>NC_137201.1:1693336-1780774 GCF_960531495.2 Zeus faber
GAAACTTTTGCATCCTCTGCTTGACGGAGACATGGCTGAACCCGCTGGTGCCGGACCAAGCCATACGTCGAGCTGAGTCCTACTCCGTGTTCCGCGCCAACAGATGGGGGGAGTCGGAGAAATCCAAGGGTGGAGGTGTCTGCCTCATGGTAAACAACCGCTGGTGCCCTCCAACAACACCAGAACTCTCTTCCGCTCCTGCTCGCCAAACCTGGAACAGCTGACCATCTCATGCCGTCCATTTTATCACCCCCGGGAATTCAGAACGGTCATCATCATAGAGGTTAATATTCAACCGCAAGCGGACACCGACACAGCACTATCGGACCTGTACGATGTGTTGTGCGGATTTCAAAACAGACATCCTGACGCAGCTGTGGTGGTGACAGGGGACTTTAACAAGGCAAACCTTAAAAACATTTTGCGTAATTTCTACCAACACTGACGTCTGAGCATGATGTCAGGAGGGCTCTGATGTGTGTGAACATCAGGAAAGCTGCGGGCCCAGATGGCATATCTGGGCGAGTACTGAATACCTGTGCTAACCAGCTAGCCCCGGTGTTCGCTACAATATTCAACATCTCCCTGGCTGAATCAGTGGTCCCATCCTGCTTCAAGAGGTCCACCGTTGTTCCTGCCCCGAAGATCACTTCTCCTGCCTGTCTGAATGAGTACCGTCCAGTGGCCCTCACCTCGGTGGTCATGAAGTGTTTCGAGAGGCTGATTAAGGATTATATCTGCGTCTCCCTCCTCCCCACCTTTGACCCATTGCAGTACGCATAACAGCAGACCAGATCCACGGACGATTCCCAGGTACTGCACACCACGCTCTACTGGTGCCAGGACAACAGCCTTCACCTGAACGTCAGCAAAACTAAGGAGCTGATTGTAGACTTTAGGCGTGGATTACGACCGAGGCATGCGCCCTTGGTGATTAATGGGACTTCTGTTGACAGAGAGAGAAGCTTCAAGTACCTGAGAGTCCACATCACAGAGGATTTAACATGGACTTTACAAACAGACACTCTGGTGAGAAAGCTGAGGCAGCGTCTTTACCACCTCAGCCAGCTGAGGATATTCCGGGTCTCAGTGAGGATCCTCAAGACCTCCTACTCTGGAGCAGTGGAGTGCATCCTGGCAGTCAACATTACTGCCTAGTTTGGGAACTGTACTGCTCAGGAAAGGCGGGCCCTTCAGAGGGTGGTGCGTTCAGCTGAACGCACCACTGGAACTACCCTCCCCTCCCTGCAGGACTTATACACCAGGAGGTGTAGTAGCAGAGCCCGTAGGATCATGAAGGATCCTCACTACCCCAACAATGGACTGTTCCAGCTGCTGCGGTCAAGCAAGCGCCTCCGCAGTCACAGCGAGAACAGAGAGACTGAGACAGAGTTTCTTCCCGCAAGCCATAAGAACTGTCAACGCTGACCTCACCAGGGGTCCTCACTGAGTCAAACACATAGGCTCCACTACCTTACTATACTGTATGTAGCATACTGTACCGCATACTGTATCACTGTTCTGGGTTACTGCATACTGTGCTCTACTGCTGTTCTGTTCGGTATTACCGTATTGCTGGGCCGTACTGTTGTATACTGTGCTGTATATCTCACACACACGACCTCACTTTATTATTATTATTTACATGCTACTTTAATGCACATATCTGTATATACATTTATTACATTAATATACATGCATTTAGGTATATGGGATACATTTATCCCATATACCTAAGTCTATTCCCTTTATTCCAATTTTGTACCCCCACTCTGCATTACCTTTGAGTTCTTATTGTATTTTATTCTATATGTTTTATTTTATTCTATCGTATTCGACTTACTAAATTATATTTTAGGAATCAGTTAGTTAGTCAAGTTGAATTTTTTAGGTAGCCATTGTGTTCAGTCTAGAACATATTGTGGGTAATCACCTGGTGCGTTGCATTGACATTTCACTGCATATAGTATGTATGAAAGTATGTATATGTATGTGATGAATAAACATCTTGAATCTTGAACAACTGTGAGATACTTATCAGAAACAAATTCTTATTCTTTCCTAAATGGTTCCAACGGGATATCATATTCTCAATCTATTTGATGAACTTGTTAATATGCTGTCCTATGAACGGTTTATATTTGTACTCCGTTTTCAAATTCCTTTTCAGAGAATTGAATTATTTAACTCATGCTATTCCAAATGGATTATTTAACTTGAGTAAAGCCACTGAAAGAATATTTGCAATACTTTTCAAAGAAAGAATAAAACTATCTAGAGAAAAGTTTTTCCGGACGTCTCAAATTGAGAACATCAACTGGAGAAGGGCTTGGCTCTTACCTTAAGAACTGTAGGCTCAGGAAATACATTTAAAAATATTACATACAATTTACACTGCCAACAGTCTTATTGTTAAGTTTACAGACATCGATATCTCTTGTTTTTGTAAGCTTTTGTAAACCTAATATAGAAACAATTTTTTACTTATTTTTTCATTGTGAAATATCCCAAAAATTTCGTACACATCTTGAGTCTCATATGGCTAACTCGGCTGCTAACTCAGTCTACTCTGTTAATTTTAAATATATTATTTCTTGTTATGATAATACGGTTGATGGCGAACAATTTTATCTCCCTGAGATCTCGTCTTTTTTCCTAGAACTTAATTCTCTACTTAAATCACTCAGTTTACTCAACAACAAAAAATGTAAGAAGCTATTGAAACATTACGGAACATCTTCCGTAAAACCTGAAAACCTCTGACTGAATATGTTAATATGTGTACCCTTCTTTTTATTTTTTTATTTTTATGTAATTGTCTTGTAATATTTTCACTTTATTTTGTGTGGTTCAAAACATGGTTGAAAGTTTCCATGCTGCCCCATGAAACCAGCACACCTTCATATGGATACGCACGTTTTGCCTATTGGTGGAAAAATAGAGATAAAGAAAAAAATAGAGATATTCACCGAAAAATACACTGAGTGTAGAAATGGATCTATAAAGAATAGAAGCTATGTCAGCCTTATATCTAGAACAGTGTCTGCAAGCCTATTTACAATGTCTGTCTTGTCATCTATTTTTATGCTTTTATATTTTATGGCTTATCAGTCTTTGTGTTTGAAATCTATTGTACAAATAAACTTGCCTTGACTATGTGTACATTAGGCTGAGAATGACAGGTATAGGATAGATAATTGATTGCAAAAGTAGTAGCAGTAGAATAAGTATTCCACAAGTGGAACGAGGATCCATTTGACTACTGAAAGATAATGTGGAATGGGTTCCACAGCATTCCAAATTATCTTTCTAAATAAAAAACAGTAATTAAATACAGCCCCTTTGTTTGTGTTTTTGCCAGTGTTTTAGGGGCCTACACCGCTCCGGAGAACTAGTCATTATATGTTTGTTTATTATGGCGTGTACTACCTTCATGCTGTTTGCTTTCATTTACAAACAAATAATTTCCCACGTTCGTATTAGAGAAGACATTAAATCATTTTATTGAAGCACATATACACATACACATAGTTTTAATTGTGCACATATGAAATCAACAAATCGTTGTATCATAGCATCGCCTGTGGTCTCCATAAGTGGCTGCTATACTTACTGCAGACCACCAAATGTCAATGGCCCGAAGCGTTGGCCCTTTTTTTGGGGGGGCGAGTCTACGATAACATTCACTTCCTGTTGCCACTTGTCTCGACCCAATACAAACTTAGAGCGCTTTCTTAACTGTTGATTGTGTGGGCAAGAGCACACACCTTTTGTCAACACACCGCACCAGTTTGCTCAGCGCAGATCCTGCGCAGAGCAACCAATACTAATATTGCGCAGTGTGCGCCGTGTCTTATGTGAAAGCCCCTTCATACTAGTGTGTCGTTCATCCAACAATTCAAATCTTTTGGGTGAACAAACTGAGCTGAATCACTTCCTGAAACGATGCATTCATCAGTCAGTTCAGTTGAGCTCTCATTTAGTTGTGAGCAAACGTGATTCGTTCGCAGTTATTTACTCACTCATGAGTGAATCAAGTTATTCGTTTGCAGGCAGAATGGGGTGTGTTACACACAGCAAATACACAGCTGATTTGGGTTGCTGACATTTAGCTGCAATGTGATGTGCATGTTCTATTTTTTTTATAACTTGTTTAGTCTCGACTTTATATTTGTTTTGCACATTTAAGTTAATATTTTCTTCTTGATATTTTTTAAATGTACAGTATTGTTAATAGTTTCTATTTGTATTATATCATGTCAAATATGCTCTTGATATAATATGTGTTATTGCACTGCAGTTGTAGTTTATATATTTTTTTTATATTTAGTTTTCATTTCACTATAATAAAAACATTTAACAACCCAACATTTCATTCGATTTTTTTTTTTCTTTTATTTGTTTATTTGATAGGGAAAATGCATTATATTGCACCATTTATTTCCATTTGCAGTCCTACGACGGGAGGCAATTTGGAGGAGTAAGAGATTACAACATTACAAGCTAATACATACCAGTAATCTAAAATACAATACAGTGCATAGTACTACATTTAAAAAAATAGAGGCCTACAAAGAAATGTAATGACTGTTTTCTTTCAGGCATTTTTTATATGCAAGATTAAAAGGTTTTAAAAGTATTGCACTCGCACCACCTTTCATAGTTTACAATAGGTCATGAAACCTGCAATATGAAAAAACAGGTGGCTGAGTCTCAGATCCTTTCACTGCGAGGGAACAGTGCACGTTCAGTGACTAAATGTACACAGTGAACGTGAGCCCTGAGTGATAGACAGTTACTGAGTCGCTCAAGCCCGTGCCTCTCCCTCTCCCTCCCTCTCATGTCTTGAAGTCTCAAAATAAGATGTCATGAATCCTCCCTGATCTCCCAGTATTTATATTTGTTTTCATGTTTTATTTTCATCTGGTCATTTCCTCATGCCATGTCACTAACCTCCATGTCATTTCAGATCCATCCACTCCCTTTTGCTTTGCTGTCACGCCCTTTCCTTCACGTGGTTTCCCCAAGCCTGCAGCTCATTCCCACGTTATTCCCTCAGTAAAATACCAGTCCACTTCCCTTTTTTCTCTGCCAGATTGTCTCTTGCATTATGCTGAGCTTTCCCATACTACTACCTGTTTCCTGTACCTTCCCTCCAAACCTCTACCTGATTCTCTGCCTGTTTCCCTGGAACCTGATACTCTGCCTGTTCCCTACTGGATAAGTTTGCATTCGCTGACTAATCTCCTGCTTTTGACACCTGCGTGTTTTTTTTAATAAACCTTGAGGACTTTGACTTCTTACCTGATTGTTTTTGTTTTGTGCTTATGGGTTCACATCCATTCTGAGTCAGTGAGCATAACAGTACAATCTGGCCGGAAATGTACCCATCCGACTCAGAGACACTCAGACAAGAGATGCGGCACAGGCTTGTGCTCTACACCAACACAAGCAATAACTCAACGCCATTGTGGGGGCTCTCCAGGAGTCCTTTGCATGCCATGACGAACGTTTGGAGGCTCTCTGTGACCAGATCCAGCAGCTCACTCTGGTCAGTCAAACAACAGCTGCTGCATCATCTACCAGTTCTCCTGCTCATGCCGTTGCCAGTCCGGAACCTCACTTCTTCCTCACGCTCTACTCGTTAACCTTTGAACTGGAACCTCTCAGGTATCCCACAGAGAGGGAACGACGGGCTCATGGTCACCCAGCTCACGGAACAGGCTGACAACTGAGGTACCGCTGAGTGGGAGAAGCAGTTGAATCTCTGATCTTCTGTGACAGAGCCTTCTGACGGTCTCCCGAGGGTTTTCGACCACGCTACACCTGGCCGTGAGGGTGCTTGTGGACTTTTTACCCTAGTCCAGGGGGGCCGGCGAGTTATCAACTATTCTATTGAGTTTCTGACCTTTGCAGCCGAGAGTGATTGGAATTCCTCATTGCTGGCCGACGCATTTTACCACAGGCTTTCTGATGTCATCAAGGATGAGCTGGCGGCTCGGGACCAGCCGGCTGATCTGAACACTCAACATCCTATCTTTGCTGGACTCGGGCTCTTTGCAGACAATGGTCCAGCAACGCCTGGCTTGACCCCGGCTTTGGTGGAGGCGTCACAGGTGGAGGTTCGTTGTGTGCATGGGGACATTCACACGTATCCGATGGTCGGGCTCGAAATTCGTCACAATGGAAAAGAGCATAGGGTACAGGCTGCGGTTTGTTCCCGCCTGTCGCACTTCCTGATTTTGGGCACGGATTGGCCAGGGTTTGACGCGTAGATGAGTGGGCAGGGGGAGTGCATTCACGGCGGGTAGGGAAATGTGAGTGTTGTGTGGTGCACGGTGACGCGGAGGGGTCTTTGGCGAGCGCAACGGGTGCGGGGGCGGTGGGATCCCAAGTAGGGTCTCCCCCGGTCCCTGTAACCTTCCCTATCGATGATTTTCCGCTGCAGCCTTCGCGAGACACCACCCTACGCGAGGCCTTTGAGGGGGTTGTTAAAATCGATGGCGTATTGACGCGCCCAGACACCGTGCTCACTCACCGGTATTTTTCAGTGATAAGGGACAGGTTATATCGACTGAGCCATGACACTCAGACAGGTGAGGAGATAACCAAGTTGTTGGTACTGAAGGGCTGCTGGGAAATGCTCTTCCAGGCGACTGAACATAACCCAATGGCCGTCACCTCGATCACGAAAAATCACGACAGTGGATAATGGCCCGCTTCTATTGGCCGGGCATTTGGGCAGATGTGCATAAATGGTGCGCTGCGTGTCCTGAGTGCACGTTAGTCAACCCTCCGACTACGCCAAGAGCGCTGTTGAGGCCCCTCCCCCTCGTCGAGGCCCCTCCCCCTAGTCGAGGCCCTGTTCGAAAGACTTGGTATGGACCTCATCGGGCCGTTAGATCGCAGTGCCCATGGGTATCATTTTGTGTTCATCCTAGTGGATTATGCAAACCGATACCCAGAAGCAGTGCCCCTGTGCGGGCGCAGGCGCAGGCGCGGGCGCTGGTGCTTTTTCATGTCATCTCCCATGTTGGGATTCAAAAGGAATCCGGACTAACCAAGGCACTACCTTTATGTCACGTAAACTTCTGGAACTTTACGAGTTACTGGGCATCCACTCAATTTGGACCAGCGTTTACCATCCCCAGGCTGACGGCCTGGTGGAGCGATTTAATAAAACGCTGAAAAACATGATTCAAAAGTTTGTTCACGACGATAGCCTTAATTGGGTGGTTGGACACCCTGATGTTTGCAGTGCGGGAGGTTCCCCAGGCCTGCACGGGATAATCTCCCTTTGAACTCTTCTTTGGCAGGAGACCCCTGCTAGACCTAATTAAAGTTATCTGGGAGGAATGTCCTAGCATCTTCTGTCGGTCTGACAGGCAGGGGGCTTCACAGACATTATAATTCACAGTGACACCTGAGAGTGGCATATGCAGCATGTGGGCATTGTGCTGGAGTCCCTGATGTGGGCTGGGCTCACCGCCAACCCAAAGAAGTGTGCCGTGGGACGGCGGGAGGTACTGTATCTGGGTTACCTCTTGGCCGAAGGTCCTGGTCCGACCCCAGCTTGATAAAAAAGTGGCGGTCGCAACCACGCCAAGACCTAAGACCAAAAAGGAGGTGAGGCAGTTCTTGGGGATGGCCGGGTACTATAGGAGGTTTGTCCCCTATTTTTCAGAGCTAACCCATGTACTTAACGTGGGTTAACTGACTGACTTAACTCAAAAAGGTGCTCCAGATCTGTTCCAGTGGTCAGAGAAGTGCCAGCAGGTGTTTGCGAGGGTAAAGTCAGCTCTCTGCGGGAAGCCAGTGCTGTATAACCCTAACTTCTCTCTCCCTTTCTGTCTACAGACCGACACGTCCAACAGAGGGCTGGGTGCAGTCCTGTCCCAGGAGGTTGAGGGGACCGAGAATCCGGTGCTGTACTTCAGCCGAAACCTCTCAGAGTAGGAGTCGAGTTACAGAACGTGGAGAAAGAGTGTCTCGCCATCAAATGGACAGTTGGTTCCCTCCCCTACTACCTCCTGGGACGAGCTTTCACCCTTTGTTCGGACCACGCCCCGCTGCAGTGGCTCCACCGCATGAAGGACACAAATGCCCGGATCAGCCGGTGGTACCTGGCTCTCCAGCCCTTTCACTTCTGGGTGGTCCACAGGCCGACGGCGCAGATGGTTGTGACTGACTTTCTCTTCTGCTCTTGGGGGTGGGAGAGGAGGCGGCTGTCTTTTTGTGCCAGCCGATGTACGCTCTCAGGTTCAGAAGTGGGGACACTACTCCCGGTTAGCGTGCCATCCAGTGATTGTGAGGACTCTTTCCCTACCCAGACAACGTTTCTGGTGGGAATGCATAGATCCGGTCACCTGGGAGTTTGTGGCCGCATATCCTGTATGCTCACAGAACTCCCTTCAAGCCCCAACTGGTCTCCTCCAGCCTCTGCCCATTCCCCATCACCGTGGTCCCTGTGTCTTTGGACTTTGTCACTGGGCTCCACTAACACTACTATCCTCACTGTGGCAGATCCATTCCCCAAGGCTGCTAACTTAATTCAACTGCCTAAATTGCCCACAGCCAGAGAGACGGCCGAAGTCATCGTCAACCCAGCAGCTGTTTGCCTGGGTCTCCCTGGTCTCTCTGCATCCATCCCACTTTCCACGTCTCTTGACTCAAGCCACTTAAAGAGAGGCCGCTTCAGCCCTCCTCCAGACTGCTAACATCAGGTCCTGTTAGCACTATGTCTTCACCACGCGCATTTTCCCATTTAGGGGGATTATTTCCACCAGTATTACATTTACTACATTTACATGGAAGGTAAGCTGCATTTCCTTATTTAGTTGTAATCACAGTGTTCGCAGAAGTTGGAGTTGTAGAAATCATCTGAGGCGCAGCAGTAGTTAACCGCAATACCTCTGCAACATGAGTGACTTTCAGAACTGAAGAGGTGGACGTCTGCTTTATTTTGTCATTTGGTGTGAGAGTTGATACTTCAGTTGTCAATTGTCCTACTTCTTTAACAACTGCGGGCTCTACAATTTTACTTTCATTTAGAACCACAAGAGTCACAATTTTGTATCTGTAGTCTGGCCTTGTTTGCACTCCATCCTCTCTCACATTCACTAATTTTGGATCATAATAAGAGCACTCGTAGTCACCTCCTCTTCTTTTTGCCTGCTTTTTTCTGCCTGTCTCTTATGCAGTGCAGCCATATAGTTAACATACAATCGCATTTCATCTTCTAAAAGGGCTAAACTTGAACCCTTTCCACTTGTGCGCAAACAAGGTGTTGGCATCCGTCTACCCGTAGCCAACTCATGGGGTGTCATGCGCAAATCACGGAGCCCACTTAAACAACAAACCATTAATGCCAACGGAAGCGCCTCTACCAAATTCAGACCTGTGTGCTGACAGATTTTAACAATACGATTTTTCAGTACACCATTCATTTTTTCACAAACACCTTAATTTTACTGTTCCATCCATAAACTCTTTCCCATTATCTGAGGATATGCGATCTGGAAGTCCCCACCTGCTTATGACCTCACGGCACAAAAACTTGGCAACTGACTGAGCATCTTTACGCTTGGTTGGACATGCTTCAGGCCACCGTGAAAATCTATCCACGACGACTAACATGTATCTTTTACCTCCTACTGGTCTTATCATGTCACAAAATCCACAACCAACTCACGCATAGGACCTGTCGGAGTTGGAATGTAACCGGGTGGACCCATCACTCCCCTCTCAACATTGTTTTTAAGACAGCTTGTACATCTGCCTATGACATAATCAATTTGCTCAAGCAAGTACAGTGCTCAAAAACCATACTCTTTCGTGATTTTTCTCCTTACTTCCCCCCTTGCAACATGGGCTAACCCATGTGCTTCTTGAATCATCAGACCTAGTAGGTCGGGGGGTGCTTCCATCAGTCCTTCATGATTTCTCCACAGACCAGTAGACTGATGAGGCTGATGCAGCTTCTTGCATCGAGACCACCTCTGAGTGTGATTTTATCTTCAAAGTCCACTTCACCAGAAGAACCTTGCCTGCTTTGTTTGCTCCTGTAACTGCTTTTGCAGCCTCATCAGCCGCTTTGTTACCTTGTGTAACCCTTGACGTGTCCATTTTGTGTGCTGTACACTTAGCTACAGCTATTTCCTTTGGCTTCATCATTGCATGCAACAATTTCATTATCTGAGCATGGTGCTGTATCGGAGAACCATCGGTTTTCTTAAATCCTCGATTTTTCTACACTGATCCAAATAAATGACACACATTATGTGCATTTGCAGATGTATATATTGTCACTCGCTTTTTTTCGGCCAATAGACAAGCTTTTGTCAGGCCCACAAGCTCAGCAAGCTGTGCAGAAGCAGGTTGTGGTATTACTTCTGCTTTCTTAACAACAAATTCAGTTCCCTGGGCTTTGACTACTGCATAACCAGCACTCAATGTATCTCCTATTCAATAGCAGGACCCATGTGAGAGAAAAAATATTACGATCAACTATTTTGAATGAGGACAAAGGCCTCTATCTCCAAAAGGGGGTTTTAAAACATTTGTCTCTGTCTCCCCAGGAACCCCCCAGAGTTCATGTAAAGAGAAATGTTTTGCTCCTACAATGTCCATTCTAATATGAAAGAATCAGATCACACTTGGCCCTGTTTTGGAGATGAGGGACACTCAACAGGGGAGCCTAGATGTGCATTGTCATGCAACCCGCTTCTGCCAGGTCAAGTTTTGCAAGTACCCGTTATTTCCATTGTCTGGGGGGGGCACCCGGGAAGACAGTTAGGGGGGGCGCAGACTTGTTAGAGGCCTCTGACCAAAACCACACCCTGATTTCCTGCATAAAGCCTCCTGTCTTTTTCTGTGATATCAGATTGATCCGAGCGCTGCTTTGGAGCAGTACTGAATCTTTCTCTTTATTCTGCAGAAAAAATAATCTTCGATATTCTCAGTTTTGTTTTCTTGTAGCGGGCAGATTAACCTCACCGATCATTGCGGAAGAATTTCTTCCACACCCATCAATCCAATACTCCACATCTGACACATGCAGTGGGAAAGCTTGCAAGTCTGATCTGAGCTTTGCATATCTCCCTACTTCCTGAACACAATGGAAGTGTGTGGCTCCACATCCTCTGGAGTTGGCAAATTCTCAGCTGGATTCACCATGACGCACCTTTACTAAGGTGACATCTTCCTGCTGTAAGAGCCTATGATAGTCTCTTAGCCTAAACATAGTCAATGTACATTTACCAAAATTCTAAAGATTTTAGAGACAATGATGGGTAGGAATTGTCACTGGGTAACCAATAGTTACTGATGACGCTTTATCATACATTAGATAGACTCCAACCATTGCTCTGTAGCACAGCGGTAGCCCTAATTCTACCTGAATAGGCAGTAGAATAATACGACACAGGTTGAGGACTTGTCCCTGTACCTGTGGGCTGACAAAGAACAGCACATGCATATTTACCCCCAGTGGACGTAGCCATATACAGCAAAAAGTCTTTAGAATAGTCTGGCAATGCTAGCGCTGGAGCTTCTTGTAACATCTGTTAAATTGTCTCAAATGCCATAAGACCTTCCTGCATTCAGGTGAGGTTACAATGGAGTTGAGCATTCCCAGTCTCTTTTATCATGGCTCTCAAAGGCCCTGTTAGGCAGGCATAATCTTCTACCCAGGCTGAAGAATAACTTGCAATACCAAGAAACATCATCATCTCTCTGACTGTTCTAGGCTTTTCTGCCTTTCTAATGGCTTCCAAATGACTCTCAGAGATGCTTCTGTGTCCTTGGGTTATTGTTTGACCCAAATAAACTACTTTTTCTTGACAATACTGTAGCTTCTTCTGAGAGGCCTTGTGTGCTTTGTCTGCCAATAGCTGCAACAGTTTGATTGAGTCCTCATGGCACGTTTCATATCTGGTGAACAGATGACGATGTCATCCACATACTGTATGACAGTACTTTTCAAGATCTGATTAATCCCAGCCAAGTCATCCTGCAACACTTTATTGAAAATGTGAGGGCTATGTTTGAATCCTTGAGGGAGTCTCTTGTACTTGAAGGTTTGTCCTTTGTATGTGAATCCAAACAACCCTTGACTTTCTTCGCTCAGTGGAACACTAAAAAAATGCTCCACACAAATCCAACACCGTGAAGTGTGTAGCCTCTGGAGGAATTTGAGCTAACAAGGTATGTGGATCTGGTACATCAGCTGGAAAATCCTGCACCACTTCATTTACCGCTCTTAAATCATGTACCAAGCGATAGGACTCATCTGGCTTCTTTAGAGGCAATATAGGTGTATTACTCTGAGGATCGAACATATTTCCACTACACCTGCTTTTAACAATCCTTCAATTTGTGGTTCAGTCCCTTTGATTGCCTCCTCCTTTAGTGGGTACTGGTTCTTCCAAGGAGGTTTGGTTCCCGGTCGCAGTTCAACTCTCACCGGTTGAGCTGACTTCACAAGTCCAATGTCAGTACTATGTCGTGACCACAAACATTCTGGAATTTGTTGCAGCATCTCCTCCATCATACTGTCTGAGTCCAATTTAGCGCTGAACATTGACTCATGTGTCATCTGTACTACTTGTGGTTGTCCTTGTCCTTGAGCTAAGATCATGATTTTTATGATCTGTTTTTCACTCATCCAGATAGCAAGTTTCTCCTTTATTGGTGCAAAAATGGCTTCCTCCGCTTCTGCCATCATTTCTCCTATATGCTTCTGCTCAAATCCTTCAGCCACCATTAAAGTCACATGTGGCACACTTTTCTCAATGTCATGCTCTTTATCAAGATAATCATCATCATCATCATCATAAATTTGACATGAAAAGAAAAATCGCCAAATTCTTTTATAAACTGTCACAAGACCGGAATTCTTCTTCTTCTTTCGGATGCTCCCGTTAGGGGGCGCCACAATGCATCATCTGCCTACAATACCTTCTGTTCTGCGCATCTTCCTTCTGTTCTGCGCATCTTCCTGCGTCACCACATCCATAAACTTTCTCTTTGGCCTTCCTCTTTTCGTCTTGCCTGGCAGCTCCATCCTCAGCATCCTTCTCCCAATGTAACTCATCTCTCTTAAAACCATGCCTCTGTCATCTCCTACCCATGTAGTGGCTGCCAACGGGTGAAAACAGGAAGGACCTTCTTTCTCCAATTTTTCATCACTTTCACCCTGTTCACTCTCACCTGTGTCGTCCGTTCCTGGAACCATTTTCCTCATTGGTCGATCTCCTCTTTTCTCCACTTTACCCAACATCTGTCTGACTGCTGGGTCGTATCCTCCAATAGCTTCGTCTGAATCACTCACAATCTCTTCTCCTATTTCCAGACTTCTGACTCGTCTGCTTCCCCAACGATTCCTTCTCTTTATATTGTTGGAGCTCGGGTACATCTTTATGGTTGTTTTGGCCTTGTCCATCTCTTTTATTTGCTCTCTCATCTTTGAAGAGATAGTTGCCCTCCTGTTTAATCACTGGGAGCTGGGGATAAACATCAGTGAACTTCACCTCCTTCTCATAAGGCTGGGTTTTTTTATAGATGCTGTATGTGCGAAGGGTGCATTACTGTTCTCCATCGATTTTTTCTGTTTCCTTATCATTTTTCTTTATTTCTTGTCTACTCCGTTCACAAGGCTCCATTTTCGTAATTTAAGTATACATTTTTGACATCATAATGACCCTCTTACTTTCTTTTATTGTAAATTGAATCAAATTATTTAAAAATTATTTATAAAGCACCGTGTAATCACACTCAACCAAAAACAACTGAATTTACCAACCCCAAAGGAGACCAATAGCTTCCCACTTATGAAAGCAAATTCACTTGTACATCATCTGATGCATCTGATCACACACATTTATCTTAAATTATCAAAGCTATATCAATGTTCAATCTCAAAACAGCCTCAATCAAGGTAAACCTTACTCAGATAATGAAACCAATATTCACAGCACTCAACAGTATTTAAATCAAATCAGCTTTTCCACAAGTAATCAATCAAATCAATAATACTCCATTAATTAGGCAAATACCTTAATTTGTCAGTCCATTGCCAAGTCTCCCACTAAATAACTGCAAATGAGATATATGAAAAAGAACTACTGTAATGTGAAAACAAGCTAAACATGTATCAATTATGTAGGTTATACCTAAATGTATACACATATAGGTAAATGCAGGTGTCTATTGAAAGAGTTTGTGGATAAAACCGCACTGGCCTTGTTCAACTGGATTCAGGATTCCTATGCTCTGTCATCCGCAAGCTCCAGTGTCTGTGAAATACTGCCAGATGTCTAGTCATCTGCCTTTTGGACAATCCAATTCAGACACATTCCATCTTCTCCGTCTTACCCCCAGCTCTCACTCAGCATAGTAAAAGAGAGGAAGAGAAAAAAAAAGAACAACACAAGAGTTCAGTGTCTTAGGATCACTCTAAATTCTTATATACACTGTAATACAATTCAGTGAGACATGCATTATCAGCTTTCTTATTTCTCACGCATTTGAAATAAAGCAATGCCTCCTTTTATTCATACAATGCATTTAAAAATCGAAATAGTATATTAGTCAATCTGATATCACCTTCAATTAACTATTTTTGTTCTATTTATCTATTTAATTTAATTTAATTTTTATTTTTTATTTTCTTCTAACATACCGAGAGAAAAGAGTAGAGGGGGGGCCTCTTGTCAGGAGGAGTTAACTAATCTCCACTCTGTATGAAGCACCACCCCTTGCTCCACCTCTTAAATTTAGCAAAAACTTCCAGTATAGACTGGTCGTCAGCGAGTGAACATCCTGTCTTAGCTCCCTTCGGATCAGTCCAACCCAGTGGACAGAGTCAAAGAGCACACACAGCAAAATCAGAGCTGTTTTCTCTCACTCAGCTGCCGAAACACAAAACCTATCCTCTGGCAGCCAAATCCAGCTTCTCCTTCCATTTCAACAAGACAATCTGTTCTTTTAACCAGACAAAACTCACAGCAAGCACAGTCACACACACACAACAAGCATGAAAAGGACAAAGAAAGAACCCACTTACCAATCAAACAATCCACAAATCCTAAATACAAAATCAGAACAGGAGATTTTTCTTTCTTTTTCTGAATGTGCATGTGTAAGTAAACTGTTGCTGGTTGCTCTACTCCTTCTCTCAGAAGGCTCATATTTTTATCAAATGTATAAAGGTCCTGTAAATGGCTCATATTTTTTTTCAAATGTACAAACGTCCTTAAAAAGGCTCATATATGTTTTATCAAATGTATAAACGTCCTGTAAAAGGCTCATATATTTTACCAAATGTACAAGCATCCTTAAAAAAGGCTCATATATGTTTTATCAAATGTATAAACGTCCTTAAAAAAGGCTCATATATGTTTTATCACTAAAGAAGCAAAAATGTATCTCCTTATGTATTACTCAAACAACTCACCACCTATGTATACCTATTTAATAACACATATATTCTGTATATCATTTACACATACACGCGAACATTACACAGATCTCTCCAGGCATCTTTAGCCACGGCCCACACACACACACACACACACACATAGACGTCTGTTAAGCAGCACATCTGATCCTCCACAGACTCCAACAGCGCTTAACTTTATATCTTAACGTCGACTCATATATAATTCTGTAATTTCATCGAAATTTTCACTTTGGCCAAGCTTTTAACAGATTTTCTTTCTAATCAGATTCTTTAATCATGCATAATCAAACTAGTTCTCCGAGGCTGGTTCAGCCCTGTTTTTCCACTTTTCTCAAACTTTATTTTTCATCTTATTTTGTCTTTTAAGTCCTTAACTTTTAACTGTTTTTCACTTCACTTTCATCTTTTTCATCTTATTTCGTGGCCAATTCCCCTGGCCAGGGTTATTTACTCTTTGTTTTTCTTACACAGATTTGACTATAGTATATTTTCTTACGGCCAACTTTCACTCAGCAGCTAATGTACACATGTCTTACCGTTAAGAAGATACAGGCCCTGTCTTCATTAATCTTGCATGGTTATTTAGCTACCTTTATGTTACTAGTTCTGCCATTCTACTATTACTTCAACTTAATTCTCTTTTAACTTATTTCTTATTTCTCTTGTCTCTATTCTCTATTTCTCTTTTTCTTCATTTATTATTCTCTTATTCCCCTTGTTTATGTCTTTTACAACCTGATAAACCCCAATTTAGACGGAAACTCACTTCACACATCAACACATCATCCCTCATCTCCACACAATCTGCTCTTGTCAGTGCAGCCTACCTGCACAAAACACAACCGCTTCACAGACCACACAGCAGCTCATATTGGTGAGAGAACACTCACCCTGAGGTGTTTACAGTGGTAATTTCGCTGAAGCTGATGGCAGTGGCAGGTTAGGCCCAACACATCCTCTTTGTGACGCTATTTTTGTAGTTTCTTTGTTGTCGATGATGTGCTGATGAAGAAGGAATCTCAGACAACACTGACTTGATTATAATAACAAGTTTATTACAAGGAAGAACAGCATCAAACCAGAGTTGTCATGGATGTCTGGGAGAGAAGGGAGCCAATGCATTCTCTCCCGAACGAAGCAAGAGACTGTCCTTTATACCTGTACAGACATACCCTAACACATCTGGTTCCAATCCATAGGTCTCAGCTCAGCCCCTGTCTGACATGAATCTAAACATGTTCCACTTCTCTACTCACAGGGCCCCCAACGTAAACACTCTCATGTTGACGTTCTCCGTGTCACTTTAGAAGCAAAATATGTTAATATTTCATGGGAGACCAGTGCCCTTCTTCACCCCAAACATTCCAGACACCTCCAGACACCTCACTGCTCACCTGGATCATCAATGGGTATCCCGCTTCTATGGTCAGTCTCGTACTGAGGTCTCGGCGCAGAGGAAGCGGTCTCCAGTATCTGGTAGATTGGGACGGACACGGACATCCTGCCATCCTGGACCCATTCATCATCCAGTACTTCCACCGAGACCATCCGGACCAGCCTGGTGGGATGTTAAGGGATGTCGCTGGGTGTGGGGGTTCTGTCTTGAATCCTCCATGATCTCCCAGTATTCACAGTATATATTATTTTTCATATATAGTTTTCCTTGGGTCATTTCCTCATGCCATGTCACTAACCTCCATGTCATTTCAGATCTGCCCACTTCCTTTTGCTTTGCTGTCACTCCCTTCCCTTCACCCGGTTTCCCCCGCCTGCAGCTCATTGCCTTGTTAGACTGTCAGTATAAATATCAGTTCACTTCCATCTGTTCTCTGCCAGATTGTCTCTTGCATTATGCTGAGCTTTCCTGCACTACTACCTGTTTCCTGTACCTTCTGTCCGAGCCTCTGCCTTATTTCCTGAACTCTGATTCTCTGCCTGTTTCCCTGGACCCTGATTTTCTACTTTTTCCCGCCGTTCGCTTTCTCTGACTGATCTCCTGATTTTGACCCCTGCCGTTTTTTTGTTTGAATAAACTTTGTGGACTTTGACTTCTTCCGTGATTGTTTTTGTGTTGTGCCATCGGTTCACATCCGTTCTGAGTCTGTGAGCATAACAGTACAACTGACCAGAAATTAACCCAGCCGACTCAAACTCTCAGACGAGAGATGGCAGCAAAAACTTAACATACAAAGTATTACCAAATATTTTATTTAATAATTAGGTGTTGCGAAAATTAACTTGCTGTACATGATAGGTTAGGACTTTGCTATCGTAGCTTCCAGTTTGCAAACAGTATCTTTATCCAACTAAATTCTCAGCTCACTGGCTTATCCTTCACGAACGACCGTTCTCAGTTCACTAGTTAGCGAGCTGAACTC
This sequence comes from Zeus faber, assembly GCF_960531495.2. Lineage (NCBI taxonomy): Eukaryota > Metazoa > Chordata > Actinopteri > Zeiformes > Zeidae > Zeus > Zeus faber. The sequence goes on from NC_137201.1 coordinate 1,711,175, forward strand.
AGCCGTGTTTCAGTGAGTGGAACTATGCAGTTGGAGCTCCAATCAAGCACTGAACGATCTGGTGAACGGATGTTTTTAATCAACTGATTGTAATGATTCAGTACACTGAAAAGAACTGCTTTGCCCAGTCCTAAGGGTGTATTCACACCCAGGGTCATTTCTAGCTTTTTGGGGGCCCATATTTTGTGAAACTATGGTGGAAACCCTCTAAGGTGGTCTGGAGACATGCATTTAACATTTTCATGGTGCATTTAAGAGGAAAAGAGGCTAGGTCCTCTTTAACCTCTTAAGCCCAGAGGCCCTTACTTGAGCTCTGAGTGAACGGGAGGGGTTGGAGTTTGGGGGCGAAGGGAGGTGCCTTACACCATTAGAAAGCTGAGACGCGAATGAATCCTTGAGATGCAGCTTGAAACTGTATGTCAAACTTTTCTATCAATTACAAGGTAATAAACATATTTGTAATTGCGGCTAAAAAAATATTAATATTTTGAGTGTAAAGGGGCTTTGAACATTAGACTAATGATAACCATTCCCATGCTTAATTATGTGTGATTAGTTGCTGCACCAAGTTGTGGGTTGATACCATTAATTACACAGCTTTGGTACACTTTCTAGCCATTTTTGACCACTCACGAATGGGGGGAAAAAGGGTCAAAAATCCTCCCAAAAGACCACCCGAAGACCTCATGACCTTGAAAAACACTTGAAAACGTAATGGTGTTATCCAATATTTATAACCTTTGAAAATTGGAGATTTGTTCAATTTTGACAATTCAATGACAAGCACTATTTTCTGAAAATGGCTCAGAAATAAACACTTATCGTCAATGTACCTGGATGTCTCATACATTTTCTGAATGGTCTAGTTTTCTAGACCAACTAACTGCATTTGTTTCCAAGTTTTGGTCCTTTTTTAAGCAATGCAGTATGAATAAAAATCGGACCAAGGTCCGAGTGCAACATTGTTACATATTATTCCCAGAATCTGAACAAAGCAAACGAACTACAGGTCTGAAAACGCCCTAAGTCATGCGCTGCACAAATATACCTAACTGGATGATGATGTCACAAAGAGCTCTGCTCCACTACATCTGGTGCCTCGGCTCCATCACTTCTGAATTCTTCCTTCAGAAAAACGTTTTTCACAAATTCCTCCTACAGAAATGGTCTGTTGTGGATCCAACAAATACAGTGACTACATTTCTCATTTGTTCATCTCTGTGGGGTTCCACGCTTTCTGAGTGCCAGGCACGTTCAGCCTGATAATTATATATATATTATATATTCTTATTATAGAAGAATAATAATATGTTTCATGACAACATATCTGGTTTTGACTATGAAGCATAACGTTTATAGTAGCCTACCATTCAATTGGAATTTGGCTTAGTATTGAAGGACTAAAACAAATGTATTCTCCCCATAGTGTGTGTCCGTATCCAGCTGTCTTCACAATAGCGAATATATGGCATCACAGCATCTGTGTATTTATCCAGAATGTGATTATGTGTTGTGGACGGTGGTGTAGTAGTGATCCAGCATGTTCTTCTCTCTGCTCAGAAAGTTAATTAACTGCTTATCTTTCAGGAGTTTGTTTCTTAAATTCCCCTTTTTAAAAGACCCTGAGAATGATAACTTGCTGCGATGTGCCATGTCATGCAATGATGATCCAGTGAAACAATGCGCTGACAATTCACTGCGACTGTTGTGGCTGGACCCCTAATGATAATAGTAATAATAGAAAAGAGATACTTGAAAAAAATGTACTCCTCCTTGAAAGACGTGATACACAAAATATCATTTGCAACAATTTTGATTGTCATTTCAAAAAACAATACAATGCAGTAGTAAAGTGATTAGATAAAAACAAAGGATAAAGAAAGGATAACAAAGTTAAACAGGGACAAGAGAGAAACAAGAAAAAAAAGAGGTCAGAGAGCAGAGCTGTGGCTTGTTGAGAAAATATTTCAAGATTTTTACTGCTGTTTTGTTAAGACATGTAGTTGCAAGATACTGTACATCCTGCGGATGCGCTGGGACACAGCATCAGTGATGTTACATGGGGTCACTGGTTGTTTTGGGTCTTTCAAGCATCAGACACCCTCGCCAAGGCGACCCAACCGGGGTTGGTCAGACCCCGGCCTGTGTCCCAGAAGCATTTTCCCATGGTTCTGCCTTCTTGTGGCTTTCTCCGCGGCTTCAGTTACAGATCTGATGGCCTTCCTCTTTGCCTTCCCGGTGATGCCCAGCAGCGTGAACACTTTGCAGAGTGAGCGCCCTGCGAATCCTCTGCAGCCCACCTCCACAGGCTCGCAGCGAGTTCACTAGCCTTACCTTCTGCATTTTTTCACAAACGCCTGGTACTTGGCCTGTACTTGGCCCTCACAGTGCCCTTCCCAGCATGATCAATTGCTTGGTGGAATCAGAAACAACGATCATGTCTGGGCGAAGCTGTGGAGATGTTATCCTGGCTGGGAACTTAAGTTGTTTTCCAAGGTCCACTTCCAGGTGCCAGTCAGTAGCAGTGGTGAGGAGACCAGACTTTGCTCTCGGTTGAGTGTGGGGCTTCTCTCCCGCTCTGAGGAATGTGATGGTTCTTGCCCTGTGGGGGCCCTTACTGGTGGTGATGGCTGTGTACACTCTCTCAGCGACTGCCTTAAGCACCTGGTTGTGGCGCCAGCAGTAGTGCCCATCTCCAAGTGCTTTGGGCAGCTGCTAAGAATGTGTTCCACGGATCCCCTTCCTGGACAGTGAGGACAGCGAGGTGTATCGCTTTTGCTGGCTGGACTGGGTAGGACGTCGTAAACAGCCTGGACAAGGAACCTGATGGGATGGAAGTCTGCTTTCCAGATGTTTGACCAGGTGATCTTTCGCTGCAGAACATTCTCCCATCTAGCCCAGGCTCCCTGCTGACCCATTCCCACCATCCTGCCAGCACATACTTCCTCTACGGCTGCTTGCACTTCCTCCTGAATGAGGTTTCGCCGCTCTTTGCCTTGGGCTCTGTCGACTCTGTTGGCTGAGAAGTAGCCAATCCCTGCATGTCCTCTAGCTGTGGGACTAGAAATTGAAATAGCTGGATATGTAATGCTCCTTTTTCTTCAAAAACCCCAATGAATTGAGGTTTTTGGTTTGTAAATGTAACTTAAAGTGTATGAAATTTTGCCAATATCAACATTAGATTTATGTTTGGGGTTCGTAGTTCAGAGCAGCTACAAATAATACCAAAGGGTGAAAATTTCCATATTGTTATTAACATTAAAGGTATTCATGCGTTACCAGATTATATGGGTAAATTTCAAATCAACAAACAGATGCAAGACTGTCTCTGGATGTAGTTCACAGAAAGAGCGGCTCTAATCAATGTCATTTTTTTTTTAAATCGAGTAGAAACTGTCTTAACAGTACAGCCGTTGCCTTTAAAATATATAAAATAATAATAATATATATATATATATTCTCAATTTCTAATGGTGGGGGCATATTATATTCCTTTTTTAACCCCCCCCCAAATTCGCCTCCTCCAGGGAGCCCTTGACGGCGTGACGTCACCGGGTATGGGGCGGTGTCCCGTTTCGCCGCCGCTCCGCCCTCCATCTCTCCGCCCTTGGAGGCGTTTCGAAGCCAGACCGCCCTGTCAGTGGTCCGACATAATCGCCAACCGACCCGTTTAAAGTTGTTGGCAGCAGCATCCTTTCGCCTAGGTTCTCACACAGGTAAACCATCGCTATTCACAATTCAGTTTATGAAGACTGACTGTATGGATTGGGACTTTCGTGCTTTCGCCCCTCCCTCCCCCCACTCTCTCTGTTGGGATCTGCGTTCTCGGGCCTGGTGCTGTTGTCGCGGAGGCTCCACTGGATGAGACAAGCTCGACTAGCTTAACCTACAGTAGGTCGTCAACAATAAGCTCCATATATTAACACCCAGACACCCCCTAACTACTATTACGGAGACTTTTGTTTACTCGTTTTAAGCCTGAGGTGGATTTCTGTGTCGTACCGAGGCCTCGCTGGTCGTGTGATAGAAGCGTTAGTTTAGCTAGCGTTTGGAGGGGGACTGACAGGCTAACTTGGCTAATGTTCTTAGCTGTCCATATCTGGCTTTTGCGATCATGACATTGTTGTTGACTATTAATTGTCATACACATTTAAATTTCTCTATTTTTCTTTTTGTGCCACCGTTGAATAGTGTAGCAACAACAACAATACATGCCTACCAGGCAGCACTAGCAGACGAGCTATCTTTTGATTGACATTGAACAGTTGGACATCAGAATCCAAGTAGACCGTTAATGTTCCTCAGCCCAACCATAGAATTTCACCGAATTAAATTCACATCATTGCCCCATTTTCCCCACATCGGTTTAAAAATGCGACCCTGACATTCGGATGGAAACGTGATCGTGGAGTCAAGACGATGCCGTTTGTGACTGTCGATCATGGAGCATGTACTTTTGGAATTTGAATGTGTTTCATGGGTTCAACGGTTCATCCGTTTTGAGTCCTGTTCATTCTAAACCCGAATTTCGTCACCCATGCAGTGTTTTTTTTATGTAGTTTGTCAGTGATAAGGATGATGTCTTATTTATCAGACTGTGGTGCATCAATAAGATGTGAGCTTGTTGCCACTCCTAGTAAAAAGGGAACGAGAGAAAGAGAGAAACCCTCTCCAAGCCCCTCTGGTGTGCATAGAGTTAAGTTTCAAAGACAAACTGCACTATGCATGCTTTGCTTTGCACTATGCTACTATGCTATGTATTTGGTTACATGATTATTATTTTCTTTACATATCGACATGCCATCCAGTTTATTTTTCATTGATATCATGTAAAATGGGGAAATATTAAAGCAGATCATCTTCCAATAAGGTACAGTCTCCGATTTCTTCCACTTCTGCATGATGGACCGCTTCTCTGGTATTATATCCATATAGACATGTTTTGATAGCTCTTTTGTGGGCCGTCAGTAGTTCCTGAGGTTGAGTGGTTCTCTGGCAACTGGAGGGTTGGTGGTTCAATCCGCGGCTCCCCCTGGGTAATTTGTCGAGGTGTCCTTGAGCAAGACACCTAAACCCTAACGTGCTCCTGTCGAGCTGATTGTCTCCTTGCGCGGCTGACGCTGATGTTGGTGTGTGAATGGGTGAATGTGAGGCATGTAAAGGTCCTTTCACACATAGTTCCTGGTAAGTTACAGGGATAATCCTTTGGCACTGCTAATGATTTTCACTATTCACACATGCAGTTACATTCAGGCACATTTCCGTCTTGGCCTTTAGGGCATTTAAGTAGAAGCATGCAATGCTGATTTCCTCATCTCAAACAATTTATTGAAACAAAAGCCAACAACAGTGGTGGGTATACCACAACAAAAAATGTCAATGTCTCAATAACTTGTCATGTGCCCTTGAGCATCAATTACAGCTTGACAACAACGTCTCATGCTGTTCACAAGTCGACTTATTGTCTGCTGAGGCCTGGCCCCCCACTCTTCTTGAAGGGCGGCCCTCAGGTCATTGAGGTTCTAGGGTACAGAGTTACGAGCCTCTACACGGCGACTCAGCTGATCCCATAGGTTTTCTATGGGATTCAGGTCTGGAGAAAGTGCAGGCCACTCCATTTGAGGTACCCCAGTCTCCAGCAGCTGTTCCCTAATGATGTGACCTCGATGAGCTGGAGCATTGTCGTCCATGAAGATGAAATTAGGCCTGTGTTGTTCATGCAGGGGCACAATGACTGGATTAATGATGTTATTCAGGTAGTATGGGCTTGTCACTGTACCATTCACAAAGTGTAGGGAAGTTCTGTATTAACTAGACACACCTGCCCACACTGTAACACCACCACCACCAAAGGCTCGTCTGGTGACAACAGTGGCTGATGCATAGTGCTCTCCTTGACGTCTCCAACATCGTTGGTGACCATCATTTCTGTTCAACGTGAATCGACTTTCATCAGAGAACAGCACTGGGGCCACTGGTGCCTCGTCCAGCGTCAATGCTCCCTGGCCCGTGCAAGACGATGATGCCTGTGCCTGGTGGGTGGTCAGGTACCCTTGCAGGTTGTCTAGCACGCAGACCACGCTGATGTAAACGGTTTCGAATGGTCTGACATGACACTTGGGTGCCTCTCACCTCCCTTAAATGTGCCTGGAGTTGAGTGGCATTCATCATCTGATTCCACAGGGCACTGTTCACAATGAAGCGGTCATCAGTGTGGGATGTGGCCAAAGGACGTCCACTTCTATGCCTTTCTGTGACTCTTCCAGTCTCTCTGTATCTCTGTTGCAACCTGCTGATGACACTCTGTGACACTCTAAGCTCAGTGGCCACTTCCCTCTGAGAACATCCTGTTTGAAGCCTCGCAATGGCGAGGTACTGTTGATCAATTATTAGGTAGTAGGTCAAAATGTGAACAGCATGATGAAGAGGACTGTTTAAATACCAATTCTAATTGAACCAGGAAATGTATTGGTCATTCATGGATCAAACACCTGTTGTGAATTTTGCTGTTCAGCTCCTTGTTAGAGAACAGCAAGTTGTGCAAAAAGTACTGAAACATTGAACAGTTGGACATGTGCATTCAAAAGTTTAGAGAAGGTCAAATTAAGTTCACCTGTAAAGGTTATAGTGCATTTTAGTTTCATCCTGAAATATCACCCGAAAGCCGAATATCCCTCATTAGAAGATGAAACATATCAAAAGTGTCCCAAAATACTTTTGGATACACTTTAGTTTAGTTACTATTTGAAATACTATACCAACACTATCGGAGTGTGTTTTCTTTTTTTTTTTTAATAATTATTCCTACTGTTTTACTTTTGATTGGAGTCGTCTTGTCCACCATGTTTGTTGATTATGTTGTTCTTTCCTTTTTTTCTCTCGTCAGTTGAGTACTTTGGGGAAGCCCCACCCCCCCCCGAGGAACCACCATGGGGGACGATAGCGAGTGGATGAAACTTCCCATCGACCAGAAATGTGAACACAAGGTGATCAGTGGCCACTCATGGTCATCCCATCCAAAACCAATTATGTGGTGCTCTTTTGGGTTTATTATTGTCGAAGCATCCAAAAAACATTGCTTTTGGGGGGGGATAATTCCCCCTGGGGAAATTGTTAAGCACCTGTTTAAGTAAATATTTCATATACAAGTCTTCAAGTTTTTCCTCTCATCGCAGTAGCAATCCTTGAATATTTAGTTCTCATATTTAGTTCATACTGTGAGGGTGGGGAAAGAAAGAAAAAAAAAGAAAAAAAAAAAAGCATAAAACTTTGGGGGGGGGGTCCTGCTAACTGCATCCGTTTTCCTGTGACCCACAGCTGTGGAAAGCCCGTCTGAATGGCTATGAAGAAGCCCTGAAGCTGTTTCAGAGAATAGAGGATGAAAAAAGTCCAGAGTGGGGCAAATACCTGGGACTAGTGAAAAAGTTTGTCACCGACTCCAATGCTGTGGCTCAACTAAAAGGCCTGGAGACGGCCTTGGCTTTCATAGAGAATGCGCACCTAGCTGGAAAGTAAGTTATTTCCATAATAACCCAACTCTCAGAGATGCAAAATTCAAAAATGGTTACATTATATGATAAAGAGGCACAGACCATAGCAGGGATGACATGGTGAGAAATTCTTTCCACTGGTTAATAAACTCATGACACTGGTGTTACCAGTAACACCAGACGTTTTACAACGGAATTGTCCCCGTTATGCACAGGCGCTAATTACGTATAGAGTGGGACAGGTCCCGGTCTATAGCTGATCTAAGGTTTCCTATAGCCTTCTTACCTCTCCTCCCGTGATAAGCAGACTGTGCTGCAACTCAGCACAGTCTGTGTGCGCACAACCCGATACTTTCACTTTGTCGCGTCCGACTAAGAATCGAACGCGTTTATTATTTTACAAATCAAAGGTTTTTTCATTTGATTAATGTCAGCACTAACACGCAAAAACGAGCTGGATCAGTTTTATTTCTATAAAAATAAAAACATTTATAAAAGCGACGGTGGGTGTGGTCTGAAGTAATGTGATCGATGAATGCTTGAACACTGCGTAACACGGATAACCTCGGCAACCATAGACTTATTTAGCAATTTAGTCCTTGCATTGCTAAATATGCGCTGAACAAAACATTGATTTAAGATAAAGCCCACTTCACTAGGTGGTACATTCTTAGGAGGAGTGTGAAGTATGTGACATCACAAAACTGTGTTGTTGTATTTGTTTTTGAGCTGTCATCAAATGGACATATTTACTTAATGTACTCTGAATGTACCAGAACAGTGGTTTTCCTTTAATGAAGAAGTTGGCGATCATTATAGTGACACAAAGTGCTTAATATGGGGGGAGGCTCCCTCTCACACACACACCACACCTCCTCTGCTGCAGAACGACAGGTGAGGTGGTATCTGGTGTAGTCACCAAAGTGTTCAACCAGCCCAAGGCCCGGGCCAAGGAGCTGGGTGCAGACATTTGCCTGATGTACATCGAGATCGAGAAGGCAGAGGTCGTCCAGGAAGAGCTGCTCAAGGGATTGGACAACAAGAACCCCAAAGTTGTGGTGGCATGCCTGGAGACCCTCAGGAAGGCCCTCAGGTTGGTAGTGTTCATCAACAGGCATGACGACTCTACTGTTTAAACCAGGGGTCCTCAACCCTTTTCAGCCCAAGGACCCCTTGGTGGCTAGAGAAACAGAGCAGGGCCCCCCATTTAATAAATTGTTCCATTTAAAGCCTGGCCTACAATAACAACTATTTATATACTCAGTCATGATGCTTACAGTGGGTTTTTTTTGGTTTGTTTTGTTTTTTACAGTCTGTTTTTAGTTTACATTTCTTTCCGTTAGTTTAGTTTTGATAGTACACCATTCAGAGCTTGACTGGTCTGTGTGGGTGGAAAAAATACAGTGACATGCCAGTTTCCTTGTTTTTTCAAATAGAATAAAGGTTTCACAAATCTGAAATAGGGTTTGAAATGCTATTTAGGCTTTTTATTATAATCAATTCAAGGTTTGACTACTATAAGTACAGTAGTTTTTTTTTTTTTTTTTTTTTTTATCTAGACCTGGTCTTTAATGGCCTGTGTTTTCTGAGGTTTATGAACATTTCTCAAAAATCTAAGGTTTTTGAACACACCACAACTGCAGAAGCTGCAAATCCGCTCACTTTCAGCTGAATACAGAAATTTAAAAATGCAGCTGTTCCAGTGTTATTGGTTGGCATTTACTCAATATAATCTTTTTGTCTAAGATACATATTAGAATTTTTACCAAAAATAATTTTGACATTGGCGGACCCCCAGTTGAAGACCACTGATTTTAACAGCACCTGCATCAAGATGATAGTGTTTGGTATACTGCTTCAACTACTACTTAAATTACTGATAGTAGTCTTGATTGTATAATGGGTAGCATTGACTTTCATAGAATTTCTCAGCTGGTCTGGAAAAACTTATGGGATTATTTTTTTGTAACCAAAAGCTGACATCAGCTATCAGGTTGAACAGATTCCTTGTGTCTTTCTAATTTATTATGATGAACAGTTTGTTTAGATGGACTAGAGAGGAGTTAAATATCCTGTTGAAAGTTTTGTAATGTGCAAAGTACAGCGTTATTTCAGTAGACCTCACTGGCGTAATGCAATTACTGGCAAGACTGTGGAGCAGGACAATGTAAAAGTAGCAGATACCAGTAGGGGATCAGGAAGTCCATCAAGATCTGAATTTGCACCCAGTGGACAGTAAACCAGGATGAGGTGGGGCCTACCCAACCACCCCTAACCTTGAATACTGTCCTAAATAAGGTGCTGCTGTCTCGCCATTTATAAATAACCTCACAGCAGCTCACATGAAACTGACATCAGTGACAGTGACTCACAATCACAATTTTTACTTAACTTCCATCTTAATTTTATATACTCTCTTTTTCACTTTATTTGGGTTACTTTAACTCATGTTGCTACTGTTTATCTGCATTGTTGGAAATTCATTAGAATAGAACTCAAGTCAACTCTCGATAAAAACTGTTCACATAGTAATTATCTCGTCTCTGGTTTTTTGAAACTAACTGTACATTATAAGCTGATAAAATCCAACAAAAATGAAACAGCACAAGAAATTTTTTGCTAATGATCCACCACATAGTGATGGAGTAGCCCTCTGATTTCCGTACCCTCTGTATGTCACCGCCTTCCCCACAGTGAGTTTGGATCCAAGATAGTGACTTTGAAGCCTGTGGTGAAGGTTTTTCCCAAGCAATTTGAATCCAGGGAGAAGGCCGTGCGAGATGAAGCCAAACTATTGGCCATAGAGATTTACAAATGGATCCGAGATGCGTTAAGACCTCCGCTGCAGAGCATCAACTCTGTACAGGTAGGACAACGCCATATACACAAACATAGTGAAATATGATCTAAACTTCGGTTTAGGTTAGTTATATTTATAAAACATTTTTTGGTACACTAAAATGCCATACTACTTGTCCTTTGTCCCCGCTAGCTGAAGGAGCTGGAGGAGGAGTGGGTGAGGCTTCCCTCCTCCCCTCCCAAACAGGGCAGGTTTCTTCGCTCCCAGCAAGACTTGAAGGCCAAATTTGAGCAGCAACAGGCCCAGGGAGGAGATGAGGCTGACGGTAACACAGTGCTGGACCTACAAGTCTCTATCTTTTTCTCGATCTTTCTTATATCTAGTTTCCACCCTTAATTGCCAATTGATCAGGCAAGATCATGTCATGGAATCATTTGAGGGCCCACCGTCTCTCCCCCTCTTCCTTTAAAGGGGACCTATTGTGCTCCTTTCCAACAAGTTAATATAGGTCTCTTAAGTTCCCCAAAACATGTTTTTCGCTGAAAATACTACTCAGATTATCAATGCTAGCCATTCTAACATGCCTGTTTAGTGGGTGGTGCTTCCCTCCTGAGGCCCCTAGTTCTGTGAGCCAATGGGGTTTGAGCTTTATTTCCGAGTTCCGTTGTATTTATTTCATAAACCTTCACTTGATGCAGGTATAGTAGGTGGCTTTCTTGCCCACTGCCTCAAACCCCCCTCAGCTTGGGAGTAGGAAAGGTCAGGAGGCTGTCCCACTCCTCCCACTGCACAGCCGGAGAGACTGTCAGCGAAGGACACACAAACTCACCCTCACCGTCCCATTGGTCATTCAGAGCACGGTTCTCCATAAAAGCCCTATAGGCCACTGGCAGTGAAGCACGGACTTCATCCACCAACCTGTGCAGCAGTCTTGAGGATCTGATGCCTATTGTCTCCATGAGCTGCTCAGTGGACGCCTTCAGAAGATGACCCAGCTTGACGCACCCAGTCTGTTGCAAGCTGGAGCACAGGCTGGAGGAGGAAAGGAGGCCGTGGTGGCAGGGGCAGTCGTGGTGTCATGGTGGACCTTAAAAACCTGCCATGACTGCAGAACTGACTGTTAGAAAGGAGTTAGCTATGTCAAGTCCATCCCCTCGGTCCGCAGCAGGAACAGCTGCTTGTCATTAGAGAGGCGTCCCGCCTGCCTCAGCAGCACCTTCGCTGTGTCCAGCCAATGTAGTCCACAACCGTACAACAGCCTCTGTGCTGTTTGGAGGCGGAACGCCGCGACCTATGATGCAATGACAATGAGGGCTTGACCACCCCCTCCTGGACTGGCAGATAGAGGGCTTCTGCTCTGATCCAGTGCTGACCAGACCAGAAGAAGTTGACGATGGTCCTCTGGATCTCCTCTAGCAGGCCTCTGGGTGGATGCAGAACAGTCAGTCAGTGCCATAAGGTCGAGGCGACCAAGTTTTTAGCAACCAGCATCTTCCCCCTTGGACAACTGGGGTAGCAGCCATTTCCACCTGGACAGTCTGGCACACACCTTCTCCACCACATAATCCCAGTTCCGCATCTGGTACTGCTCCGAGCCCGAAAACACCCCCAACGGGTCTGCATTGCAACAGGTCTCTAGTTTTTGAGCAAGTCCAAGTCTCCTTTGTTGGGTATGAGAGAGAGGGCTACTCGCCGAGAGGAAACTGGTAGTGCACCACTCCGCACGGACTATAGCAGCACCCGGTGTAGATCTCCCCCACATAGCCCCAGAAATGCTTGTAGAAGTCGGGAGGCAGACCATCTATCCCACGAGTGCACCCAGACGCCAGCTGGCCCACAGCAGAGGTGAGCTCCTCCATTCCAAGGCGTCACGCTCCCTGACCTCCAGCTAAGGCAGCCCCTGAAGAAGCTCGGCAGCACACTCTCGATCTCAGCCCTCCGCCCTGAATAGGGTGGTGTAGAAGGCCACCGCATGTGCCCTCATCATCTTCTCCGGGCTGGTGGTCACCCTGCCAGCCGGGAGACGGAGACAGGCCATCTGTCTGGACTGTTGAACCGTCTTCTCCATGTTGAAGAAATAGGAGCTGTGGGCGTCCATATCCCTGATGCCGAGGTAGCGAACCCTGACCATGGCACCCCGTACTCTCTCGTGGAGGAAAGTGCTCAGCTCCTGCCTCTTGTCCTGCAGCCTCCCAACCACAGGGGTGCTGCCACTGCTTCCCTCAATGTCCCTGATCTCCTGCTCCAGGGTGTTTTTGTTCTCCTTAACCTTGCGGGTGGAGTGAGCACAGTACCGTTGGCAGAAGATACGGATCTATGCTTTGCCTACCTCCCACCACTGTCCCAAGGAGCTCAAGGCCCCCTTACTGCTCCTCCAGCCATCCCAGAATAATTTAAAAATTGCTGCAGAAAGTGCTGTCGAGCAGCAACTTTACATTAAAATGCCAATAAGAAGAATGCTTGGTACCGGGTGCAGAGCATACCTCAAGAGTGACGAGGTGATAATCTGTGAAACCCACAGGGTAAATGGAACTGCTTAGCAACCCGGAACTGAGTGTGTGTAATACCTAAAGCCTGTCAAGCCGAGCTGCACTGATTCTACCGTCTGAAACCCTCACCCATGTGTACTGTCTGTCTGTCGCATGTTTCGTCCTCCATGTGTCTATGAGGTCATGTCGAGCAGTGAGGTGAGACAGACAGGTGGAAGAGACCCTGTGGGGTTCCTTATCGGGCCGATCCAGATTAAAGTCCAGCGTACAGTTCCAGTCCCCACCCATCACAATGAAGTCAGCCTGATCCCCCCCTCCGCAATGTTTCCTGCAATTTTTCAAACAGCTCCACCCGCCTAGAGTGGTAGCATTGACATTAATGAAACAGAAGGTAGAACCTCCTGCCTACGCCCTCACCATCTGAGCCCTACCCGCTTCTATCTCGGTGCTGGCCAGAACCCTGATGTTTGACCCTTTTGAAAGGAGGATCCCGGTCCCCGCACTGAAATTATTTCCATGGCTGAGAAACAGCTGCCCCCCCCCCCCCCCACCACTGGGCCCAGTTTAAAGAGCCAATCCTGAGCGTGTGCATGGAAATATGTGTGGGAGACAGCCGCAAAAACTAGCAAAAGGAGAGAGAACACCCAGTTGAACACAGCCATCCTAACACCTAAGTATGGTCAGGTCTCCCCGTCCCGTTACCAATGTTCTCTTTCCGGAGAGCCGTCATATAGTTTTTTAGCCGGTACCTCTTTTTGTCAACACTGCAGCGGCTGACTTCCTTAGAAAGGCCACCGTATTAATAAACTTCCCGGAGTCAGGGAAATAATCCGTGACTTTAACAGACTTCCCAAACATGACGTCTAGAAACTCCTATATTTCATCCAAGGTATACAGGTCTCCATTTGGAACCTGGGAGTCCGACACTGACATGTCTGTCACTGACATGCAATCCGAGTCTGTCACCGACCTGCAATCCGAGTCAGACCCTAATTCATCATGGTCTTTCGTCGTCACATTAGCATTCTCCGTCACATTAGCATTCTGCGTCACATTAGCATTGGTCGTCACGGTAGCATGCTTCGTCACATTGACACTGACGGCCCTCCCCCAGGGTCCCACCACCTCGCCACCAGCCCGCTCCCTGGGGCCGGCCTTCTCCCCGCCGCTGGGCCCCGAAGGCGGGCCCCGCAGCCCACTCGGGCTTCGCCGCACCCCTCCCGCAGCACTCCCTCCAGTCCCACCACTGCCAGGCCCCTCAGGTTGATCTGGGTCAGGTGGCTTGGGTGGCGTAGGGACAGTCTACCCACTCATGCCCTCCCCCCCGGCCGGATCGGGAGCCCGCGGCACAGGGACAGTCCGCCCACTCGTGGCTTCTCCCGGGACTGGATCGGCCCAGTCGGGCCGGATGTTAATGTGTAAATACTTTACTTGTAAATAATAAATCCTGCATTTCTGGAACAGGGAGACTGCATTTTTCCACATTACATTACATTCTATGCACGCTATGCTATTTGAATTTTGCACGATCGCCCAAGACTAGTTCCCAACGACGCTTGTTATTGTATTCTCCAGCCGTGGGTGGAGTTACTCAGATAGGTGGGCAATTCCAAGTTCTACTAAAGCACCAAGTGATAGGAAGTAGGAAGGGATCACAAATCTGAATGGCTCGTTTCACCACACTTTTCTGAAATAGACAGCTCATACTGGGTTGTCTTATTTCAGAGTTTGTGTGTTAGTAGGCCCATCAGAGACCCAAATGTATGTGCACAAGAACTGAAAAAGTGAGTTTTTCATAATAGGTCCCCTCTAAACCTCAGGGGACGAGGAGGAGGAGACGGAGGTGGTGGTGGATGCCTATGAGCTGCTGGAGGCTGTTGAGATCCTCTCCAAGCTTCCCAAGGACTTCTACGATAAAATAGTAAGCCTGTCTCGCCTTTTTAAAAAGACGGAAAATATTCAGCAACACTTGCAGATAGAATTGTCCTTTTTTAAGAAAAGCAATGTGTTTTAAGAGTAGATTATGGAATAATGACAAATAATAACACAAGTTTGCCATGAATTAAATAAAATACGCAAACCGCAGATATATAATCAAAATAACACATTTTTCCTGGATTGTTTCCACAGGAAGCCAAGAAATGGCAGGAGAGGAAAGAGGCCCTGGAAGCCGTAGAGACTCTGGCCAAGAACCCCAAACTAGAGAATGGAGACTACGGAGACCTGGTTCGAGCACTGAAGAAGGTACACTTTGAGTGGGGTTTATACTCGCATTAATATTCTGGACATTAAGTATTCCAAGTATTATTTCTATGACTAAACCAGTAAATACCAGTATTCTGATTGGACGATTGAATTACTTTTGTTCCCAGTTAGGACATAGTAGTATATTACATGGTTATTATAACAATTAATATCCATGTAATGTACTACTTGCTTGCTTACAGTTTGACAGGAACCCTTAATGGTAACACATTTTTTTCCCCTTCTCGCAAATTATCCCTAATGTTATTTATCTATGATACCCCCTATTTCAGCTTTATCCCCCCCCCCAGTTATTCTATTCCAATGCCAATACTGCGTACTAGTTATTGTTAATAATCACCTACCAGGAAATTTCAGAGCAATTTAAGTTTCCTAGGATGTATTTCAGAAACTTCTAGATAGCAAAAGTTATTGTTTGTTTCGATATTGCAAAATATAAATGAATAAATAAATAATAGGGTGGTCCATTTGAAAGAAATTTCAAGCTAAACACCAAGTTAATGTGTGTTGATGGGAAAAGCAAAATTGATTAAATTACTACTAGTTTTAATACATTTCGAATAAATTATGTTGCCAGAATCCAATGCATAGCTTTCTGACTAGCTGGCTTTCTCTCCCAGGTTGTGGGGAAAGATGCCAATGTAATGCTCGTGACCCTCGCAGCTAAATGCCTGGCTGCACTGGCAGCTGGACTCAGGAAGAAGTTTGGCTCATACGCTGGTCATGTAAGTTTGAAACATTTCATATTTATCCATAAGCTTTGTTACAATATTTACGCAGCGTTTCATCCTGTAATTACAATATACTATTCGAGTTTTGCTTGTTGCTATGTAACTATTGTTTATTTATTCTAAATCAATGATTATTTATTATAAGTTGTATGTAGTATGTTGTGGCCTCTTCAAGGTTATAAATGATCTCATAGCACTGTCTAACCCATGGATTTCCTTTATAACTTTGTTAGCAGTCGTAATAGCCTGGGCAAGACTAAATGCTTTTACAAAAATTAGCTCAGTCTCCGATAACAGTCTGCGTTACATTCTGTCTTCATTAATGTTACACACAAGTCTATCTCTCAGCATCTGTGTTAAATGTTACACATAGTCACCAACAGACTCACCATCATGCCGATTCCATGAGTTAAACTTGAAGTGTTGTACAATCTCGCTTGGCTTTGGGTTTTAGTGCTTAATAAGTTCACCAACTCCTCGTATGTCTTGTTTCCGGGCTTCTCCGGGCTCAGGATATTCCTCATCAAGCTATACGTTTTGGAGCCGACTTAACTTAACAACAGTGCCTTCTTGCGGTTGGCAGTTGTAATATTGTTTGTAGGCTGCCCCCAAATAGTCGACCAAAGATTAGTCAACGAGAAGTTTCTTAGTCTACCAAGTTTTTCGTTGGTCGGTTTGTCACCGTAAAAAAGAAGATCCATTGGGGGAGCTGCGCCATTTCAAAATTAACCCTAAAGCAACAATATGTAACTTTTTTTTACCTTAAAATAACAGCTTCAAAATAATTTTGATGCTACACTGGCTTGTAACATGGAAAATGGCACCTCTTTCATTCCCACCCACCTCCTGGAACTTCTGTTCTTGCACTATGTAACTTTGGTGTTTGGGTACGAAACCGCGGGAAAAGTGAGCTTAGCATTGACTTTAAAGTACACTTTACAGCACTACGTCACTTCCTTGATGTTTGGCTCTCGTAATCACCGTCTTTTTACCTGGTAAAATGGATAAAAAAAAACAAAAAAAACTGATAAATTACAAACTCGCCGGTCAAAATGTTTCGTAATGCTCATACAAAATGTAGCCGCCGGTCTGGATGAGACGGGCCAGTGATGGAACTGGCACCCACACCTCGGCCGGCGCGCACCAGCCCTCACTTTCATTGTGCCAGGGGGTGGACTGAGTGCTCGCTGAAGAGGTGAGGTTTGCTGTAACCTAGGTGTACGTTACAGTATATTTTCGTTTGTAACAGACTGTTGTTGAAATGTGACCGATAAAGTTCAAATTTGTCCGGTAAAATTAATTATTTTCAAACACCGGACCTAGTTTCGCACCACTTGGTGCTCGGGCCCTAATAACACACCAATTGGTGCTCAGGTACTCCTCACTTAACGACCAAGTTCCGTTCCTATGACCAGGTCTTTAAGCGAATCGGTTGATAAGCGAGGAGCCGCCCCATTACCGTTAGTTTTCAGTCTTGGAGATTGTGAACGCTAGTGTAGTGAATACTGACTGACTGTGGGAACGAGACTAAGACTGAGAAAGGGTGATGCACGATGAGATGCTTGACGCTGAGACGCCGCGCTGTGTACAATACGCCTCTGTATTGTACGTAGTGTACAAAACTGACTTCTTGTTCTTCTTCTAAATTATGCCCATATTTAATTTAAATGTGTACATTTATAAAATAATAATAGGGATAAGTTTAACCGATGTAATGTTTAATTGGTGTAATTCCCAGGCGGCACGCTCTGTGCTTGCAGTGTTTGTAAATTAATATTTTAAAGGCTGGTTATTAGGTTTTGTCTGTAACATACAATATATGTTACATGTTATGAATGTTATATATGTAACACATATATAACATTCTTTCTCAGCCCTGGAGCTGAAACTATTTTCTGATGGCCAATTTTTTTTTTTTATATAATTAAATTGATATCATAAACGTGCCACCATTAATCGACCAATGGCTTGAACTGACGACTAATAGTCAACTAGGAAAATCTGGTCGGGGGCAGTCCTAATTGTTTGCTACAAAAAAGTGATCACGGATCTCGCAATATTCCCATGATTGTGTTTTGAAATCAAAAGCAGACACATTCCCTCTCACAGCCATCATAGCCACAACTTATCTTCCGTGGTGCTCAATTAATCCTTATCATCAAATGTTATATCCTTAACATGGATATAAATATGCATTCGGGGACCTACCGTGCAGCACTTTTATTTAGCCCTATGCAGGGGCAGCTACATACATCGCATTCATGTGTGAGCCAAGCTAACACAGCTGTGGAGACAGTCAGCCGTCACTTCCTGTTCCTGTTATAGATGAGGTAGAGGTAAGCACAGGTAACAAAACAGCGCCCTCTGTAGGCTTACTAAAAGGAGCTGGAGAAGACGGAATATGTACGTTGATATGATTGTTGAGTACTGGACTTTAAACAACGTTTCATCTGTGCAACGCCTGTGCCAGGTGGTGCCGGCCATTCTCGAGAAGTTCAAGGAGAAGAAACCTCAGGTCGTTCAGGCCCTGCAGGAGGCCATTGATGCTATCTTCCTTACCGTAAGTATGAAATGTATTAGAACCTCATTTATCCAAACCCAATGGGAATTAGGGATGGTATCGTTAAGAATTTTAATGATATATAATTTATTTTTATTATATTGTGAGATGTCGACATGGCTGCAGGGGGCTCAACTAGCTTAGCTCCTTTAAAATTAGGGAAATACACCTCCCAGCATATCAGAAACATGATTTTAGCGATGCGTCTTTAATATTTATGACAAGTAAAAGATCTTGATCGCTGTTTTGGGAAAGTTTTTTTTAACGCATGCAATTCATGAAGTTAGTCAACAGGGTTCTCTTGTACTTGAATTTCACATTAAATATTTAGTTCTTCTTCGTTTATATGAGAAACCTCTGGTTGTGCATACCAGGGTGTTGGCACATCCATCGGTGACGCTGGATTTTATTATTTTTTTATTATTCCCTTTTCATTCAATATCTCCTAGTCGACTCTCCAAAATCTGTCAGATGACATCCTTGGTGTGATGGACAGCAAGAATCCGTCCATTAAGCAACAGGCTTCCCTGTTCTTGGCCCGGGCCTTCAGACACTGCACACCAGCCATGCTGCCCAAGAGCATCCTCAAACTTCTGCGCGGCCTTCACCAAGGTAATTTGGCCTTTTCTCTCTCTCTCTCTCTCTCTCTCTCTCTCTCTCTCTCTCTCTCTCTCTCTCTCTCTCTCTCTCTCTCTCTCTCTCTCTCTCTCTCTCTCTCTCTCTCTCTCTCTCTCTCTCTCTCTCTCTCTCTCTCTCTCTCTCTCTCTCTCTCTCTCTCTCTCTCTCTCTCTCTCTCTAACTAGGTAACGTCATTTATTTCAACATATAGAGTCAGGTTGAAATCCAGGAAAGTCTCCGAAAGCGTCTTTCTCAGGTCTTGTGTGTTGGGGGGGATAATCGAACTGTTGCAGGGGCAAGACCGCGGTTGCAACAACAGTTGCCAAGTTTTTCATAATAGTAGTCGACTGGTTGATTAGTCGTCTTTTACCTATTACCGTATTGACCCAAATATAAGACAAGGGTTTTTCCTGGAAATACATCTGAAAAAGTGGGGTCGTCTTATATTTGGGGTCTAGACTTTTAGATGTCAATATACAGGAGAGTAATAACAATTAAAACTTGTGTATTAGGAGGAGTGTTTTAATTTGTTTCTGCACACATACAGTACCCTACAACTGTTGACAACGCCGACACACTGTCTTCGTCTGATCCACCACTCGCTCTCCATTGCTGTCGTAGTTTACTGGGAACCCTATATTTTCCCACACGGCTAATTTAAAAGAAGCAGGTGCATCTTCCAACTCTTGTGTGTCAGACTCATTTGCACTCGTCATAGTGTGCCTGACTCAGTCAGGTGGTTATCGCTTGAAACTTGTGCTTGCGAAATTTGGCCCTACATGCTGCGTTATCATCATTTTCGAATAAAATGATTTTCTTTATAAAAACAAGATTTTGTCTTGAAGTATTTTTCCGAAAAATCAGTCTTGAAAATGTCTTATCGGGGCCATCTTATATTTGGGTCAATACAGTATGCAAGAAAGACGCAGAGAGAGGAGTTCTCGGAACCCATCGACTATGATCTGACACAATCTCGACTTTTGTTAGTTTTTATTTTTATTAACTACTTACTACTTGTGAACTTTATTTATTTTATTATTATTAACTACTATCGTCTCAACTCCATTCTCGGGTCAAAATTGCTAATCGGACTATAAACAATGACGCACGGAAGAGGAAGTCTTGGTCCCGATATCTCCCGGCTACAACGAAGTCCCAGAAATGTAATTGTATTTTGTAAATTAATTGAGTTAGGAGAACGTAGCTGAATTAAGATTTAATGTAAATAGTAGTAAATTAGTATTTAATTTTCAGAAATGCTTGGATCAGAAATGTATTGAAAGGATTGCACTATAAAATCTATTGTAAAAAAGGTAGTTGTTCCTCAAAATTACAGGAGGTGCATTGGGTTATTAAAAATAAAATAAATCACTCCAGCTTCTGTCTCACTCTCTATCAATGCTCACAATCCACTCAGCAAGTGAATGACTCTGCACCGGAGGTTCGGGACGCAGCCTTTGAAGCCCTGGGCACCACCATGAAGGTTGTTGGCGAGAAGGCAGTCAATCCCTTCCTGGCTGATCTAGATAAATTCAAACTTGACAAGGTGAGGATAAAAGGTGTGTGCGTGCCCTAAAGAAAAAATATTATTTTCATCCCTACTGGCAACAAGATGTGGGGGTGAGGGTGGGGGGCAGTATTGGCTCACTGCTTTCATCAATATCTCAGAATCGAAACTAGACATTGGTCACTGAGGACTATGCACTATTGCATTGCAGCATAGTTGAAGCGTGCAGGAGACTTCCCACATCCTCTTTTGTGTAATCTTAGTTATTCTTTAAAATAAAATAGAAAAATTTGTTGGGGGGGATACTTCCGGAATCAATCGCCCCATGCCCATGTTTCTACTGTTTTTCTACTGCCCACAAGCTATGCGCCACCCTTTTGCTTCCCTGGTTCCAGATAAAAGAGTGTGCTGATAAAGTGGAGCTCCCTGGTGCTAAGCGAGGTGGTAGGGGTGGCGGAGGAGGAGGGGACAAGAAGCCGACTGCCAAAGCCCCTTCACCCAGCGAAGCTCCTGCTAGATCCTCTGCGCCACCCAAGAAGACATCTACTCCCGCTGCCAGCAAGGTAAGCCTATAGAGATCATGCTTGACCCAGTAGCGCATCAATATTCCCCATCCTTCAAAAATGTGATGCACGCAATGTGGCTAGAATTGGCCTTCAATTCCATGATTGTCAACATTCTCTCACTATAGCCAATTCCCCTCATTCCTTTGTCTTGTTAGATTAAGGACCAAAGAAATTCCGTACTGTTTTTATTGGGACAGTAATGCTGACATTACATTTGTATTAAATAATTTGCATTCATTAGTTGCATTGAAGAGACCTGATAGGGCTCACCTTATGAACAATTTGACTCCAGGTAGATTATAGAAACACTTACATTGAAAAAATATATTGTTGCACATGTTTAGCAGACTGGGTGTGTTAAGCCACACACCCATGCCAAAAGTGCATATTAACAAAGTACTCCAGGAACCAGTCTTTGGAAACCATTTGCCGAGAAATTTAGGTCGCAAATCACAAAAGGAAATCAGCTGATGGCCATTGAGGCCATCAAAGTCTACTTTTCCCCTGGAAAAAAACATGCGTCTCATTAAATATTGGCTGGTTAAGCACTGTTGGGTTTGAAGGTGAACTTTTTTGTTAACTTCTGTCATCAACAGCCTTCAGCAGGCCCGAACAAGAAAGGCAAGCCGACCACCGGCCCTGGTGGCAAAGCTAAGAAGATGGCTGACTGTAAAGAGATCACAGAAACTGAACTGGCGGTAAGTCTGAAAAGACCTATTTGCCATCCTTCCTTGGGAACTCGGTGCAGTGGTTCATAAAGATATTGGTTCCCTTAAACTAAGGGTCTTCAACCATTTTCAGCCCAGGGACCCCTTTGGTGGATAGAGAAACAGCATGTTACAGAAACCTCTATGTTTTCTTCAATAAAATTTTATTTTAAATTTAGATTTATTTCTGTTAGTTTTATAAAAATAAATTGAGATCTAGGTCTGTACCCGACTCAGAATTTTGTCAGTCAAATCTGCTTCGCCTGTTCAATGCGAATATTCGACTATTCGCCGTGGGGGAAGGGGCACAGAGGAACGATGGGTACCAAGGGCTAAATTATTAAAGACCCTAGTATTCATAAGTAATGCTATTGGAGAAATTAAGAAAATAGATTTTCTATTTATTTAGGCAATATAACCCTTTCTAACATGCGTCTAAGAAGCATTTTTGCTATTATCAGAAGACATCGCACTCTCTTCCTCTCCTACCCCATCGGCAGAGATATGCGCAAGGCAGACTGGGCCCGAGACCCTACTCTGAGTGACTGACAATGGCGGAGAGAATTAAACGCTACCAGTCTTTTACGTGTAAGGGAGGAAACATGAGCAATCCTTTGAAACAAGAGTTAATCACATACACATGCAATGGTACACGGTATGTTATTGTACCGTTCGTTACACTGCCCGCGGTTCAATACGTACAAGTGAACCGCGGTATTACGGTATCACGATAGGAGTCCACCGGATGCATTGCTGCATTTTTTTCTTTCAACTTCCTGTGGCCATGTGAGTCTTTTCAATAGAAACATGAGATTAAACTACATAGAAATGTTTTTAAAAAGAGTGCAATCAATCAAGGTATCTAGTCGGAAAATCCCCCCCTGCAATGGCCATATCCCTCTTTATTACAAACCTCTCTTCAGACACTCGCTTCTACTCGCATTACGTCGTTCACGGACGATCCCAGGGTTGGGGGTGGGGGTTCTCCACTCTGCTCCCCACGGTGCGATCCCCACACTCAACATTTCATTTCCGCGGAAAATAGTCAATAACTTCTGATTTTGGAATCTAAATGTGACATGAAATTATGGGAATGATCGAGCATATTTCTGTCTATTTATGCACCAGCATCCGGAACTTCAACACGCTTTGCATTGCGCAGGTAAAGGGGACGAAATTAGTGGGTCGACCCAGGTGTCCTGTTCACATCAGATCCGATCGTAGGTGGAGCTGATTAAAACCTGAGTCTATTCCCGGGTCATTTGACCTGGGACTGAGACCTGGTCTTTTCCTTTCCCACTGATGACAAACGCTGGATGTAAGCGGGTGTAAGCAGGTTTTTGGTGCAGTGGGAAAGGGATGTAAGAGAAGGCCTAACCTCCTTCCTCGCCGGAAGGTGCCCTGGCTGAAAAGGAGCGCACCGCACCCATTGTCACGTCAGGTTCACAAAGCGACGTTAAGTTGATTTTCGTGTATCAGCACAGACTTTCATGAAATAAAAAAAACCTCCAATTTCTAAAATACTAAGCGTGTTATCAATACTGAGTCGCAGCAGAGTCACGCAGCAGAAGAGTCGCAGCACAGTCTGCTTTTCAGGGGAGAAGAGGAGGAGAGGTGAGAAGGCTATAGGAGACCTTAGATCAGGTATAGATCGAGACCTGTCTCCCTCCATCCGTTATTAGTTCACGTGCATAACGGAGAACCCACCCCCCCACACCCCATTTGAAATTCTCATGAGTTCACCATGTCATCCCCAGACTGAGGTTTTATTTCAGTAAGTTATTTTACTACTTGATCATTTCTTTATAGGCCCAAACATGATAAATAGTTCTCCAAAGAGGCGGGTTGGGGGTGGTTCTCCATAACCAAAACATGTGCTCTTGTCATTCTATAGGTCATCCACAGGACAGAGTTATTGCAGCAGTTCTTGATGGTTTAAGAATTAATAAAGAGTTGCATGGCAGGTTGAGAACTTGAACTCCACTTGCAGACTAACTCTTTTCTAGATGCAATGGCATATAAATACTCTGTGTTGTATGCCCAGCATGCTTACAGCACAGGTAAAAAAAAAAAAAAAGAAAGTTTATTTTACAAATGTTATTTATGTGCGAAGAATACTGTTTAAACCTGTTCTACACAAAAATAACTATAACACTGATTTATTTTTATTTTATTTTTTATTTTTTTATTGTGAAACGTTTTTTAAGTATTATATATATATATATAAATAAATATGTACGAAAATTTATATTTGTATTATCCACTATCCTGAACACGCCCCTGCCCCCCATCAGATGAATTTATGCAAATTATAACTCACCAATGAACATGTACCCCTGTCGCCCCCCTCCAACAGTCATACAGACAGAGCGTTACATTGGTTATTTGTGGCAGACCGCTGTTAAAACATTTTTTACAGCTTTTAACTTAAACATTTTTTTGTATGTTTCTTAAATATAACGATGCAGAAAGCATACTGTTATCGTGGCCCCAAAACAGTGATACATACCGAATGTTGACGCCACTGTACTGTCAAAAAATCCAAGGTTGTTGAACGTACTATAATGTCAGAAGCTGTGAATCAGCTGCTAGTGCTAACTTCGAGGGCTACTTTGATAACTGATTAATCTGTTGATTATTTATTTGAGTAATTGATAAATCAGATGAATACACTAAAACGTATTTTGTTTCCATGATTTTGTTCAAAAAACAAAATGTTAATCCAAATTGACAATATTAACACAAATAACAGACTAGGTAGTGTAGCAATACATGTATTCGTATTGAACCGTTCGGCACGAGGCTTTCGGTTTCGGTACACATTATGAACCAAACATTTTGTTGAACTGGATTAGTAGGGGTGTGCTGTATCATTTGCGATAATACCGGTATAATTTTTTATATGAAAAAAATAATTCATATCATGACAATGGCAATATTCGACTTGTTAATACTCGATTTGGACGTCAGTATTCGTTCAATCTATAGAGTTAGGCACAATTTGATTGGGGGAAAATGATTGCATTACTTAATAATAAATAATTATTACTAAATATTACTAAATAATATATAATCGGGCCACACACCATTAATACATTTTAAACGGATACATATAAATATAGCATTTTAATTTTGTTACTTAGTTTCATTTATAAATTGCTTACCTTACCATGGCCGGCATTTGAAGGTTGGAATGACCCGGGGAATGCCGAAGCTGTCCTCTTACTTGCCTGTAGTAAATACACTTTAATTTGTGAATGTAACTTGTATTATTGTATTATTATTTTCAATTTTTTTTTTTTTATTATTATTATCAATTAAGAGGCGGGTTGTAACATTTTTTCACTACAGATAATGTCCGGTTCATACAAACAGTCAGTTAAGAGTTATGTCAGTTATGTCCGTTATTTGTAAACATGTAACATGTGAAAAGTATATGAATATGCAATTTGCACCCCTTTATTCCTCATTGGAGAGGAACCGATCACCTTTCGCCCCCCCTCTGGCCCGTACTTGCCACCGGGCCTAACAACTTTTCTGGGAGAAACCCTGCAGCTGCCAAACTTATCTGGCCGGCACGCCTTGGGTACCGTTCATTGTGGTACTGGGCTTCGATAAGTTGGCCGTTAAGGTGTCCTATATATTCCAGATCTGTGCGCCGGGTTCTGGGCTACACTGCGACTTCAGCCAGCACTAGGGTGATAGATGGGTAAGTTTCTGTCGTCCTGAGATGGTGCGCGGTCATCTCACGCTGAGTTCAGTCTCACTAATCTTGTTCCAGTAGCTCCATAATTCTCAGTCGTAGCTCCTCCTACTTACTCAGAGGCACTCTTTAAGCCCTGTTTTGACTTATTGCTGAAGCGCGAATTAGCTAAGAGTTTTAACTTCAACTGAAATTATTTTTATTTTTTTTAAGATTTAAAGAAAAAATATAGTAATAAAAAAAGATTTAAAAAATAACAACAGAGAGGCATTGAGCATTAGGAGGATACTACCTCTTTTTTCCACCTGGGGGTGGTGTGTATTTTTTCTCCACAGCGGGAGTGCAATGACTCTGTCTCCATTTGATGGCAGTATTTCTCTTACTCATGGAGTGAGCTATTTATGCCTCAAAGCACTAGGGGAACTGTTGTGATGCCGCAGAGTCGTTCCACTATCAAGGAAGATCTGTTGTAAACAACTATGGTGACTGTTAGTCCCAAACGGTTCACTACATGTCCCCGTTAAACAAAGAAACTCTCCATGCTCACAGTTTCAACTCTGGATTCAAATCTCAGAGGAGTTTTCGCCTCCTTACAGACTATTTACCTCCACCACAATTGCAGTTGCGATCAACCAATTAGCTAGGTTAATCGATAGCAGGAAGGCTCGGGCAGGGAATCGTAACTTTTGGCACACCACAACAAGCAGATTTTATCCCGGACGAAAGTAATTTAATACAGTGCAGCTATCAAATACTCATCAACTAGGCCTTAAAATAATAATGCCGTATTCTGACGCTTTCAAAGCATGCAATATGGTGCTCGACGGCACCTAAACAACACAGTGCTTCAGCACTACAGATAACCTTTTCAGACAAGACACAGGGTGAATTCAGCTCTCTTGCACCGAAAAGGAAAAAAACGTGTTTTAAGGTGGAGGTATGCTTAAAAAGAAGTAGAAGTTTTGAACCAAAAAGACGTCTTACGAACAAGATAAGAACAAATTCACGCGGTGATCTGGGTTCTTGTGGTCTTCTCAGCATAAGCCCCAATGGTGAACTCTTGTCTTTCATCTTTTTATCGTTCTGAGACCTCCCCTTGTCGCGATCCAAATGTCCAAATTCTGTTGCTTCTTGGCAGGGGACGGACTTCAATCTCCTTTTCCGGGTCATTCAATCTTCTCCTTTTCTCGGGTCTATAATCTTTGTTTTTTTTCCCGGAGCCACAACATTCAAAGTATGTTTTGCGTATACTGTATTTCCTAAAATATAATCCGGTACTCAAATAAAAACCTATAAACAAGGCTGAATCTGAGTCAGGGTGTGTGTGTTTTTTTCCCCTCCAGCGCTGTGCCGCCAGTGCGGTTCCTGTGTTTCGTCTTTTAGATGTATTGTTTTCGTTAGTTTCTACTTGTATGATATGAACATCTTAAACCCCACTAAGTGGATGGAGACAGAGCGATATGTGGTCCACTGTGTGTCCCGTGTCTCTGAACAAAAAACAAACTACTGCAAGTCTCTTTTAGATGTATTTATTTTGAGGAGCACGGCACTCAGGGGGCAGTTGAGGTAAATAAAAGCCCCGGTCACTATTTGAGGAAATATGGGTTCTGCCAATAAATGACAGATGGGTTTCACTTTTTTTTAAAATTTTATTTTCTTTTTCTTTTTTTCTTTTCATATTTATGTGAAGCAAAACCACTTTCAACTCCTCTCTCTGTAGAGTTCATGCGTCTTTCACCGTCGAGCCTTATTAAGTTCTTATTGAGTATTCTGCTGACGGTGTTCTGCGACATGTTCTCTGGTAGTTCAAATGTCTTTTTTTCTCACATCTTTTTAAGTGTACCTCATGCTTTGGCCACTCTCAGGGGGGAAACAAACTGAAGAAGCAGTAAGCAGCTTAGGAGAGCAGCTCCTATGTCTAATCATAATCTCTCTGATATACCAATGTCTAATGTTGTCATTGGGCTCCATGTTGGCCGCACTTGTTGCGTGATGAGGACCTTTAATAAATATTTATAGTTAAGTTGAGCGCCATCAGTTTTGTAATAAAAATTGGAAAATGAAAAGTCAGTTTATGGCCGCACGGGCAGCGATAGAGGTCCGTATTCTTCAGGGTTGTCTGTTCTCGGGTCAGAAAATCTCACACAGAATATCAGTACCTGTGGGGTATGATATGTTGGTCAAATCACCAATTTGTTATGATTGGTGTTCATGTCCGCTAATTCACTCCCTTTTGTGTCCGTCTACATGCCAGGCCGAGGTTTGTGAGGAAAGGGCAGCAGTGGTGCTTCCAGCATCCTGCCTTCAGCAGCTAGACTCCGCCAACTGGAAAGACCGGCTCGCCAGCATGGAGGAGTTCCAAAGGGTAACATGTTCTACTCCTGTATTACGAAGCATCTGATTGGATTCATGGCTTTCGTATCATTATGTGCATATAAACTCTTAATATATTTCAGTATACTAATATTTTGACATTTTTTTAGCTTCCAAAAGGAGGTGTCTTGCGGTATCACCTTTTAAACAACAAAGTTTCCTTCTAGAAATATTATATTAATTGGTCATTTTAATATTTCTACCTAGGTAGCTCCAAATTTGTATAATTCTTTTGACAAACCAAAGTTGCCATTTAAACTTCCACTGCTTAGAAGTAGTCTGTTTTACTACTCCAACTCTCCTGGATTTATTCATTATGATATAGTGTCACATTTTGCGAAGAAAATAATATGCAAATCAGGGAGCTACAGATAATTCTCTTGCCAAACCTGTCATTCTGCGCTGGACAGGACAGTGAACTTGTTTGCCCTTTCTCAACCTTGATGTTCACGTTTCTGTAATATTGGGAGATTATTGGGTGGGTTTTCACATAATGGTTGGGAAAACGTCGCCCTCTGGGACGTAGAGAGATGGTCACTTAACCGGGCCGTGGTACGATGGGCTGCTATTTGAACCTCTGGCCCCAACTCATCCCTCTCAATGACAGCTGTAACCAGAGCAATGGAAGCCCCCCCCCCCTCCTTCTTTTAAGAGGTTTAGGTGATAAATCTGTGTCGCCCCCTCTGCCTGTCAGACCGTTCGACCTCATAATCGACCTCGCTAACCCGTTGTGTGACCACAAAAGGCCCTTGCCATTTTGCAAGCAATTTAGAGCTGGACGTAGGGAGCAACATTAACACCTTGTCTCCCAGTGCAAATTGTCGGGGTCGAGACCCCGGTCTTATAAGAGGTGCTGACGTTCCTGAGGCCGGAGCAAATTCTCCGGTGATAATGGCCGAATCAGCGCATGTAACTTTGCTCTCAGGTCCATAACATACTTTATTTTATTCTTACTGGTGCAAGGACCTTCCTCCCAGTTTTCTTTAATGAGGTCTAGCACCCCCCGGGGTCTCCTGCCAAAGAGGAGTTCAAAGGGAGAAAATCCCGTGGAGGCCTGGGGAACCTCCCACACTGCAAACAGCAGGGGGTCCAACCACTTGTCCCAATTACGGCTATCGTCGTGAACAAACTTTTGAATCATGTTTTTCAGCGTTTTATTAAACCGCTCCACCAGACCGTCTGGGGATGGTAAACGCTGGTCCGATTGAGCGGACACCCAGGAACTCGTAAAGGTCCCGAAGTGTAGATGACATAAAGGTAGTGCCCTGGTAGGTCAGGCTTTCCTTTGGAATCCCGACTCGGTAGATGACCTGAAACAGCGCCTGCTCCACACTTTTGGCCGTAATACTGTACAGCGGCACTGCTTCTGGGTACCGAGTTGCATAATCCACTAGGACTAACACAAAACGATACCCAGGGGCCCTGCGGTCTAACGGCCCGATGAGGTCCATACCGAGTCTTTCGAAGGGGGCCTCAACTAGGGAGAAGGGCCTCAACGGCACTCTTGGCATGGCCGGAGGGTTAACTAACTGGCACTGAGGACACGCGGTGCACCATTCACGCACATCTGCCCAAATGCCTGGCCAATGGAGGCGGGCCATTATCCGCTGTCGTGTTTTTTCGTGACCGAGGTAACTGGCCATTGGATTTTGGTGAGCCGCCTGGAAGAGCATTTCCCGGCGGCCTATCGGTACCAACAACTGGGTTATCTCCTCTCCTGTTTGTGTGTCACGGCTCACTCGATATAACATGTCCCTTATCACCGAAAAATATGGGTGAGTGAGCACGCCGTCCGGGCGCGTTAATACGCCATCGATTTTAACTACCCCCTCAAAGGCAGGGTGTCATCAAACCCTGGTCAATCCGTGGCCAAAATCAGGGAGTGCGACAGGCGGGAACTAACCGCAGCCTGTACCCTATGCTTTTTTCCCTTTTTCCCTTGACGAATTTCGAGCCGGATCATCGGATACATGTGAATATCCCCACGCCTCAATCAAAGCCCTGGCTTGAACCAGGTGTTGCTGGACCTTCGTCTGCGAACAGCCCGAGTCCAGCAAAGCCTGATGTTTACCCCCTGGTAGCCATTACCGATACTTGGTAGGCTCCTTTCCGACCGGGGGAGGGATCGGGCGGGCCGGCGACCCGGACCACCTGGCAGAGTTCCATACTAGGACAGTTGTGGCGGTCATGGCCGGGCTGCCCACAGTGTCTGCACCCTTGCCCAGACATTTGTGCAGCTCCCTGATTTCCCGCGGCAGCACCGCGACGGGAGCTGAGGGAGGACAGAGAGGGGACAGCACGGGAAGGGGAGAGAGCTCCCGGTCGGCGGCGGCGCACCGGCAGCCGGACACAGTGTGCTCCAAGGAGCTCACTCTGGCGAGGATGCGCCCCAGCTGGCAGCGGAGGTACTCCCACTCTTTCTCCATTTCAGCGAGGCTGTTCCGAAGCCCGCGGATCGACTCCGGGGCGCCTTTTATTCGGCACCCTGCCCCTCCCGGATCCTGTCTTCTTTGCCACTTGTGGGGTTTTCTTCCCACAGTTAAGGGTTCAGGGAGGGAGTCTTTTTGGCCGTGGTGTGCCAACATGGCTTGAGTTTTATTGTCCGTTACAGGGTCTGGCACGCAGGCCACTATTTTATATATATATATATATATATATATATATATATATATATATATATATATTGCTCTGAGGATCTATTATAAAAGGGTTGGTAAGGGTTGCTTGATTTTGACCAATCAGCACCGTGTGGGCGCTGATAGGGCCAATTCGAGGCAGCTTGGTGGCCGCGGGAAAAGGGAACCGTGGGGAACCGTCGTCCGCAGCCGGTGCTTGTCATATATAAATACATAACAAGCTCTGCGTACATTTTCTATTATTTTCCTTGCTTGTCAGGCTGTTGAGACCATGGACAAGGCAGAAATGCCGTGCCAGGCTCTGGTGAGGATGCTGGCCAAGAAGCCTGGGTGGAAAGAGACCAACTTCCAGGTATCCATTGCTGTGGTGATCACTTCACCAACAGGCACTGCTGTTCATAGAACGCCACTGACTATCTCTCACTTTTGTTTTTAATGATAGATTTTCTATTTTTGCCATTATTTATAACTGTTCTTAGAACAACCTTGCTGAACACTTAATGTATTTAAATATGTCTTGTTTTTCTTTTTTTTTTCGTTATTTTTTTTAACCATTTTGTTTAGTAACAATAATCACATTTTATTTACAACTACTTTTTGCAATTGCAACAGTACATCCAAAGCATAACGTTGGTTACAGTATTGCGTTCCCGTGGATGTAGCCAAAAGACCTTATAGCGAAGGGCAATACAGTCAAAAAGATGATAAAATGTACAGGTTGCGACAATTTTTCTTTTTTTCTGTATGACATAAAGACTGTTTGACAATATTTTGGGTTCACATTTTTCAAATGCCCAGTCAGTTTTATTATTAATGACTTTGTTTTACCTTGCGACATGCAGGTGATGCAGCTGAAGCTCCGCGTTGTGACTCTCGTAGCCCAGAGGGGACAGTTTTCGAGGACCTCTGCCTCCGTGGTTTTGGACTGCCTGGTGGACAAGGTTGGAGATATTAAGTGCGGGGGAAACGCCAAAGAGGGTCTGACTGCTATTGGCGAGGCCTGTTCGCTGCCCTGGACCGCTGAACAGGTTTTTAAAATTTTCAGAGCACAAAGGTCATCAGGGAGGCTGAAAACACAAACAAATGTACACAGAAACTGTTCCTAGATCAATCAAAGTTTAATTAAATCTTAGCCAGAACCAATGCCAGAACCAATAAACAAACGTTTTATCAACCGGTATTTACATTTGTAACTGTAACTCAAGCAGTTCTGTTAGCAGAACAGACTAGTCACACTCTGTGACTGGTCTGCTAACAGAGCTAAACTTATACTAAACGTAAATAATCCAAAAACAAAAGCCCACAGGAACCCTAAGCATTATAACTGAGTATATAATTAGGTTAGTAAGACATTATAAATATGTGACGCACCACATCCAAAATTTGATTCTAGCAGATTTATGTTCCTCAAGTTGTTTTCTATGTCTCAACTTATTTTTAAAATTGAGTTTGATTTCTAAATATTATGTAAATATTAAAAGGTTGAGGCTACGAGCATTCATACATAGTCGAGTTACTCACCACTCTTGTTGAACTCAAATTAAAGAATAATAGAAGAAGTTATGGAAGAATAGAGGGTTCATGCTAGTATAGTGAGCATGAATTTATGAATGAAATGAAAAAGAATTACTTTAAAATTAAAGGATTAACTTGAATTATTAAAAAATATATATATATTTTTTTATAAATGAAGGTTTCAAATGTTATTTCAGTAAAACACATTCAACATTATCATTGATATTGCATTAAATGTGTTTATGAATGTGTAGACTCTTCTGGACTTTTGTTCTGAAAGACTGGAAATGCTTCTAAAACTTTAAACCCTGATTTCTTAGAACTTCTGTTTTCAGCACCGTAATCTTTAATAAGCCATAGCTTCCAAAATATTTTGATTCCCACAAGTCATACCTTGTTTTAAGGCTCTGATTCTCCACTTTCATATCAGTTGAAAAAACAAAAATGTCAATGTGGCAGACAAAGGGGCGTGGTCAGGCACGGGCTGCGGACGACAGCACAGTTCCCTGTGGGAAGAGACCCCCACAAGTAAGGGTTTAGGGAGGGAGGCAGGCAGAGTCTTTCTGACCGTGGTGCGCCGACATGGCGAGAGTTTTATTGTTCATTTCAATATGTGGCACACAGGCTACAATTATATATATCACTGAGGAGTCTTATAATAATTGTGGATAATAATGGTCCTCTCGGGCGCAGGAGGAATGGCATTCCGCTGCTGGGCTGCTCACGAGCCTGTACGCCGATCTCCTCTGTAAGACAAACAAACATGTAAGAAATCTCCCTGCCTAAAGTCTGACCAATCAGCACCAATTCGAGGCAGCTTGGTGGCCACGGGGAAAAGGGAACTGTGCTGTCGTCCGCAGCCGGTGCTTGCCGCCACAGTCAAATTTCAAAATGTGACCATAAGTATGGGTGGGTCGCCAATGTTATTATAGGCCAGGCTTAAATGTGACACAAAATAAAAAAAAAAAAAAACATCTAGGGGTCCCTGCTCTGTTTCTTTATCCACCAAGGGGTCCTTGGGCTGAAAAAGGTTGAAGACCCATGCCTCCATGCATTTACTGTGAAATCCAGACATTAACCACTTCCAATGGTTAACACTTCCTTTGCTGTCTCAGGTGGTGTCGATGGCCTTTTCCCAGAAGAACCCCAAGAACCAGGCCGAGTCCCTTAACTGGCTGGCCAACGCTATAAAGGAGTTTGGATTTACTGGGTAATTAGATACTGGTGTTGACACGTTAAAGGTTATTGATTGTAAGTGAGTGAGAATGTGACTATGCATAGATTTTGAGAATTTATGACAATCGTCCCAGAAAATATTTTTTTTGATGAACTCTGCTCGAGTTTTACAAGAAAATTAAAGTTTCTGGTTTTTCTTTCAGTGAAATAAGTAACTTTTTTATTATGCTTTATGACTCCAAGCTAATACTCTGTACTATTGAGTAAAGTAATGGACAAGTTTATGGTTAATAAGTTAGTTTGTTTTAGTTCCAAATTGACACACTTATCAATGTAGCCTGAATCTTGTTTTGACAATACACACTACTAATTGTCTTTCTCTCTCTCTCTCCATCCAGAATTAACGTAAAAGCTTTCATCAACAATGTGAAGACGGCCCTGGGAGCTACCAACCCCGCCATCAGGACAGCGGCCATCACTCTGCTTGGGGTCATGCACCTCTACATGGGCGCCCCACTGCGTATGTTCTTCGAGGATGAGAAACCCGCCCTGCTGTCGCAAATCGATGCAGAGTTTGAGAAGGTACTGGTGTCTTTTCTGGGGTTGTTATGTGAAGATGTTTACAAGTTTATTTTGTTTTTGTTGTTTTGCTGAAAGTATAAAGGAATCGTTATTTTTATTTGTATTCATTTTTTTAAACTATGGATTTCTCACTCATTCTATGATGTGCGTGGCACATAATAAAGCTACAGTCCTTTAAGAGACAGAATGAGTGTCAATAAGTTGTATTTAATGGTGAGGGGAAGGGTTTGTTTTTTTTGGTCAAAAATGTACTGGTGAATAAATGCATTTAAAAACACTGTAGGGCTTTTAATTTAAAAAATAAAATTCTACATTTTCCCAGTGAAATTTGTTTCATTCAGTGTGTGTCTGTAATTGTATTATTTAAATGTCAAACAAAACAACAAAATTGTGCTTTGTGTAAATGACAAAAAAAAAGAAAGTCTGAATAGCATTTTTCTAAATTGCATTTGTTTTAAATTGCCTTGTCGTTGTTTTGACTTGATTTTATTATTTCGTGGCCTCACTACTTTTAACCCATATTGGATTTCTGAAGTAGTCAGAAGGAGATCAATCAATTGATGGTCATCTCAATATTAAATTGTCCAGATTTCCCGTTGACATGTATCTTTCCAATCTGTTGACAAAGTATTTACAATTTTAAAAGTATTTAAAAGTCCTGTTTTAGTGGAGTCGAGCCACCAATATTTGTCTCTGTCACCCCCGCAGATGCATGGTCAGTCCCCACCTGCCCCGACTCGTGGGGCCAGGAAGGCAGGGGCGGAGGAGGATGGTGATGAAGGGGAGGAACAGGACGAGGAGGCGGGGGTAGGACAGGACATTATGGATCTTTTGCCTCGAACAGACATCAGGTAACTCAATATACCCCTTCGCAAATGTCATATTTTGCTTCTTCCACTCTCTTCACTGGTTTGTTTGCTCACACTCTCCTGTCTTCTGATTGCCTTGTCTGTGTAAAGCGACAAGATCTCGTCGGACATGGTGTCTAAAATTGGGGATAAGAACTGGAAGATCCGGAAGGAGGGCTTGGACGAGGCGGCAATTGTCATCTCTGAGGCAAAGTTCATCACGGCCAACATAGGGGAGTTGCCCCATGCGCTAAAAGCACGTCTCAACGACTCCAACAAGATCCTGGTCAGTTAGAGGCACCGAATTTTACTTCCTTCTTTTTCATTGTTCCTTCTTTTTACTTTTCTGGTTTTTTTTTTCTTGAAGTAATCTGTATTCAAATGACCAATCAACAAATTGTATGGAAAAGGCTTATGAAATTACAGAC
This sequence comes from Zeus faber, assembly GCF_960531495.2. Classification (NCBI taxonomy): domain Eukaryota; kingdom Metazoa; phylum Chordata; class Actinopteri; order Zeiformes; family Zeidae; genus Zeus; species Zeus faber. The sequence goes on from NC_137201.1 coordinate 1,746,169, forward strand.
AACTGGATATTATTTGTTTATTTGTAATTATTTTCCTCTTACCAATAATGGGATAAAAACGTAAGCAATACTCAAATGGGTTATATACCACTGTTCATTGGTATTAGAAAACATGCAAGGTTTCATGAAATTTTGTACAGCAGGGCTATTCAACTTCATTCTGTTGGGGGCCAGATTTCTAACTCGTTGCCAACTCAGAGGCTTGAAAACTGGAAAAAAAAACACTTGAAAAAGTTAAAATGCTTAACCACCAAATTATGAATTTACCAAAAAAAAATGCTTAAAGTGATACGGCTAGGCTAGGTCATTCCCTCTGCAGCCATGCATTGAGCTAACACATATGGCATGCAGCTTGTCGCTATCTCAGCCCTGGACACATGGGTATGACACTGGTATCGACCTTCTAGTCTGAATCTGGGTGAGATGGACATAAAGCCAATCTAACCCCAACAAATGGAGAATCCCTTTCTTAGGGGACCTATTATGAAAATCACTTTTTCAGTGTTTGTGCACATACATTTCGGTCTTTAATGGGCCTACTAACACACAAACTGTGAAATAAGAACCAAGTCAGTTTTTATTTTTTCGTTTTTTTTTCCTCCCAGTTTTTCTGCCTCAGTCATAAAACACATGATTCAACAAGCCATTCAGATTTGCGACCCCTTCTTACGTCACATAGGGGCCTCAGTAGAATTAGAACCGCCCCTCAATCTGAGTAACTCCACCCACGACTGCAGAAATTTCAAGCACTGCCGGGAACTGCTTTGTTGGCTTATAGACCAGTACAAATCTTTTATAAGAGGAATCAATACAAACTGTCTGTGAAAAACCTGCAGACGAGGGAAATGTAAGTATTAAAAAAATAATTCTGCTGTGTGTTTCGTTCTTTTAAAAAAAGCATGTAGTAGGTAGACTATCCATTTCCCCCAAACAAAACCTATAAAAATAATGTGTTTTTATTGTAGTTTTATCGTTGTTATATGTATTTATTTATTTATTTTTACGTTATTATATTTTCCAACATTTACTAATTGAATGAAAAAAAAAAATAAAAAAATCCCTGTGCGGCGTTCCCCACAACCTTGGTGCATGGCAACCAAAGTCAGAACAAACTTTTAAATGAAGCCTTGTAAGATCTAATATGAGTGAAGATTCAGCAACTGGATTGCTTATTTCTCATCATAAATTTGTTCAAAAACAGATTTTGGTGGACTGATTAGGTGAAATAAGTGAAAGTTTACGGACTTCATAAAACGCAACCTGGAACTCAATGCTCAAGCCCCATTAGCTCATAATCACATGGTTATTTTTTGTTGGTACTTTAAGCTCTACAAGTATTTCTGAACTACTACTGTTTTGTTTTTTTTGCTAAGCTTCAGATTTATTCAAAGGGACGGTCTGCATTAATGCAGGGGCCATATTTGGCCCGAGGGCCTCCAATTGACTAGCCTGTTATACAGTGTCCCTTTTAAAGTAAGGGGGTGTGTAAATCAAAACTTTAGGGCTACAATTCACTAAAGATGTTGTATGCGAAAGCCCCCCTGGACTTTGTGATGTCTACAATTGGGGCTAAAGTAAATGGGTAGATATGTGATGACATGTGATGTTTGTCTCTAATGTACAGTATGTCTGTAATTTGTCCCATCTCAGGTGCAGCAAACCCTGTCTATCTTGCAACAACTAGCCACCGCTATGGGCCCTGGACTCAAGCAACACGTTAAACCGCTTGGAATTCCCATCATAACTGTATTGGGGGATAGTAAGGTGTGTGTGTGTGTGTGTGTGTGTGTGTGTGTGTGTGTGTGTGTGTGTGTGTGTGTGTGTGTGTGTGTGTGTGTGTGTGTGTGTGTGTGTGTGTGTGTGTGTGTGTGTGTGTGTGTGGCTGAAATAATGTACCTCCATTGTTGTTAAAGCTATCTAATATAGCAAAGCCTGTTAACACTGAGTTTGTGTTTTAGATTTTTCTTTTTTATTATTATTATCTTATTTATTATTATGTGTGTGTATTTATTTCCCTCTTTATAATATTGCCTAGAAGACACCATGATGTGTTATTCCTTGTAGACATTGCCGTAGTTTTAGACTTAAACATTTGATGGAAAGATTGTTAATTTTTTGGGTTCTCAATACGTCTTTCGGCAAGCCCCCCCCCCGGCACACAAACAAATTAACTCTGTGTTGTAGGCTAATGTGAGAGCTGCTGCCATGACAGCACTGCAGTCTTGGGTGGAACAGACAGGGATGAAGGAGTGGCTAGAGGGAGATGACCTCTCAGAAGAGCTGAAAAGGGAGAATCCCTTCCTACGACAGGAGGTATACACACACACACACACACACACACACACACACACACACACACACACACACACACACACACACACACACACACACACACACACACACACACACACACACACACACACACACACACACACACACAGACAGACACCCCTGCCCCTGCCATGAGAATGGAAGTTGTCGTATTAACCTTTCTGCTCCCTTAGGTGCTTGGCTGGCTGGCAGAAAAGCTGCCCACACTGAGGACAGTACCAGGGGACCTGATGCTGTGTCTCCCCAATCTCTACGTCTGCTTGGAGGACAGGAACGGAGATGTCAGGAAGAAGGCGCAAGATGCCCTACCTATGTTCATGATGCACTTGGGTTTCGACAAGATGAGCAAAGCCACTGGGAAACTCAAGGTGAAGAGTGCTCGTGCATTAGGGATGGATTTACCTTTGTCCTTAAAGTCCCTGTAAAGCAAAAATAAATGTGTTCTACAGAAAAATGTAATAATTTTCCCGACCAAATTTGAATGATTAAAATATCGCTAAGTATTTAAAATTACGTTTAAAAGTCGTGAAAAAATAGGCAGTCCCCTCTGCTCTGAAACACTGGGGGCATGTCCGCTGAAGGCGCTGAAAATACAAATACACCCCGAGAGCCGCTGCAGGGACAGACTCTCGATCTGTGAGCACAAAGCACACACCCACAGAGCTGAACAACGAGTCGGGGGGGTTGGTATTTTATTATTTTGGATGTATTTAATTCCTTATTGAATTAAACAAAAATGCCCTGTGCTTCTGACTACGCACTGATTACGTTGTTCAGTCTTTTCACATGTTTTCAGCAATGGTTTTTTAACATGTATAATGTGTTTAGAAAGAAATCACTGAATTCACTTTACCTGGACTTTAAATACTATAACCATATTGCTTCGCTTTCCTCTCTGCTGTGCCCAATGTACTTGTTTCCCTCCAGCCTGCCTCAAAGGACCAGGTGGTTGTCATGTTGGACAAGGCCAGGACAGCGATGCCAGCCAAGCCCGCTGCTGCCCTGGCCGGATCAGCGAAGGTCATGGGGACCAAGGCTACTCCAGGTCAGTGTGGAACTGAGCAAAAGATGACCTGACTGACTTAAAGTACCTGTAAAGTGAAAATAAGGTTGTGTTCTGAGTTTATCACATCACAGAAAAATGTGTTATTAATCACCAAGCCAAATTTGAATGATTAAAAAATCAGCAAGTGAATAAAATTAGGTTTTAAAATCATGAAACCGAGGCAGTATAGTTCGAGGGCCTTGAAAACGCCAAGATTACAAAAGGGGGGTATGTAGAAATAGAGATGACTTCAGCTGTCTTCTCCAGGGTCCAGGCCTCAACCAGCTGGTGAAGAATACAACGCCCCAGACACCAAACCTGAACCCAAGAAGGTCAAAGGAGGAGTGGCTGTCAAGAAGGTACTTTTACTTACTTTATAGTACAGAGTTGTTTTTCCTTTGCTCTACATGGAAAAAAAAAAACAAGGGGGGGTGGGGTTATTGTGTGTATGTAATGTATGTAAAATGCTATACATAGCATTTTTATTTAAGTTTTTTTATTTGTAAGTATGTGTATGCATATTAGGGGTGTAACGATACACTGAACTTGAAGTCCCAGTGTTCCCACAGCGAAATAGAGCTACTATTACAACTACTTGTCTTTGAAGGAATAAGGCGACTTGAGAACGAGACGCGAAAAACAAAACAATGTTTTTGAGTTTTTGTGTCGTCATTTGTTGTCTCCAAATCTACTGCGCAATTGTCTTATGTGAACCGATAATTATGGAAAGAGTTTCACCTTGAGTGCCAGAATGTGTCGACCCGTTATTATGGCGAGCTGTTTGAACACTTTTAAAAAATTACTTGTAATTATATTTTAATTACTAGTTGCTATTCCAACAGTTGCTAGTAACTGTTTTAGTTTTACTAGTAAAAATGTATTAGGTACTAGTACTTATTTATTGGATACTAGTAACTATTATGATGTTACGATAAGTAGTAGTAACTTTTAAAAAGTGACTAGTTAGTCCTATTGATTAAATGTTAAAACGGCTTGCCATAATAACGGGTGGACACATTCCGGCCCTTAGAGGTGAAACTTTTGATATCTGAATCTAAGTTGGCCTCAGTTGGCATCGAAATAACTCTCAACTACCATTAACGAGGGGCTTATAGAACCAACAACTTTCTGCCAAGCAGTTTTGTGTAGTTACACTCCTTATATGTACATAGTATATTTGCACGACAAATGTGCCTGTACCAGCGTTGTCCTTGCTTTTTCAATGATGTATGTTTATGTTCTGTTTATGAGCTCATTCAGCCATTCCTTGCACCTCAATCCCGTTGTTTCACCTTGACGTTCACCTGTAATGTGGTTGTTTCTATCCGCCCAGCCCCCCTCCCCTCCCGAGGAGCCTGTGGCCCCTATTCCCACCACAGAGAAGGACAAAGACACAAACGCTAATAAAAAGCCCCCCCCCAAAGGGAAGACTGCTGCTGGCAGTCAACAGGTAGATGAGTAGGGGCGCCAAGCTGTATTTGGCTAACAAGTGTTCCAGGGATCCATTTAGCGTTTGACAGAGAAAAATACATATAAACAACACGCTTACATTACATTGTTGCCATTGCTAGATTAGTTAAAACCCTTGACAAGTGTTTGTCCCAACCTGTGTTTGTCCCAACCTGTGTCTGATGCTGGGGTATTCGTTTTTATTTTTTAATTAACTTTAGGCTAATTGAGCCCATACCTGTACGTTGTTGGGTGCTGATTTTACATCACTTAATCAACACACTTATAACACAAATAGGAACCTATTTTTGTTGGCTACAATGTCTACATAGGTCTTAAGAACCACTTTAAATCCCACTGCCAGCTATCTTTCTTAAACCACCGGAACGCAGAAGCTTGTTGGCCCAAACCATGCCCTGCCCATCCTCAACCCGAGCCTGGTCTCATCCTGCCCCTGCTGTGTCTTATCATGTCTTTATATGATCACAAATTATGCCACAGTGGGCTGGTACACCGAATGGGGGAGGGCTACTCCATTACAATACTCGTTCTCCTATCATAACTAACTTCACAGTCAATATTGTGTTTTTTTAACATTGGAGAAAGCAATATGGCGATGAGGTGTCCAAGCCAGCACATTGCATGAATATATTTTCCAGCGGCATGTTGCATGCTTAGTAAAGTGCTTCTTGTCATGAACTTAAACTTCAGCTCTCTTCAGCTCTGTCTGTAGTCCTAACAGATCCATGTTCATTGCTGCAAACATGCTATAGACTCCTGTGGACACACCATTACTGCACATTCATGTACTAAAACACTCTGCACAGTATACAGTATACGTACTCCAATAGACCAGTCACGCTTACTAATTGCTAATCATTGTCCTATGGCTGCCTCCCCTTCCCAGGGTACAGCAAGTAAGAAACCCCCTGCCAAAGGCCCTAAGGATGATGAGGATAGGTCTGGGCCCATCTTTATCCTCATCCCCAGTGCCAAGGAACAGCGGATCAAAGAGGAGAAGCAACTGAAGGTACAGGAGAGTGAAATTGAAACATGGGAGGGATTTTGTGTTAGACCTCCTTTGTTTACAGTCACCGTTATGTCTAAACTAATCGGTCTCAATCTTCATCCGGGTTGAGAAAACAATGGCTTCAGTTCAGGTAACATCTAGGGCTACCCCCAAATAGTCAACTAAACGTTAGTCTACGTGAGTTTTACAGCACACCCAAGATGGTGGACGAGGCTACCAACTTGTCTTTTGTGGCGTTGATACTCCATCTATTTAGACATAATATGAACGAAAGAGTGGAAAGGAATATAAAGGAAAGCAGAAAGAGTACGTAGCAGCTACGCTCTGTGCACAAAGATCTGCACAAAGTTAAGTAACTGGTGCATGATAGAGGTGTCATCAATGCGTGACATGCACTCGCTCGCTGTGTATGCTCCGGACAATTACCTGCTCTGTTCACACATGCTCAATCTGTCATTACGCAGACTTTGTACTAGGGTGCTGGATGGGTGAAGTCCGGGTAATGTCCTGTCCAAATGATACCGACATTGGTGTTCACACATTCAGCTCCTTCAGGTAATGTCCGGATAATTTCAGGGTTGCAGTGCATGTGTGAAATCATCGTTAGTTAACCAAGTTTTTCATTGGTCGGTTGGTTGCAGGAAAAGAAAACTCCATTCGGGAGCTGCACCTTGTCAAAAGTAACCCGAAAACCTACATGGCTGGACCCATGTATGAAACACTAGAGGGCTTTTAATTTGAAACTAATTTGAACAAAAATAAATGTTCAGTCTTCTGCTGGTTATTCTGACACATTCAGAAGAATAATTACAGCTTTTGACAGTTTGGCGGTAATTAACAGGCAGCTCGCTTCATGCGTGTGTGCCGTGCAGAGCTTGTAAATTACATTTTTATTTTAAAGGTTGGTTATTAGTAATTGTGTTGGTGTTACTGATAAAGTAACAAAATTTTCAGTCCCCTTGCTGTTTGACACATTCAGATTCATTTCAACTTTTGATGAGTGATTTTGCCGGTCTAATTAACAGGCAGCTCACTTTGTGCATGCAGCGCTTGTGAATTTAATTTGTATTTTAAAGGCTGGTTTTTAGATTTTGTATTTATCCGTAATGTAGCACAGTGTTAACAATGTTAGTTATGCCCCAAAAATATATATTTAAATAATTAAAAACCCTGTCAAGTGAATTCAGTGATTTCTTTTAAGAGAAAGAAAAAAACCTTGCAAATTCCTTGTATGTATGTGTACATACTTGGCGAGTAAAGCTGATTCTATTCTAAATGTAAGACAGTAATTGCTGAAAACATGTGAAAAGGCTGTGACCGATCTTCAGACCTTTAATCGGTTTCTCACAATTTTTGTGGTCTGCATTTTTTGGGCGGGCTTAAATCTTTACTCTATGACGTAGAGTGGTCATACTTGGCATGGCCCTTCCCCTTACATTATATAAATACTAGGTCGGATGGTGAAATAAACTAAGCTAACAGCCCAGAGATTGGGATCAAATGCTGTTTTGAGAATAAACACCTGGATTAAAAGTTGTCTTCAGGGAGACTGTGAACTCATGCCACGGACGCCTGTAACAAAAAAGTACCGTCCCATTGCCGCACCGGATTTGGTAACGTTAGCATTAGCTGCATGCTAACAGGCTGTGGAGCCCCAACCTGGCCTGCTGAGGAGCAGGGGGCACCGGAGACAGGGTGTCCCGCAGCCAGACAGTGCGCTTTGAGGTCCACGACTGGAGACACTGGACTGGGTTTAACAGAACATTTGAACATGGAATTTACTTACTCCAATACAAAAGTTTAATGCGATTGTGGGCGGTTTTAGCATCTTCAGCACAGCGTCTTGGAGCACTGCCTTTTTTTTTTTTTTTTTCCCCCACAATTTTGAAACCTAATTTTATATACTTGATGTGGGAGTCTCTACCCACAGGTACAGGTTTAGGGAGGAAGACAGTCTTTCTGCCAGTGGGGCGCCGACATGGCGAGAGTTAATTGATGGTAATAAACAAAAAGGCTCGCTAGTCAAAATAAGACCATAAAATAAAAGGAATAATCCGGGTTTCTGCTCGGTCACGGTCTGATCAGCAGGCTGTCGGCGTCCTGCATCACGCCATCCCCACTGCAAGATAAACAACACATAAGAAAACGCTCCCAGCCAGCTCTGACCAATCAGCGCTAAAGAGGATGATCAGACAGACCCGGTACAGCTGCACCGCAACAGAATGAAGCCAGCACCTTCACCTGCAGACCGTGGCTTAACCACTTCCCCTCGTCTGGGGGCGTCAAACTTGGCAATTTTTTTAATCATTCAAATTTGGCTGGGTGGTTGATAACACATTTTTCTGTGGTGTGACAAACTCAGAGGACATTTTTATTTTTGTTTTACAGGGACTTTAAATTAATAATATAAATGTGTGACAACTAGTAAACTAATGTCTTGAACTGACTGAAAATCTTTAGTCGGGGGCAGCCCTAGTAACATCCAAAGCCTCTTGGAGCATTGCTGATGTTGCTGTACTCCAAGGTTTTCATAAAATCTCAACTACTAGTAAAACAATGCAAAAGGCAGCAAATTGTGACATTAAATTGTCAGCACAGATACATTTTTTTGGGGGGTAGATATATTTTCTGAGATTTCCCAAACTTTGTCGGAGCCTTGGACTCTCTCGATACACATGTACTCCAATAGTGAAGCTGTCACAAGACAGCTGATCTTCATTCACAATTAAATTTTAAATAATGCAAAAAAATAATCCTGGTTTACTTATGCTTGGTTGCATTTCTGTTTACATATTTATATTTTTTTGGTCTAGATCTTGAAGTGGAATTTCATGACTCCCCGTGATGAATATGTGGAACAGCTGAAAGCCCAGATGTCCAGCTGTTTTGCCAAGTGGCTTCTGGACGAGCTTTTCCACGTTGACTTCCAGAGACACGTCAAGGCTATAGGAGTCATGATCGAGGTGCAGGGACCTGTGTGTGTGTGTGTGTGTGTGTGTGTGTGTGTGTGTGTGTGTGTGTGTGTGTGTGTGTGTGTGTGTGCGTGTGTGCGTGTGTGCGTGTGTGCGTGTGTGCGTGTGTGCGTGCGTGCGTGCGTGCGTGCGTGCGTGCGTGCGTGCGTGTGTGATCACTTTCTCTATCTTGCCAATGTCTGTGCTAATGGGCCATTATGGATATAGGCAGTGTTGGAGGAGAGACTGGCTCTTGTGTACCATTGCCTAAGAACCAGGTAGAGGCCAGTGTTTTCATTCTAAAACATTAGAAAATATAGGTGTCTGCGTCTAAGTGCACTATTCAAATTCTAACAATGTAATCCTTAGCAGAATGAATATTTGTGACCCACCGCGTACTTTAGGGTCATTTGGCGACTTTCGGAAAATCATTCAATCAAATCTTTTATTTAACAGTAAGAATATACATGTTTTAAAAAAGTGGAATAATTTTCGAGTTTAAAAGTATGGACAACACAACAAAATGTAGAGTCTATCAATATTATGAGTTTCAGAAAATCAGAAAATTTGTCACCAACCTCAACGGACTTCATCACGTCATTAACTTCTTCCATTGTAACAACGTTATGTAATCCATAACGATACAGAGAAGAAGGTTTTCACAGACAAGTGAGACCGAAACACCCCTGTGCTGCGCTTTAACTGTCTGTATACGGAAGTGACCTAGGTGTGTGACGCCAAGGGTTCTTCTTCGGTGTTTCACAACAAAAAAGTGTGTGTAAAAAAAGGAGTACGATTTAAAGGTGGAATACTCTCAACACGGTTTCACATTGTGACTTCATTATCACATGGAATATGGATTAATGATCTTCACCTGGACGGTCGCTTTAAAGGAAACCATCGATCGGCGTTGTCCTGCGCTGTTCTGCGTCTTAGTAAGTGAACTGCATTTCCCCATGTAATCTAACAGGAATATTTAACTCCATGGTTTAACATTTTTCTACTATTTATGAATCAAAATCGGTTTTGAAAATGCGAGAGATTAAAAAAAAAAACCACAAAGGAAGACAAATCTGGAAAATCAAATTTTCCTTCAAGAAATGTTTTTTCAACTTATTTGGCTGCTCCTGACGATTTTAGAAATGCGCGAGATGCCGGCTTTTGCTGTGGTGGGTCACATTTAGGAAAAGTCAGGGCAGGATTAAAACAGGACTCATACATTTAGCTTTCTTGTCTTGATTCGTATTGATATCACCAGGCCCTAGTGTGTGTGTGGGTGTGGGGGTGTCGGTGGGGGTGTCGGTGTGGGTGTCGGTGTTGTGAGGGTGTTTCTGAAACTGCGCCACTTTTCCCCACCAGAGGTTGGAGTGTGAGGCCGAGGCGACCATCGGCTGCTTGGACCTGATTCTCAAGTGGTTCACTTTGAGGTTCTTCGATACCAACACCACAGTCCTGATGAAGGTCCTGGAGTACCTCAAGCTGCTATTTGCCATGCTTTGCAGGGAGAAATACCACCTCAGCGAGTACGAGGCAAACTCCTTTGTGCCCTACCTTATTCTCAAGGTCAGTTCCTCGCCCCATGATCGCGCAATGGCATGATGAAACTAGTGGATGCAGATACCTGAAAGGGCTGCTGCCCTGCTCTTGTGATGTGATCTTATGACGCCACACCCTGATCCCAGCGCAAGCGATGTATTGATTGAGTGCCTGTGTTACATTTTATTTTTGGAAAATGGTCACTGTTTCACATTTAAGCAAATTGGTAAACAAATGGATTCTGACTAATTTCCTTCAGTGGAATGAATCTCCTTTTTTTCTCCTTCATTTTCCCCATCGTAATCCGGTAAATTGTACTTATGTTCTTTGTTTTCATCCCCTCTCCCCTGCTGCCCCCCACTCCCCCCAGGTTGGGGAGTCGAAGGACGTGGTGCGTAAAGACGTGCGCTCCATATTGACCGTGCTATGCAAAGCCTACCCCGCGTCCAAGGTCTTCCCTTTCCTCATGGATGGAACCAAGTCCAAGAACTCCAAACAGAGAGCTGGTGAAATGCTAACCTCCTCTTGTTTTTTGTTTTCTTTTCATCTTTCTAGCCAATCTTTTCTCTTTTTACTTCTAAATTCTATGCCGATTATTTTGCCTGGGTTATAGCCGACTCCTAACATGATGCTATTGCATAATAAGGTTCCCATAAGGTCATAAGCTTCCCATCTAAGATCGGGGTAGTCGTGCTGTAGACTCGTAGCTGTCATCGATGAGTGTGTGTGAGTGAAATACTCAAATCTGTCTCTATGTGATCCCAATTTGCCAGGTCACGATTCAATCAAACATGTTTGATTTTTCGGGGCTAGTCTTTCCAAAATCCTTTCGTGTGTGTGCCTCAAAGCCTCAAATCACCACGCAATTTTCAACAGCCAATGAAATTGTGCACCTTTACGATGGCGAGGCCAAAGAAAGTGGCAAATGGCTGTGTGGACTTCTGAAATCGACGAGCGACTTATGGAATAGTGGCAAATGAGTGTCTGATAAGTGTATAACGTCATCGCTGTAAGTTTGCTGCATAAACCACACTAGCGGGCTGCATCCATCCATGTTTGTTTTGGTATCAGAATATTGCAAGATATTTTGCTTCTCGTGAGAATCTCACGGAAAGATACATTCTTGCGAGTACTGGAATAAAACTGTCGTCCTTCTTAAATTTGTGCTCCTCAAAGACAGCAGTTGTTATGTGTGTGTGTGCAGAAAAGTCGTTAAAGGTGTGCTCTCAATCTTGCTGGAGAGGCTGCTGGAAGTCTTTGTACCTCATTTAGCCAGCTTGATCTTATTTTATTTGAATTTAGGATAGATGCGTATATTCACATTCTGTCTTGTGCTTAGTCATTACAGGTACTCCTCACTTAAAAACCCACCTGTTTAACGACGATTCGGACTTAAGATCAGCCCTCCGACCAGTCTGTTTTGTGCGCTGCGCACAATACCGCAGCGTCTCAGCGTCAAGCATCTCATCGCACATCACCGTTTTCAGTCTGTCTCGTTCCCACAGTCTGTCAGTATTCACTACACTAGCGTTCGCAATCGCCACGCTCCCTTACCGTGAAATAACACGGGTCCTCGCCTATCAACCAACCGACCTGGTCGTTAAGCAAATTGGAGGAGGAACGGAGGAGTTTAGTGAGGAGTACCTGTATATCGTTTAGGGGTGTCACGATTCTCGAAAGCCACGATTTCTTTTTTTCTTTTTATTTAATTTATTTTTTTACTTGTGTGTCAGCATGCTCGGCATACAACACAGAGTACTTGTGTGTCATTGCATCTAGGACAGAGTTAGTCCTCAACTTCTCAACCTGAAATGCCACTGTTTATTCATTCTTTAATCATCAATTTCACTGCATATATGTAGGACTGTATGTATCTGACAAATAATCTCTTGAACTTGAAGCACTACTGCAATAACAGCTTTTTGTGACAGAACCGCCACCAATCCCCCTCGTTGGAGAACTATCTTACCATGTTTAAAATTAAATATGATTTCTTCAAAACATAAGTATATATTTTATTAGTGAACAAAATGAACCATGCATCAGTTGCACACAAAATCACTGTGTTCAAAGAACAAAACTAACTAAACATGAATTTCACACAAAAACATAACTCAATGAATATTTACTGCAAATCAATGTGACTTTTGTTGTTGCCATTCGGATACAAGTTCAGAAATAAGCGGCTTCACCTTGGTAAGTGCCACTCTCATATCATTTTCGCAACAAAGTCTGTTCCTTTTCTTAGTTTTCATGTCTACCATCCTCAAAGGATTGCTCGCAAAGATACGTTGTAACAAATGGTGTGAGTATCTCAAGGGCTTTCTTAGCAATAAGAGGGTATGGTACGATTTGGTGACACCAAAAAGTTGAGCGTTGCTGTTGAACCTGGCTCTGTTGAAGTTCAATGATTTAGTCGAGGTATTCATCATTGACATCTGTGGTCGCAACACTAAACGTGAACGGCTGCCTCACCCATGCTGGATATGACTCTGGTGGGGAAGTATCCGTCGAGAGACTTTGTAAGCTCATCTAAGTGCATGGCAATTGCTTGCTGCAGCTCCCCAGGTAAAGAAATGTCTCCAATTCCAGACACTTCTTCGATCTTACATACACAGTCGTCCAGCAGGGGAAAGTTTGCGAAGTTAGCATTCTCTGTTCCTCGTTTCCATGAAGGTAGCTCTTTTTTTAAACGCCTTCAGGTTTTCTTCCGCTTCGATGATGTTGACTCCACCGCCCTGCATCTGTCGATTGAGATGATTGAGAGCATCGAAAATATCGGCCATGTACGCCAAAATGAGAATGAACTCAGAATTTTCGACGTAATCTCCGTGACAATGTTGGTACTCTCACAAAAACAGGGCTAATTCCACACCCATGGCAAAAACATGATTCAGCACCTTTCCCCGGGATAACCACTGAAAGTTAGAATGGTAAAGAAGTACCTCGAATTCAGAGCCCATTTCCTTACACAGCTCTTTGAAGATGTGGTGCTTCATAGCACCATTTTGCACATAGTTCGCACATTCAACTACAATTTTTAACACTTCTGCCAGTTTTGGAGGCAAGGTTTTTGTTGCCAACGCATGCCTGTGCAGAACACAGTGCATAACAGTGACATGTGGTGCATTGGATTTCACCAGCGCTCCAAAACCAGAGTGTTGTCCCAGCATGGCTGGAGCTCCGTCCGAACAAACTGCAGAAACCATATTCCACGAAAGATCGTTGTTTCTGAAGAAGTCATCCACGAGGTTCTTCACATTACAAAATAAAAAATCTTCCTTTAATCTTCCTTTTAGCCAAGATGTCATCGCTCATGTCGTCTATTCTGCTGCTGATAGTGTCATTTGAAAGATGAATTTGGGATAACATCTTCAGCAGCAGTATGATATTCGCCATCTTCAAGGCAGCTGGTTTTACGAGTGTTTCACCAATGGTGTGTGGTTTGCCCTGCTTCGCGATCAGGTACGAAACTTCGTACAATGCTGTGAGGATTGGTTTGTCGATGGGTACAAAACCGAGAACAGGCAGAGTAGCCTTTTCATCTAATCTGGCTCTCTTCACCTTGAATTCAGCGAGTGTTGTGTTCTTGTATTTCCCATCTCCATGCAGCTTTAGGAAGTGTTCCTTTAGTTTTGCCGGTGCTGGACTAGAATTGCTCAACTCGGCATTGCAAATCATGCATTGAGGACGCTGACTCCCATCACGTTCCTTTATACACGTGAATCCATATTGTACGTATTTGTCCAACCACTTTCTTTTTTTGCTCAACATAGTTAGTATGAAGAGATTTAAAGATTAAAAGAAAATCACAAATTACGTACAATCACAGCAGCCACAAGTAAAAGCCAAAGCCAAGCAATGTGGCGTGATCAGCTGCAGCCAATGATGGCCAAGCGGAGCGTGACGTCACGAATAATATGAGTGGGCTGAATTTATTTTGTGTTACACAAAAACATAATTTTACTAAGCAACTAAATATTTGTAATCTAACACGGCAAAGAAAAATTGTCTGTTGCCAAATTGTCGGCCAATTGTCAATTTTTTGACGGCCAACAAAAACGGCCCGACATTGCTAGTGTGAACCGGGCTATACTGTGTGTGTGTCTTGACCCCTACTGGACCCCTGAGAGTGACTCAACGAACCCCTGGGGTTTGATCGAACCCAGCTTAAGAACCACTGCTTTAGAATAATAAACAATGAGTTATTTATTACACTACTTTTAAGTTAACCACCAAAATAAACGCAGAAAAATGGATGCTATTTTTGCCAGAGGGGAGTACTGGTTGTAAAATGCTAATTACTACCTGCAACTCCGATCAGAGTCACTTTTTTCCAAACAAAGCAAATAAAAACTCTAGATGTATTTAATTGTTAATTGTTAATTGATGTATTTAGTTTCCTGCTGCTGTTTAGCTTTGGAGCAGATCCCTCCTGAAAAAATCCCGCCCGCATTCTCACGGTCCGATAGCAAATGTCCACAAGCCCGTGGTTGGGACCCTGTGTACTAGAGGACATTCCAACGGTGACGGTCGGGTTTATTTCCCACTTTCATCCGTGGAATTACTCAACATTCTGGTCAAAGGCGCACTCTCACTTGTACACACAGTGAAACGCCAGAGGAGAGGGAAATGCTCCTGTGCGCCTCCGTCAGCGCATACATCGCACACCGGGAATATTTCTCTCTATGTGTTCACTGTGCAACAAACTGGATGAACTTATATTGAAATGTATTGTTTTGTGTTTGTATATTCAAATTCTATTCAAATTACGTTGCTGCAGCCCTAGTGCCAGGTGGGCAGGTGCAGTCTGCGTTGGGGGATGCGGTGCAGCGGATTGTTCCGCGGAGCAACTACAGCTCACCCAACACTAAACCAAACTTCATGAAAGTCAGTTCGGAGCAGCGCGAGCCGCAGTCGACAGCCCTTAGTGGCTTAGGGTGTTTACCGCCAGTTTGTGACCGCCCCAATATGGCAACCATGTTGGACAACATAACCCACAAAATTACGGGGAGAATCGCAAACCTGATTGTGATTTTAAAATTCAAAGTCAAACGCCCATTTCGATCAATTTTCAATTTCTAATCGGAATAGTGACACCCCTAATATCGTTTGTGTGCTTTTTTTCATTGTCCAAATCTTCTCCTGATCCATTTCTGCCACATTTTGAGGATCTTTTCTGAAATCACAAGAATGCTCTCTACTCGTCCCTTATGCGCGCTTATGCGCTTCCCTTTCTCACTTCTTCTCTCCAGAATGTCTGGAGGAGCTAGGCTGCCTGATCGAGGGCTACGGTATGAATGTGTGCCAGCCGACCCCTGCCAAGTGCCTGAAGGAAATCGCCGTGCACATCGGAGACAGGGACACGTCTGTGCGCAACGCCGCCCTCAACACTGTGTTGGCGGTGTACAACGTCTGTGGGGAACAAGTGTACAAGCTCATCGGAAATGTGAGATTTCCACTAGATCCCTAACTGTGATTTCACCGGAGTGATTTTATTATTATTATTATTATTATTTCAAATCAGTCAGAAAAGTATAGAAATTAAAAGTCAACATAAAAATATGAATTTCCTAAAACTAAATATACAGCACCCTAACTATATCATGACAAGTCAGCCAATTTGGCATGATTTTTCTGCATCTCTGTCAGCAATCGAGTCTTTGTCTTCCATCCTCGACCTCCCTCACACTGTTCCTTATCGCTCTGTCCCACGCTTTCTTCTCCTGCAGTTGTCAGAGAAAGACATGAGCATGCTGGAGGAGAGGATCAAGCGTTCAGCCAAGAAATCCGCCGCCGCCCCGACCAAGCAAAGTGCACCGGAGAGGTCTCAGGGAAGAGAACACCCAGCCAACTCCAGTGGCACCTTCCTACGCAAGCCCGCCCAGGAGGACCCCAATAAACTCAAGTATGTCAAAGGTTTTGCTTTCCATTTCAATTTAGGAAAGTTGAAGGTGGACAAAGGAGGTGGGTGGGAATTGCCGGTTTAGACATGATGGCAATTCCTAGAAAATCCAGGATTTACCCACAGGTATTAATAAAGTCATCTTATCTTAAATCCCTAGAAGGGGCTATTCTGCGTAAGATAGTTACTTAAGAGAAATAAAACATTTAGTTTAATAAGGTTTAAGGTCATTTTAAAGTCCCTTTAAGTGACGACCCAGTTTTAGATCGGGACCTACCAGTAGAGAACCACTAGTATAGAGAAATGTAGAGAATGGAGTACACTTTATAATAATAATAATAATAATAATAATGACCTTTATTCCACCTTTCATACAGGACATGCAACTCATGGTTCTGCACATTAAAGGGCCATCAAAGAGTAACAATAAAAGCAAAGCAAAATGCATTTACAAAGTAAAATAATTTAATAATTAAATACATTAAAAACAGGGTGAGAATAAGCTAATATAAGTAGTTTTAATAAAGAAGGGTGAATATTATGCTCATTTTCAGATTTGGGGTCATCAATTGAGACCACGAAGGATCACGATTGTTCATCAACTTATTTGAATTCTTATTTCTTGCATTTTACTGTCACGACAACAACGAACATAGGATACATATAGCACAATCAGGATGTGGTTGGTTGATGTAAACCATAGTATTACAGGCATACTTATTTTCTTACGTAATTAACTTCCATTTATCCTTTATAATTACCCTAACCACACCTAAAAGAGTGATACTGTATTGTATATCACATTTCTGCTTCATCAGGAACTGTGGGGCGGGGCTAAACAAATTTCACTCTGGGACTGTGATAAACTTATCAGAAATGTACTTTAGTGAATCATTCAACGGGCCTCTAGGTTAGGGCTGCACCAGTTGTTTGAATATTACACCCAGAGTATTTTTGCCATTTTGTCATCAGCCATCTGACTCTCAGAGCCATAACTATCTCTTCAACTTAAAAAGTTGAAGAATAAAAGGGAGTAAAATAAAATACATCTAAAATAAAAAACATTCTGAATGTGTTAATGAGAAGAACGGGGACAATTAGCAGATGAAGATCGTGGGTGCAAATTTCGCATGGAGAGTGAGATGGGTCCCGCTGTAGACCTGATCTAAGGTCCTCTACAGCCTTCTTTCTCTCCTCTCCTCCCGTGATCTGACTCCGCGGGCTGTTGTGATTATGCTGTGTGCGCACATAGTAGCCACTTTCAGTTTTGAACCGTCCGACTGAATATTGATAACACACTTAGTATTTTACTTTGAACGAAATGTTCATGTTCAAATGTTGGTTTTATTTCTATTAAAAAGCAAAAAAAACAAAGGTGGGCACGGTGGGCAAGTAATGTAATTTGTGTATGCCCAAACACCGGGTAACCCTGGTAACCGTTGCCACCCTACTTCCCTTTATTTTGGTTAAAAAGTCCATGGCAGCGATACTCCCATCATAAACCTTGGGCTGTCTGTTTTCTGCTCGGAACTAATCTATTCTTCTCTCGTTTTTGTTAATACTACTTCATTAAAGGCCACATATCCTACGCTTCTTAATGTATTTATATTATTATTGTATTTTTCTATATGGTTGAGCCAGAGATGGACTGTGAAGTGTTGCTCAAGTTAGTGAACATTACAAAGGAAGGCTGGCTTTTGTCCATACAAATATAAAGACAAATGCTGTGTCTAGATGTTGGTACTAAACATATTTTATCATGTAAAACTAGCATTAAACAGCATCTCAAGGTTCATCTTGCATGAACATTGAATATATTTCATTGGCAACATAAAAAATGTTTTTAGTGTGGTTGAGTCTGCTTCCAACACCATGACGACTACCTACATTGTTGAAACTGAGTTCAACTCATCAACCAAAATAAATCTTTTTTTAACTTTTTTCCTGGATATGTGGCCTTCAAGTTGTTGCATGTTGGTTTCGCTTTCACAGACACATTCATTTCCAACATCACAGATTAATATGTGCAACCAAAAGACAAGGCAGGCCATTGGGATTGTTTTTGGAAAAGTTGGAACGATGTGTCTGTGAAAAGCAACTCTTATGTATGTCTTTTCTGACCGTCCATTTCTTTGGTTGCCAGGTTAGTTTTGCTGGCGGCCCCTCCCACCCTCGCTGTCTGTCTCTTAACTCCTCACCTCTCTCTGTATGTGCAAATTCCTCCGTTTCTCTGCCTTCTCTGCCTGCCTTTCCGGATCAGAATAATGTATCGCACGTATAGGATGTGAGTACCTCTTCTTCTTCTTCTGCCTCCTTCTCCTTATTCTCCTCTTTTCCATGCCAGTGTAAGAATGCCTATTAAAATTTGACGCAGCATTATTATTAGGGGAGACTGATTACTCTTTTAGTTTCTAATGGGAAAAGATGCAATGATTGAGATGGCAAAAAGGGTAAGTCATGGTGTTAGCTAAACTGGCGACAAAATCACCACATCTTACTCTTCGAGAAAGAAAATCCACGGTTGTGCATTCAGGTTGGTTCTTCACAATACCATTCTGTCACAGGAAAACTGTTTCTCTGACAGCATTACAATATTAAACACACATGATATGTACTGTATGAAATTGTGATGTAGACTACCCATTCAAAGATTCAGTCACCTTTTCTTGTTGGCCAAAACATTACCACCACGATGGCCCAGAAGGGAAAAGAATGCGCTTAAATTGACTTTGTTACCAACCAAGGCTCATCATCTGATGAATTTACCCGGGCTCCTTTGAACGTCTAAGCAACATTTAGTAACCCAGTGGCATAGGTTTTGGTTGTACAGCTGGTGTCATGAAGTCTGCATAGGCAAAAATCCCACTAATAAATAATGTGTTAATAATCTGTTGTATAAATAAATTGGGGAAAAGTCTTTACAAGGTCTTACGATCCACATGATCATTCAGTGCTGGCTTAATCTGGACATTCTGGGTATATTGTTATGATTCCAACGTCAGTTGAACAAACTGATAATTGCTCACAATACATGTCAGTTTTGCCGAGTACACCATGTGTACTCGGCAAGAATGTTGTCATGGTGGTTACACTTTGGAACCACCAGGCATTAAGCTTGTCGCCACTGTAACAACTCAATGTCCATCATTTAGGCCGACCACATTGGCTCTTTGTGTGTATATTATATCAGATCCAACAATGTTAACTATGAAATCTGTAGCATGTAGTCATAATTCACACTACAGGGCCAAAAGTATGTGGGCACCACTTCAAATTAATCAATTTGGCAATTTTATCCACACCCACTACTAACGCTGTATAAAATGAAGCATACAGCCGTGCAGTCTCCCTCGAAAAACATTTGCAGAAAAATTGGATGTTCTAAAGAGCTCAGTGACTTTCAACATGGCTTAGTGGTTATAGAATGCCACCTTTCCAAAAATCAGTTTGTCAAATTTCTGCTCTGCTAGTGGAAATGTCTAGGAGCAACAACAGCTCAAACACAAAGCGGTAGGCCACATAAGCTCACAGAACAGCACCGATGAATGATGACGCATGTTGCAGGTAAAACCATCTGTCCTCGGTTGCAACATTCACTACTGAGTTCCAAACTGCCTCTGCAAGCAACATCAGCACATGAACCTTATCATGAGCTGTATAAACTGGGTTTATAGTGCCGAGAAGCTGCACACAAGCCTAAGATCACCATGCGCAATGCCAAGCTATGCATTGTGCATGGTGATCTTAGGCTTGTGTGGCTGGAGTGGTGTGAAGCACATCATCATTGGACTCTGGAGCAGTAGGAACCTTGGAGTGATGACTCACACTTCAAACATCTGGCAATCTGATGAAAGACTCTTGGTTTGGCGGATGCCAGGAGAACGCTACTTTCCTGAAAAACATAGTGCTAAATGTAAAGTTTGGTGGTGGAGGAATAATGGTCTCGGGCTGTTTCTTCATGGTTTGGGCTAGGCCCTTTAATTTGAGTGAAGGGAAATCTTAATGCTACAGCATACAATGACATTCTCGAGAATTGTGTGTGTCCAACTTTCTGGCAAACAGTTTGAGGAGGGCCCTTTTCTGTTTCAGCATGACTGCCCCTGTGCACAAAGCAAGGTCAATTAAATAAATGGTTTACTGACTCGAGTGTGGAAGAACTTGACTGCCCTGCAGAGAGCCCAGACCTCATCTCATTCAACACCTTTGGGATGAATTTTGATACAGAATGCGGCGGCGCGACTGGTGTTCAACCAGCCAAAGAGGGCACATGTCACTCCGCTGCTCATCGAGCTCCACTGGTTACCTGTAGCCGCCCGCATCAAGTTCAAGTCTCTTATGCTGGCCTACAGAGTGATTGCTGGGAATGCTCCCGCCTACTTAAATGCTCTTGTAAGAGCACATGTTGCCCCCCCGGATGCTGCGCTCGTCAAATGAGCGTCACCTGGCTATGCCGGCCGTACAGCCACGGCAATCCAGGCTATTCTCATTTGTAGTTCCACGTTGGTGGAACGAGCTGCCAAAAATGACCAGAGCAGGGACCTCCCTCTGTCTTTAAGAAGCACTTGAAGACCCAGCTCTTCAGTGAGTACCTCCTGTCCTAACCTACAATTACTTAGCACCACCTAGCAGTATTTATTGTTACACTAATGTTGTTGTTACACTAATCTCTGTCGCAATGTAGTTTGAATGTTATTCTTCCTTGTAAGTCGCTTTGGATAAAAGCGTCTGCTAAATGACTAAATGTAAATGATGAATTGTAACGCAGTCTGGGAGCCAGGTCCCATCGGCCAACATCATTGCTTGGCCTCAATGATGCTCTTGTGTCTGAAAGTGAGCAAATAGCTACAGCCATTCCACCAAATCTAGTAGAAAGCCTTCCCAGAAGCATGGAGGCTGTTACAGTATAGCAGCAAAGGGGTGACCAACTTGATGTAAAGGCCCATGATTTTGAAATTAAATGTTCAACAAGCACATGTGGTATTCGGATGTCCACATGCTTTTGTGTCTGGTGTGTTTCAATGACAGATACTCTTAAAAGCCCAGGCTTCATTCTCTTTGTCCGTCTTTGAATGATTATGGGTGGTACTGTTGCCAAGTTATTTATTTATTTATTTAAGAGGTGCGTTTAAAGATTTACCTCAAAATTGGTCATTTGATGTGTTCGTGGTAGGAGGGATGGTACATGTTGTCTGAAGCGTGATTAGCTTGCATGGTTTTTAGTATGTCATCCTGAATTCCGTGACTTATCTTATCTTGCTACTTTTAACGTACTATATGAGCATATGTCTGGTTTCAGACGAGGCTTGGGCCGATATTCACCACTATATGCGATATTTTCACAGTATCTAAATACCTCTGTCCATTTGTCCGTCCGCGGATCACGGGGAGCAACGGACGGAGCAGCAGAGCGCACAGACAAGGCTCATTTACTTGTGTGCACAAAGAGGATGTACTGTATGTGGAAGTATGTGCGCAACAGTGAGGAAGTCTATGGAAGATTTGGACTTTGTGGCTCGGATGGTCCATTGATTAAGTCCAGGTTATTACTTGCATTACTAAAATTATATTATAAAAAATGTTTTTTAATAATTGTGATAGAGAGCTGCCAATTCTCACGCTTTGACGGTAAGACTCACGTACAGTGGGGCAAAAAAGTATTTAGTCAGCCACCAATTGTGCAAGTTCTCCCACTTAAAAAGATGAGAGAGGCCTTTTATTTTCATCATAGGTACACCTCAACTATGAGAGACAAAATGAGAAAAGAAAATCCAGAAAATCACAGTCTGATTTTTAAAGAATTTATTTGCAAGTTATGGTGGAAAATAAGTATTTGGTCAATAACAAAAGTTCATCTCAATACTTTGTTATATACCCTTTGTTTGCAATGACAGAGGTCAAACGTTTTCTGTAAGTCTTCAGAAGGTTTTCACACACTGTTGCTGGTATTTTGGCCCATTCCTCCATGCAGATCTCCTCTAGAGCAGTGACGTTTTGGGGCTGTCGCTGGGCAACACGGACTTTCAACTCCCTCCAAAGATTTTCTATGGGGTTGAGATCTGGAGACTGGCTAGGCCACTCCAGGACCTTGAAATGCTTCTTACGAAGCCGCTCCTTCGTTGCCCGGGCGGTGTGTTTGGGATCATTGTCATGCTGAAAGACCCAGCCACGTTTCATCTTCAATGCCCTTGCTGATGGAAGGAGGTTTTCACTCAAAATCTCACGATACATGGCCCCATTCATTCTTTCCTTTACACGGATCAGTCGTCCTGGTCCCTTTGCAGAAAAACAGCCCCAAAGCATGATGTTTCCAGCCCCATGCTTCACAGTAGGTATGGTGTTCTTTGGATGCAACTCAGCTTTCTTTCTCCTCCAAACACGACAAGTTGAGTTTTTACCAAAAAGTTATATTTGGTTTCATCCGACCATATGACATTCTCCCAATCCTCTTCTGGATCATCCAAATGCTCTCTAGCAAACTTCAGAGGGGCCTGGACATGTACTGGCTTAAGCAGGGGGACACGTCTGGCACTGCAGGATTTGAGTCCCTGGCGGCGTAGTGTGTTATTGATGGTAGCCTTTGTTACTTTGGTCCCAGCTCTCTGCAGGTCATTCACTAGGTCCCCCCGTGTGGTTCTGGGATGTTTGCTCACCATTCTTGTGATCATTTTGACCCCACAGGGTGAGATCTTGCGTGGAGCCCCAGATCAAGGGAGATTATCAGTGGTCTTGTATGTCTTCCATTTTCTAATAATTGCTCCCACAGTTGATTTCTTCACAACAAGCTGCTTACCTATTGCAGATTCAGTCTTCCCAGCCTGGTGCAGGTCCACAATTTTGTTTCTGGTGTCCTTTGACAGCTCTTTGGTCTTGGCCATAGTGGAGTTTGGAGTGTGACTGTTTGAGGTTTGTGGACAGGTGTCTTTTATACTGATAAGGAGTTCAAACAAGTGCCATTAATACAGGTAACGATTGGAGGACAGAGGAGCCTCAAAGAAAAAGTTACAGGTTTGTGAAAGCCAGAAATCTTGCTTGTTTGAAGGTGACCAAATACTTATTTTACCAAGGAATTTACCAATTAATTCATTAAAAATCCTACAATGTGATTTCCTGGATTCTTTCCCCCCATTCTGTCTCTCATAGTCGAAGTGTATCTATGATGAAAATTACAGCCCTCTCTCATCTTTTTAAGTGGGAGAACTTGCACAATTGGTGGCTGACTAAATACTTTTTTGCACCACTGTATATCAACCAGTTCATACACTCACAGGCCACATCTCGTTTTTCTCAGGCTGAGAATCCCAAAATAAGTACATGGTGCCTGTCACTGTTCGTATGGTGAACCGAAGATCCTTACTGCACGCACTTTACGTGAATGCTCATGGGCAACTTCCTAGTTGGTGTGGCATAAAGTGATCCGTTATCCGCCATCCGGCGTAAAGGTTCACCCAGTGTTTTTATTGTAGACGTATGTACATTTAAATCCTCCTAAATGAAACTTACCTTAACTTACCTCCAGCACTTACCTCACAGAGCAGAAGTCCTGGCTATTAAAATATCAATGGCAACCAAGAATCGCGATTGTGGCGCCGCCCCTTGCAGCCGCCTGCGCGAGCACCGCGTGTCAGTTATGCACATTTGGCTATTTTTAGTATTTTTAGAGCTTATAGAGCTTATTGTGCGTAATCACCGGGTGTCATGACATTTCACTGCATATATGTATGACCGTATGTATATGTTTCTGACAAATAATCTCTTGAACTTGTATTGTAATTGAAATAAACCCAAAAAACGCTGTGCGCAATCGTGCTTAATGGAAAAACGTTTTTACATGTCCGTCCATCCGCCAACAACGACCATAATATTGTGCATCAGGATATTTGGGGGGGGACTGCATCGTGATATAAAATTTTGGATATCGCCCAAGCCTATTTCAGACCTACAAAATACATCCATAAACTAATATTGTGTCCTTCATAATAGGCTGGTTTTTATTTTTGAGTTTCAACAGGTTCATCTAGACATTAGAAAAAATGAAAATGTTGTTGGTGGCTTTTAAAGATACAATAGGAAAAAGTATTCAGACAAGCGAGATTACAATGGACAACATAAACCAGTTCTGCTTTTGCTTGTTTTCTCTTCTCTGGGCAGGGTGTTTGGCTTTGCTTTTTTCTCATCCAAATTGGTTTATGTTTAATGGGGCTCCGGTATGAGTTTGCAGGGTTTCCCCCAGAAAAGCTGTGAGGCCCGTCATACAGAAGATTTCAATGTCTCACTCTCCGGTCCACTAGATACTGATCGTATAGACGGGAGCGAGTGAGAGAATCAATGTGCTGCGCGCTACAATTAAATAAGATTTTACCCATTTTAAATAGTAAAATAAATAGGAAATTAATATGTGGCTGTCAATGTTGAAATTTGATTAAAAAAATAACCTTTATATATACAATAAAATAAAAACGCTGATGCTTAGGCCCGGTGGGGGGTCAACTTGCAATACACTGGGGGAAACCCTGATTTAAGAAGTCTTGAGGATTGAAATGATGGCACAACCTTGTGGCCCTGAAATAACAAATACATCTTGCCCATGCCATGTGTGTTTGAGTGAAGGATGGCGATAAAAAGGCACTAGGATCTATACAGCCATCTTACTGTAGTATACTTCTCCTCTCACCCCTCCCTGCTCCAACCCCAGCCAAGCCCGTCAGAATGCCCAGCACAGCGAGCCGTCCCACCCCTGCATTCCCAAGGAGTTCCAACTCGACCTGGACATGATCGAGACCGATCAAAGCAGGGTCAGTGAGCTGCCGGACCTGGTCCAGCACAAACTGGATGAGCTGCTGGAGCCCATCATGATCCCCGAACCCAAGTCAGTACCTAAGGGACACTAGCCAATATATAAACACATACACGTACTTTTATGCTTGCATGGATTTCAATAAATGTTTGGGTTTTGAAGAGACTTGCACGTAAATTTTTTGTCAGCGTTTTCTACAATTAACTGTGTGTGTGTGTGTGTGTGTGTGTGTGTGTGTGTGTGTGTGTGTGTGTGTGTGTGTGTGTGTGTGTGTGTGTGTGTGTGTGTGTGTGTGTGTGTGTGTGTGTGTGTGTGTGTGTGTGTGTGTGTGTGTGATAGGATGAGGACGGTCTCTCCCCACTTTGATGAGCTCCACAACAGCACAGCCTCTACCATCAATTTTGTAATTTCCCAGGTGGCCAGTGGCGATATAAACACCAGCATCCAAGCTCTGGCTCAGGTACGAGGTGGGGGTTAAAACTATTCGCAAGTGGCCAGTCTAGAAAAAGTTAAAATGGGACTTTAAAGTCCATTTTTGATAGATGTGATTATTAGATTGTTAGGTTGGCATTTGATTACCCGTTCAATCTCATTGTAAGATGACATTGGTTAGCATGCGTCTGGAGTTACATTTTAAATGCAAAATGAAATCATCCTACTTTGCCTGTGAATCCAACAAATAAAAAAATGCTGTACAGTTTGCAACCTTATATTAGTATTTTTGTGCATAGAATTTCATTCATGTTTGAAAGTCGCAAGGCAGCGAGGAAAAAATTGTTAAAAAAAATTGTCAAAATTTTCAATTTTGTTTAATAAAAGTTAGTTGTCAATTTTCATTTGTGTTCCAAAAAAATGTTACAGGGGTACAGTTTAACCCTATACTCATATATTTTCCCCATTCAACATTGGGAAATTGTTTATCATTGTTCGCAGTCCTATAATAGTTCTCCAGCCAGTGTACTGTATATGGTGTTAGCTACAGTAGCTCTCCAGTCAGTGTATATGGTGTTAGCTAGTACTCCGGAAGGAGGTTTTTGTAACGTCACAATGGCAATGTCTCTTACAGGGACAAGCTGCTTGTGGATTCGATCATTTTACACAGAACAACACGTCTCAAAGGCTTAATCTGACAGGGTGTGGTGTTTTGGTGGGGCAAGGTCGTTTTTCAGTTTTTACTGTTGGTACACCTAAACTCATCGAGCAGAGAAAGTCCCCCTCAAAGATCCTGAGTTTTTTTCACACTTCTCAGAGAAAGTTAATGGGTGGTAACAATAGCTGGTTAACTCCACCTTCAACCATTCCCCAACTAGACTACTTGTCATTATCTGTCAGTGATAGACAGTTGTTAAATATACATCTACTGATGCACTTAGACACATCGTCAGTGATGGAACCTTGGGTCATTGGGTGTTTTGGGTCTTTCAACATCATACACCCTCACCCAGGCAGCCCAATCAGGATTGATCAAGTCCCGACCTCTGTCTAAGTAGCATGTACCCACGGATCTTCCCGCTTGATCCACAGCCATCTAGAGGCCTTCTCAGCTGCCTCTGTGGTGTTTTTGATGGCCCTTCTCTGGTGTTCACCTGTGATGCTCAGCAGGCTGTATGATTTGCAGAGAGACCAAGCTGCGAAGCCTCTACAGCCCACTCATATTGGCACACACCGTGCACGCCGACCCCACCTGTGGCACTCCTCAACTAAGTCAGCGTACTTGGCGCTTCCTCTCATTCGCCTCTTCCATCCACTCCTCCCAGGGAACGGTCAGCAGGACCACCTGTTTTGATAAATCTGAGAACAGCATTTTCTGGTCTCAGGGTGGTTTCCGCAATGTGCTCTGGGAATTGTAGCTACTTCCCCAGGTTGGCTTTAATCTGCCAGTCCGGTGCGATTCCAAAGAGTCCCACTGCCCCGTTTGGCTGGGGCTTGGGTTTCTCACCTGCTCGGACGAAGGCATTCACCTGCCTTGCTGGTCGGGGAGGCTTACTCTGGGTAATGCCATTGGAGATGACTTCTGCTATCACCTTCAGCACCTGGTCGTAGCAGCAGGTGTAGTGTCCTTCTCCCAGGGCTTTTGGGCAACAGCTGAGGATGTGCTCTAGCGTTCCTTTTCTGAGACACAAAGGACATGATCACATGTGTGTGTCAACCTTGCCCCAACAGAAGAGGTTGGATGGGCTGGGTAGTAATCAAAAACTTGATCCGGTAAGGCTCAGCTTGCCAAAGCTCGGACCAGGAGATCTTGCGATCTTGGTTCATAGCTTGTTCCCATTTCATCCATGCGCCTTGCTATCGCATCCCCACCATCTGGCTAGCACGCAGTTCCGCCACACGAGCTCTCACCTCCTCTTGGACCAGTCGGCATCTGTCTTTGCCCAGGGCTTTGGCATAGCGCATGGTTGGAACGCTACCAAGCCCTGCTCGTCCAGATGACACTGGGCTGACCAGCATGCTGGTCGGCCCAGCATGCTGGGCCGACCAGCACGCTGTGACGTAAGCGTGACTCAGCCTCGACTTCTTCCCAGTCCTGTCTACGATGCCAGCCCGAGAGACTTTCGGGTCACTGGATTCTCTGTATTGCAGCACCTCTCTTGCACGGGTAACCATAAACTCCTCATTCAGGCTGCTAATGGGAAGCAGAAGAAGTTTGTTCTTCTGCCCGTACAAAGCGATGCTTCTTAGGCTTCGTGGCAGGCCCAGCCATCTGCAGATGTAACAGCTGATCCTCCTCTCAAAGCCCTCTACAGTCAATATCGGGAACTCGTAGACTAGCAGGGGCCACGGAATCCGGGGAAGAACACCGTGCTGATAAATCCAGGCCTTGAATTTACCAAGCAGTCCCGATTTGTCCACTGCTGTCAGCCACGCCTCCAGCTCCCAATTTGTTTCCTTGATGGATGCAGTGTCTTTTAGGGTGCAATCAAAGGTCTTGCCAAGGCTTTTGATGGGTTTCTCGGTGACAGATGGAATCTGGGTCCTGTCCAGAGAGAATGAAAGTTGTCTGTCACTTTCTCTCTTTTGAGCACCAGGTAGATTTTGCAGGCTTGAAATACATTTGAGCCCAAGTGATGATCTTCTCCAAGCCCTGGAAGAATCATTGGCACCCCAGCACTGACCTTGTTGTATCTGTCAGGTTGTCCATAAAGGCTCTGATGGGGGGACGGTGGACTCCAGACTAGGTGAGCGGACCTCTGCACTTGATTTTGGCTGACTTGACCAACATGTTCATGGCCAAGGCAAAGAGGATCACTGAAATCGTGCATCAAGTGACGATCCCTTTCTCCAGCCGATGCCACTCAGATGGGACTGTCCCAAAGGTCACTCTCAGATTGAAACTGTTGTAATAGTCCGAGATGAGGTCCCTGATTTTGCCTGGGACATGGTACCAATCCAGTGCTGTTTCCACCAGCTTATGGGGAATTGATGCATAAGCATTGGTGAGGTCGAGCCACAGCACTGCTTGGTCTCCTTTCCCTTCTCTTACCTCTCTGATCAACTGCATGACTACTCCAGTATGCTCGAGGCATCCTGGAACCTTCGGGATTCCACCCTTCTTTACAGAGGTGCTAATGTATTCATTCTTCGGGAGGAACTCCCATCAACCGACGGGATATGATGGCGAAGAATATCTCACCCTCAACACTGAGCAGCGAGATGGTCCTAAACTTCTTGATATTCTTCGCGTTCTCCTCCTTGGGAATCCAGACACCTTCTTCGAACCTCCATTGTTGGGCTACCTTTCCCCTCCTCCAGATAACCCTCAGGATCTAACACAGCCAGTGAAGGAGTCTGGGACACCTCTTGTAGACTTTGTAGGCCACTCCGCTGGGTCCAGGGGCTGAACTGGCTCTGGCTGCCTTGATGACCTCCTAAACCTCCTTTCAACTGGGCTCCTTCCTGTTGAAGTCTGTGGTGAGTCCTGGTGGGTCTATCAAAGGTCTGTAGGGCCCTAAGTTCTTCCTCCCTTGCAGAATTACTGTGGGTGTTGCGGAGATGGTGGTCGATCTCTTCTTTGGAACAAGCAAAGTGGCCGCTTAATTTCTTTTAAAGCAGCTGCTTGGTGTCTGCGAAGGGGTTTGCAATGAAGGCAGGCAGTTTCTTGGCCCTCTTTTTCCCCCGCTGTCTGTGCCATTCTGCCCTTCGAAGAATGGTGAGCTTCTTCCTGAGGATGCTGCTAAGTTCTGATAGTGCATCACTCTCTTGTTCTTCTCTACTACCACTTCAGGACCCGCAGCTCCTGCCTTATCTGGCTGATCTTCTCTGCCTCAACTTCGAACCACTCCCACATTAGACTACTTGTCATTATCTGTCAGTGACAGACACACAGGTAGGCAGACAGTCAACTAACCCTCAGGAAACAAACTTACATTTTTAAATTGCTAATTGTACATTAAAATAAACATTAATTGTAAACGTAAGAATTGTAAAATGTGGAAATGTATATTTTTTATTATAGGCTTTTAAGCCTAATGTATTAACCCAAAATGTATATTAAGTTTTTAAGCCAATAGACATAGTACGCAAAGATCTGAGTATGTGAGTGTCTGCAGGTGCCACGGACCCGCAGTGTGCGTTGCAGGACTTTCGCTTTCTCACTAGGCGTGTTTGAAAATGGCAACTTCGCATAACATTCAGAGTTTCTCACGAAAACCCCCAGCACATTGAAAGTGATGAAAGATCCCATGAATCGTAATGAAAGACACCCCCCCCACCTCTGCCGGCATGCGTGGGGGCTCTAGTGCAATACCACCTCCACCCGGTCCGTCGGCATATATATTACTCATTTATATATTTATATTCACATTTATTTATGTATTTATTGCTTTGTTTATTTATTTCAGGTTTTATTTCATTGGCATATTTATTTTTATTTGTATGCTAAGTCCACATACATCCTCTTTGTGCGCACAAATGAATGAGCTGCGTTTGCTGCTGCTCTGTCTGTTGCTCTCCTGTGTGGGGCGTGCGGACTGAGACTGCACCAGGTGACTTCTGCTAGGCTGTCCCTTGCCCCATCTATTCCGGCATTATCATGGTATGTGTGTGTGGTGTGGGGTGGTGTGGTTTGAGCAGCCACACCTGACCTAGATCTAGGTAATTGGTGGATCCAGGATCAGAGTGGCTGAATACCTGTTGCTCATTGGTTGGTGAACAAGCAGCAGGTAAAACCCCCATCCCCACACTCACTCAGGAGAGGAGCACCTGTCATGCTATCTGCTCCTGGGCTAATTCCAACTAGTCTTCTCTCTACAAAAAAGTGAAAAGGTGCAAGACAGAAATCTTCCAGAATGTAGTTGCATGTTTGAATAGTGAGACCCACTAACGGTGCCAGAATGATTATCCCTGTAATTTACTGGGAACTATGTGTGAAAGAGGCTTAACAATAGCATTGCAGTGCTGAAAAAATACATATGTTTGAATCAAAAGTCAAATCCATCCATCCATCCATTATCTATACCACTTATCCTCGTGGGGTCGCAGGGGGGCTGGAGGCAATCCCAACTGTCATTGGGCGAGGGGCGGGGTACACCCTGGACAGGTCGCCAGTCTATCACAGAGCCAATATACAGAGACAAACCACCATGCACGCTCACATTCATACCTACGGTCAATTTTTTAGAGTCTCAAAAGTCAAATCGAATCATGGATTTGGAGAATGATGACATCCCTAATTAAGGGGGGACACATTTGATGGTGACAGGAGAGGGCTACGTAAAACTGTAAAATGTGGCATAAAAAATAATGGGTCATCGCTCGCTTCCCTTCGTTCCTACAAAATAGCTGTTCAAACCGATCGGATCGTTCATGAACACCCTAACACCACAAAACCATAGCAGAGTCCTGTTTCGGGGCTAAATTACATGATCACACAGTCGTCGTCCCCCCTCGGCATAAACAAGACGTATAATGAATATCAACCTCACCAGAGCACAAGCAGGAAGTGTTGCGGCAGACGATAGTACTGTGAATGGCATATGTTGTTCTGGAAAGCTTTCGTTTGGTAGACACTTTCTTTGTGGAATGAAGGATTTCTGAACCATTCATAGATGTTAGTATAGTTCCCAAAACAAGCAACAACCCCGTGGTCTACTGACAATGACTCTGTGTTGCGTCAACAGCTGCGCTGGTTTGTTTATAGAAGGGGTTTCACCCAAAACCCTGGAACAATAGCCAAAACTAAACTTTCATAATATGAAAACAAAGAACACAAAAAAAAAAGCTTTCTTTTGGATTTGCAGGACTTTGGTAGAACAGCTTTGGTGGAACAGCAGACTTGGTACACCTTTCACCAGACTCTCACATATGGGCATTTTTTTTCATGTGGAAATATTGCACGAATCGGATAAAATCATACACTCTCGCGAATAACGCGGGGAGCAGCTGAATTTGTCAATTCGTGCAGTTGAAAAAGTTTCTGTACAGACCACTTTAAGAGCCTTCGCCAACTCTCCCCCACCTCCTCTTCCTCACCCCTGCAGATAGACGAGGTCCTGCGTCAGGAGGACAAGGCCGACGTAATGTCGGGCCATATAGACCAGTTCCTTATTGCCACCTTCATGCAGCTGCGGCTCATCTACAACACACACATGGCCGACGACCGGCTGGACAAGAAAGACATCTTCAAGCTCTACAGCTGCATCATAGGAAACATGCTTTCTGTGAGTCACGTCAGCACGTCCTCTGGCCTGCATCGTTAAAACATTTGTTCGATAGAAATGAATATCCCAGCTGCCGTGCCCACTAACTGTGACGCAAAAGCATTTTTCCACACTCATTGTGCTTCCGTGTGGCTGAACAAGGACCAGGAATTCGTTTTGAATTCAAAATTCAACTACCACAGATGTCATTGAGCTATCATCTTAGAGCAAATCACCCAGCATTTCACAACTGTGGAAAAGTGAGAAATATATTGCATTGGGATATTGGATTTTTCCTCAAATTTGACTGATTTCGGATTTGGTTTGCATCATTTGTAAATTCTTTGGTTACTTATTTAGAAATACAACTTATTATGAGAACAAGAGAAAATGACTGCTCTGTAGTCTGTAACAGGGTGTCTGTATTTTTGACAAAAAAAAAAATGCCATTGAATGATGTAATTTTATTTTCAATATACTTCCTTTGTGTTGATTCTACAAAACTTTATGGTGATTTGTTGATTCTATGTTTACATATCGGTGATTACAAGCCTCAGTCTTAAGGGAAAAAAAACACTGAATTGTAATATACCACACCAAATTATGTGATTATTTCATTTTTTTGTATCGATTCATGGCCCTACTATACAGTATTATAGATACTACCAAAGAATGCATACTTCACAAAGTTTTTTTCCTGTTGTTAACAGCATTTAATAGTTTTATTTTCTTCAAACTTTTAATTCAGCACCTGACCCACTTCCGTTTTGTAAATGTTTTTGTTTGTCAGTGTTTCTCCGATGATATTTACACCAAAATTGTTATGTTTTTTGTATGTCTTCTCACACAATGCCCCCCCCCACCCCCAGCTGTTCTCCATGGAGTCCCTGGCCAGGGAGGCGTCCATGGGTGTGCTGAAGGACCTGATGCACGGTCTGATCACACTGATGTTGGATGGCAGGGTGGAGGACATCGAGGACGGCCAGCAGCTGATCCGATCAGTCAACCTCCTGGTCGTCAGAGTGCTGGAGAAGTCGGACCAAACCAACATTCTCAGGTGTGTCAGTGGAAGGTGTGGCTAAAAAAGAGTAACCTTCAGCACTAATATTTTTGTTTCCTGCCTCATTCTCCTCTCTAGTGCTTTGTTGGTGTTACTTCAGGACAGTTTAATCACCACGGCGGGTTCTCCGATGTTCTCCGAACTGGTCATGAAGGTAGATCCATCCAGGTCACCAAAAAACTCTGCAAATACAGTGACAAGTCCCACTTCAATTTTGAGATTTAAAAGAAAAAAAATCACTTGGTTACTCATTTTTTACAATATTTCAAACATGTTTATAAATAAAGGTTGTTTTGTTTTGGGCTCCAGTGTCTATGGCGGATGATCCGGTATCTCCCCGAGACCATTGACAGCATCAACCTGGATCGAATCCTGCTGGACGTCCATAACTTCATGAAAGTTTTCCCCAAGGAGAAATTGAAACAGCTCAAGAGTGACGTCCCACATAGGACACTGAAAACCCTGTTGCACACACTCTGCAAGCTCACAGGGGCCAAGGTGTGGAGGTTGTCAGTCCATCGGTGCCTTCGCATGTCAACGTTTAAGGAGCTTTAAAAGTGGGCCGAAAGTGAATCTTGCATTAGAAACATTTACATGTTGGTCGGTGTGTTGGTTATGACACCGCACCCCCCAAGCTCTGTCTGATGACCCACACCCTCTAAAAGGTGTACACGCTACCTGCCTGTAATACACTATCATGTGGTTCAACATTTAACTTCAACTTAACAAAAAAAAATGCTGTTTGTTGTTGAGTGTATATATATATTTTGTATAAAAAGAAAAAAAATTAAAATAAAGGTCAAATGAAACAGAAATTTCCATCCCCCCCGCAAGTTCTCTGAAGACACCTAGGGCTCAGTGACTCCCAGTTAGGAAAACCTTCCTCATCCTATCTTTTAATCTGGAGCGACGGCCACCTTGTTTAAATCATTTTTTGGGGTCTTTTGTTGTCCTCATCGTTTAGATCCTGGTCCATCTATCCATGATCGAGAACCGCAACGAGTCCGAGCTGGAGGCCCACCTCAGACGGGTGGTCAAGCACTCGGGAAACCTGTCGGGGCTCAAGAGCGACAGGGGCAACGAGAAGAGCGGCCCCCACACAGTCAGTGCCATGAACCAGTTTTTTGTTTTTGCAAAAAGTTAGTTTTCTTTCAGGAGGAGTAGCAGATGTAAATATATATATTTTATTTTTTCCAACCTAGGAGGATCGCATGTCTAAGGCTAAAGTGAGCGACATCCTGTCTGAGATTTTTAAGAAGATCGGTTCGAAGGAGAACACTAAAGAGGTACTTGGTTTCCATTGTCACGGGTGTGTAAATGTCAACACAGGGTTCTTGTCTGGTTCTCGAGTTATGTTAACGTATATCATGAAAGTAGGGCACAGTAGAAGCATGCAATGGTGATTTCCTCATCTCAAGCAATTTATTGAAACAAAAGCCAACTCAAGCCAAGTGGTATACCCACTTTGTTGTGGGTATACCACAACAAAAAATGTCAACGTCTCAATAACTTGTCATGTGCCCTTGAGCATCAATTACAGCTTGACAACGACGTCTCATGCTGTTCACAAGTCGACTTATTGTCTGCTGAGGCCTGGCACCCCACTCTTCTTGGAGGGCGGCCCTCAGGTCATTGAGGTTCTGGGGTACATTTACATTTACATTTAGTAATTTAGCAGACGCTTTTATCCAAAGCGACTTGTTGTTCATGCAGGGGCACAATGACTGGATTAATGATGTTATTCAGGTAGTATGGGCTTGTCACTGTACCATTCACAAAGTGTAGGGCAGTTCTGTATTGACTAGACTTTTTGCCCACACTGTAACACCACCACCACCAAAGGCTCGTCTGGTGACAACAGTGGCTG
>NC_137201.1:1780974-1838084 GCF_960531495.2 Zeus faber
CGTCTTCTCCTTCCACACTATCCTGGACACCTCCCCTCCAATCAGATGAACTTATGCACATTATAACAATGAATAAATGAGAAATGCCGCACGGCGCCACCGCAGCAGTGGATAAACATGGATTTGATATGAAGCGTGCACTCACGGCGTACCGCGCCCGTAAGCTGCACCAACGCTTCTAAATGGACTAGGTCGCGTTGGTCACTATTTTTGTAAGTGAAATTTGTATTTGTGCCCTTCCCACAACTAAAAAATATTTTGTTCTTCTGGGAAATTATACAGTCCAGTTCCAGACTTTAGTGAACAAACTGAAAAAGGTTATCCTTGTTAAATTGTTAATTTGAAGTGTGCAACACTCCATTCTGTTCTGAAAATGTGTCGAATGGGTTAGGAAATACACAAGCTTCTACCAGCCCAGTGTCAAAATAGTCATATATAAACAGTATCTTTTGCTATTTGTATGTTTATATTTTATTTATTCCCTCGATTTACTACGTCTTTCACTCCCTCATACAATGAATGCAACCATGAAAATCTTGAAAATACAACGATAGGCATTATACAGTATTTACCTCTATATCATGACGGTCGCCAAGGGAACTGATGAGGCGATCCACCATGATGTCACAGACGAACATCAAATCCCTGTCCTGGGAAATAACAAATTTGTCTCATAAAAATACATGATATGGAGGCGATTATTTGTTGCTTTAAAGCCGCAAGAAGATATAACATTCAGTACATATCATTTTGACGTTCATCCGTCTGTTAGTGTGTCTGGAAGCTGAACTCCCTATCCGCTCCTCCAGGGTTTGACCGAACTCTACGAGTACAAACAGAAGTACTCAGACGCGGACCTGGAGCCCTTTCTCAGAAACACCTCCCAGTTCTTCCAGAGCTACGTGGAGCGAGGGCTCCGCATGATCGAGTCGGAGCGAGAAGGCAAGGGCCGGATCCAGACCTCCACAGGTAACTCCAAGTAGCCTGCAGTGGTAATCCGCCATCGATTCACTACGGCTGTTTTGCACAAATGTCTATATTTATCAAAGTCTTTAACGACATTCAATAATTACTTACACTGCCGTATACATTCATAACTTGTATGTTATACTGTCGGGTGCATATTAGGGCAATTGTGCAGATGCACAATTGCACAATGTACACTATTTGAATAATAGTGTTAAATTGTACTTTGTACAATAGCCCTAGTTTAGAGACTTAAGAAGAAAACACATTTATTAAAAAGAACATTCTGGAGGTAACAACTGGGATGTAGGAGAAGAGACGGGATGTGCCAATATCATAAGATAACCCATGGTTTTCAAGATCACTGAGAAATTAGAAAATTTGTATCATCTGTATCTTCTGCATCATGTATCTTTTTTTTTAGATGAGAAATGTTCTTATTAAATGCATTGTATATTGTATATTAGCTTATTCTTACCCTGTTTTTAACTGATTTCATTTTTTTAAATTATTGTGCTATTCTACTTTGTAAATGCATCTTGCTTTGCTTTTATTGTTACTATTTTAGGGCATTATTTTAATGTAAAGCACTTTGAGTTACATGTCGTCTATGAAAGGTGCTATTTACAAGTAAAAGTTATTATTATTATCACAGATGTAAAATTCATCATAGATACTATTTACTGTCTAAACATCCTGTCTGCTCTTCTGACTTCTTGTCCGAGCAGTCATCCCTCAGCACGTCAGCGACGCCGCCCTTCTCAGTGGCAGCAACGTGGAGGAGCTCAAACCTGCCGTGTATTATGAGAGGCTGAAGATCCTCCGACAGAGACAGGGTCTGGAAAACAACTCCAGGGTTCGTGAACTCGCAGACAAACACAAAATACAAAGTATAATTTGGGCTTGGCGTATGTGGAAGAATTTGTCATGAGGATGATCTCAGGCAATATTGATCTCAATCATTAATCCTTTATGTACTTAAATATTCAAAATTCAACATTAAAATATTCTTCACGTTGAACTGCATGCTATGTCAATGTCCAAAAAGACAAGGGGATAACTTTAACTGTGTAACTTTAAAAGATAGGTTCAGCATTTACCCAGGTCTTATTAAAATGTTGGTTCTCATCATTTATAACCGTTCACAGCATGACCTGGCTGAAAGCTTTACTATTGAGAAACTTACCACTCTGCAGCAGCTTGTCACTCGGTTTAAAAGCAGTCGAATAGGACAAACATTTAAGTCTTTAGAAAATCTTTTCGAAAACTGGAAACTCACATTGTAGTCACACATGTTAAATAACAAGTTCAATAACAGCAATATTGCTTTTATTTAAAACAAATTCTTGCAATTACTATGGTTCATCCAAAGCATAACGTTGGTGTCTTATAAAATGCACAGTTTAAATAGTTTGTCCCAGTTTGGACATGCATTTCAGCGCAGTGAGAAGCTGCTGCAGAGTGGTAAGTTTCTTAATCGTAAAACATTCAGTGAGGTCATGCTGTGAACGGTTATAAATGATGGGAATTAACATTTTAATAAGGCCATTTGAAAATAGCGAACCTATCCTCTATATTACACTTTTTACATATTTCCCCTCCTTTAAAATGTTAATATAAATTTGTTAAATGGGTTAAATGTGGTACTGATATCCATCCATTTCCATCCAAGTTCAAGTTGTTTTTTTTCCAGAATTTATTTGCTTGTTTTCTTTAGTTCAATTACGACAGTTAAACATGATGGAAGCAACAATTTAGGGGCAGTTATGCAAGGTGAACTGTGAGCTATTTCATCTCTACCGAAACGCCCTCTCTCCCTGTTGCCCCCCCCCCAGCTGCAGCAGGGCCTGGGAGTTGGGGGGCCGGAGGATGACCAGCAGCAGCGGGCCCCCATCTCGTCTCTGCTCTCCTCCAAGCCCTCGGTGGCGTCCTCCACCGACATGCTACACAGCAAGCTGTCGCAGCTCAAGGAGTCCCGCGAGCTCTACCAGCAGGAACGTAGCCACTCCCCTACACATGGCAACCACGGGCGCTCAGCCTCGCCCTCCGCGAACCTGGACGACCTGAAGAAACGGCTGGAGAGGATAAAGAGCAACCGGCAGTAGGTTGGGGGGGGGCTGCTTTGTGGCTTGCACCCCCCCATTCCAACTTTTCAAGTTGTATCTGAGAAAAACAAAACCAAACACCTGAATCCTTGTCCAACTCTTTCTCTATCAATGCCGAACACCAGATGTGTGTGTTCATATCTTCTATTTAAATGAACTCAATAGCGTCGTAAGCCGAGCTGCATTGAACATGTCATAGTTGTTTGCGTTGCAATGCGCCTACATAGACACGGGGACATACATTCACCTACCCTCCCTCAGTCATTGCTTTGAATGCAAACAGTTACTGAGCCCAACTGTTCTGTACAGTGCAGTTTAAGTAACCACTAACCCAATCTATCATCTGGCTCAAACCGTTTAACGTTGTCTCTTCGGATAATCCAGCTTTGCTTCCTTCCTTCTCACATAATTCCCAGCGTCTACTCTGTAAAACATTACTCGAACGTTCCCGTCCATATAAAGCAAATCAGAAACTTTTGTCATATGGTATTTATAACAAGATGTTCTTTTTTTTGTTGTTTTTTTGTGTGTTTGTATCACAGCACGACCCGTTTGTACATAATTGAGATTGACAAGGAAGATGACTTCCACAGGCCTCAAACAGGGTTCACATTGGGTT
Organism: Zeus faber; assembly: GCF_960531495.2. Taxonomy (NCBI): domain Eukaryota; kingdom Metazoa; phylum Chordata; class Actinopteri; order Zeiformes; family Zeidae; genus Zeus; species Zeus faber. Next base: position 1,784,665 of record NC_137201.1, read on the forward strand.
GTTGAAAGACTGGTGTGTCCGAGGGAGTAGAAGGGGGGGTTAGTTGTTGAAAGTTTAGGAATGTAAAAACTCTGCCACTACCGAGTGGCTCCAACATGTCACTGGTACCGTTCGGTACTATTCTCCTGTGATTCGTCCATTTTAAATTAAAATAATAATATTGTTTTGATTCCTGAGCTTGCCAGATCACCTTTCAAAGACTAGGGCTTCTACTGTCGACAGTAGTCACTACGGGCTCTTCCTCGACCAGTGTCTCAATTTTGATTTGACAAGACTTGTTTTGCTATTCCTTCTCAGAAGAGTAAAAAGTGTGCAGTTAAACCAATATGCATCATTATTTTGTTGTAAAAAGTGTGCTGTGGAGGTTGGGAAACACTGCACTTTTTAACCAGGAACTTTGTAGATTGCCCTTGTAAAATGGGAGCAGTAGATTCTATTGGAGAAGCGGTTTTGGTTCTTGTCTCAGCATCAAAGCTTTGGAGTGACTGTAGGTCCGATGCAGGGGAAAACTACACTGCAAACTGACCGAAGCCAGATCTTTGTGGGGAAAAGTTGAAAAGATTATGTTGCTGAAGAGTCATTTCCCTGCTTCTTTGGCACCTGCTAATTTCTTCACTGGCGACGAAAATAGCAAACGTATTTAGACCTTGAAACTTTGTAATACCATAACATCGTAATATCTAGGTGTTACCAAGAGGTTGCTTTCATCTTGCCTTCTAATATATCCACTAATTTTGGGTCATTTTTGCGTCACGTTCATAGCCTTCCCCCTTCTATAGGGGTTAGAAGAGCTGTTGGGACCTCTGGTCCCAAATAGAGCCTTTTAATGAGTTTTCTTTGGTCGTGTTATGGACTGAGTTATGAACTACCCCCTCCTCTAGTCTCTGCTGTAAATTGATGAGCTCCTTAACATCCGACACATACTGAGAACACCCTCAAGACACAATCAATAATTACTAAGCAACAATTGTTTTTTTTGTTGTTTTTTTTAAAACAAGACTGTTCAGTTAAATATTACAAATGGGGGGTAAAAAAGTCCAAATTCTATTTCACTCTGTTCATGTTCTGTTCATGCACTCTTTATCCAAATGAAGGATTTTCACTCCACATTCAGATTTTGGGGGGGTTTTGTTCATCATTTTTTAAGATGAATGAAAATGGCATGAAGTTGGTGATCGTTTTTTTTTGTGATGTAAATAAAGTTTGCATTATTAAAAATTAAAAAAATCTTTTTTTGATGAAGGTGGTGATGACATGGATGCTGTCTCATCCATTCTGTAGCTGAATGTTGAATAAAGCTTTTTCCTTTTTTTAGGGGGCGGGGGGGGTAAATCATATTGTTTTTTTTATTTAAGTTAATGGTCGGTAGTCTTACATTGTTGCTCTCCAGTTTTCTGTGTATAATCCATAGTGGAAGATTGCAATAAAGTCTTGTTTTGTTTTTTTTTACAATCTCAGCTGTTTTCCTTGAGTGTTTTGATGCTGCAAACTGAACAACTGAACATTATGTGTTAAAACCTGGGCTAAATATGGATTCTGCCAAGTTTCTGGCAAATGTATGATGGAAATCAGATTCTTTTGAAAACAATTTTAAACTATATAATGTCTCTCATAAATTATATCGATAACTGCAAATAAGAAGTTTTTAAAAAGGGAGTTAACAGATAAAACCATTACAAAATATTCATATAGGATGGGCAATACAAATTACAATAGGATATGTATATAAAATACTTCAGGGAAAACAATTATGTTTAATGTTATGTTATGTAATTATGTTAATTATGCTAAAGCTAAGTGGGAGAAAGAATTAGGAACAAATATTGAGGGAAACTTTTGGGAATAAACACATCTTAATGTTCTTTATTTAGGAGAAGGAATCCTATGGAAGCAAATAACTGCTATGGTGTTTTGAATATGTAAAGCCAATGAATTCTTTACATTAAAATTTAAACTACTTTGAATTCATAACATCAAAATATTTCCATTTTATAACAAGCTATCTGACTTAATTTGTTTTGAAAACACCTCTGAAATTTAAATGACATTTCAAGTTTTGCTGATTCAAATGTTTTGTTTTTTTTCTGTTTTTACAAATTCAGATCCAAATAACCAAGCTTAGAGTGTTCAATTTGGATCATAAAATTCAGTATGAAACAATTCAGACCTGTTGTTGTATTGAACTCAGTTTCCCCCTCGCCCGCCCCCCTTCAAACATCGAAGGGAGCGCGCGTTCACAAAAGCTCGCCCTCGAGATGCTGCACTCACGCCACTGAGGTACTATGGGGAGCGTCAAGGGTCAAATCTATTTCTTGGTTTTTTTTTTCTCTGCAGTGTGGTAATCTAGAAGTGAAAGGGAAATGTCATGATTGTCTAGTTATAGTTTGAAAAGGTTGAAACAGACTGTTTGCAACTGTTTGTTGCGTTTTTTTTGTCTTAACACAACCAACTACTGTTATTTCTATCAATAAATAATAACATTATTTATTGATAGAAATATCAGTGTTCAATATTCAAAATGAAACCCTCACAAATATCATATTATATTTGTGGGAGTTTTATTTCGAATATTATAGACTTTTGGGAGAAATGTCTGCTCATTCACATAATTTTAATTTGATAGGCTAAATGTGATCGTTCTGAAAAGGCGATCATTCTGAAAAGGCGCAATACCTGGACGTATTAATCATTTCTCTGTTTTTGCCCCCACCCACCCACAAGAGAGCTCTGTTGTCCACTTTAGTTCAGCTGTTTAGAGTAAACTACAGATATACATATATCTGAAGGGTTTCCCACGTTCACTTTCACCACAATTTAAAAGGTCACTGAGGACATTCAGATGTGAAAATGTGAAGATGTTTGTCTAATTATGTTTATCCTTACTTATAGGATGTGTTAGTCATTATTTTCACCCAAGACATTTTGTTGTTATTTTTAAGTGATAACCATTGCTGAATCTGCATAGCAATTATGTATTTGTGGAATCTCCCCATGTTATTTATTCCATAATGTGATTCATGATATTTCTTTGTTGTTTTTGTAGAATTGCTGCACACAGGAATTTTTCCCTCAGTACCCCTTGGATTTTTTTCCAGTGTGTCATAATAGTGTAGATAACCCTTAATGGTGTTTTACCATGCTCTAGTCAAATGTGGGAAGAGAGTTTTGGCCAATTTGAGGTGGAGATCAGTCCAGGGATTCTGTCTGGTATGTTTTTTTAATTTTTATCTTTCATATTTCTGGTTATGAATTTTTATTAGAATTAGTGTTTCCCAATTGATTTCAACGAGATAGAATTATTGGGATATCTCTGGAGTACAATTGTATTGTATTAAATTTATATTATTTTCTGATTTATTTTGCCTCAATTATATTAAATCTTAGCATTAGTGCATTTTTCTTTTGTATGGTTCCACTCGGAACAACAGGAGGGAGTGTGAGAAAAAAATGCAGATGTCAATGTTCATGGACGATGTAACTCTACAACCAAGTGATGTCTAAATGCTGAGGCATATGTTTGTTTGGTGACGCCCGACTCTTTATAAAAAGATCTTACATTCCCGCACACAACTGTCACAACTGTTTTAGTCGTTATCTCTGTTTTTCTAGCTTGTAAAAGGACCATTTGTGTAAACACTTAATGTATGCTTTCCCAGCACCGATTGTGTTCAATGTTTTTCTTTGTCAAAACATGTCCTCAGCTGTTACGGAAGGCAACTGCCAATCACATGGCTAATCTCAGAACGGGACACAACCTCTCATGTCTATAAAGGCCTCTTCAAGTGAAGTAGGGGCAGAATGATGATACCACTGTTTTGAAGCAGCTCTGTACCTTTTTCTTTATTCTGCAGAATAAATATATTTCATAATATCAGTTTGTGTTCCTGTAGCGGACAGGAAGTCCCGCAGTGAGGGTTCTCCGACAGTGTATATTTAACGAAAACTATACTTTTGTCCTAAGGAGATGTTTCTAATTGGTGGCTAGGGCTAGGCTAATCATTTAGATCCTATAATGCACTCTTCCTAACTTTTTACCATCTACAGAAAGGGTACTTAGGCTTAGGTGACATTTATTTTTCTTGGTCAACAACGAGTTGCTTGTCGTCAAACCACCGTGCTTCCTCTTTTCAGGCGGGGTAACTCCCAAGCTTTATCGAACCAGATCGTCCTTCTGATTCAGGTTCTTTGTAGGTTACTTGTGGGTTTAAAGTCGTTAAGGTCGAGTGTGGTCAGGTCGTTCCTTTTCTACCCCAGTTACACACACATGACTGATTTCTCTATCAATCTCCCCAATCAGTTTTGTCGATCGGTTGTGGGCTCTTCATGGACAGATCATTCTGCCCAGCCAACAGTGCCAGTCCTTATCTTTCCTTATCAAAACACCAGCGGCTCTTCTCTCTGGGTCGTTGTCTTCACACCCTCAATGCTCCTGCACCGAGAGTGCTTGCAGGTGGGTTTCCAGGCTCTCAAACTGCCAGTCTGTCCCGCCGGCCAAAAAGGGAAAAACTGTCCAAAAAAGGTTTTCCGCTTTGGGCCCCTCGTTCGGCGGCAAAAACATCTCCTGGCAATAGTACCATCCTGTGCTCCATCTAATAGGTTAGATCTCCAGCCTGCCAGGTGTTACAACTGTACAGGTTTCTAAAGATTGCTTAGACCAGGTAGTGAATAGATTCGCCCAGCTGCTGTCTCCTTCCTGAAGCCTCACCTGTTTCAGCCCTGAATTATACCCCCTCAGTAACCCTACAAACTAAAGGATATAACTCAAAAGGCCACTCCAGTTAACGACAGCTCTATTCTAGTGAGTGCTAGTTGGTGGGGTTGCTGGGTGTTCATTTAACGACAAGTATACTTTTGTCCGAAGGAGATGTTTCTAATTGGGGGATAGGCTACCATTTATATCCTATAATGCGTTCTTCCAAACTTTTTACCATCTACAAGAAGGGTACTTAGGCTAAGGTGTCTTGGTTCTCGATACTAAAATGATAACTAAAACTGATACTTTAATTGCAGGTATAGTGTTTATTGAAGCAGTGCAAAGGGGTAATTAATCAGTACATGATAGACAAATCGTGAATATTGGTGATGATAAAATCAATCAATCAATTTGATCGAAATCGGTAAAAAGAAAATTAAAGTGAAATAATAAAAACATACCCTCATGCTTTCCCTATCCTATTCTAGTACCTAATTTCAATTTGAGAGCCGGCCGAAGGATCTGATCAGGAACCTCCAGACTGGCTTTACCAGTGGCGATGGTAGCTGTGATGTCCTCCAGAACAGCCTGCCTCCCAGTACAAGGAGCCCATTAGCCTCACTACAGGTAAACAATCACGTCCCACTTGGAGGATTCAGGTGTCCAAATAATCCAGAGAAGGGTTGGCGTGACAAACTCCCAGACTTCAAGTTGCCTCTTGGTCAAATGTTGTTATCCTCTTTCGGTTCTTGTTGTGTCTTCTCCGGAGCAAAGAATCCCAATGTATTCTGCGCATCTCTTCATTTCATAACTTCTGCCAAGATCTCTCTCTTAGGAACATATGATCTCATGAGGTGACTCATACTTCTATGGAAAATGGCTACATTATTGATGCTATTTTCTCTGTGCGTCTGCAGAGATTACGTGTTTACGTAATTTTACGTAATTTTCCATATGACTCATCCCCCTGTGACTTTCCAACATTTTAGATTTTCTCCTAAAATAGCCGTCCCAGGTCAGCCTACATAATGCCCCATATTACATGGAAATATATTTTACTGTAAATACAATAACTGATTTTTTCAGTCCTCCCTGGTATATATACTGTATATACACACACATCTTTTCTTTATATACAATTTCTATTGCTAATTCTCACACATCATTACATTAACCACAACATTTCTTTCTCATATTAAACTTAACAAGGGTATATCATTACCATCCATTAATTTACTTTCCATTGTTACTTTAAATTAAATTATAGAATATCATAAAGTAATTCATAAACAGTTTGTTACCTCATTTGTTACATTGTTGTAAGAGCTTAAATCATTTTGTTATTGTTAGAGGTTATTACATCAAGACATAATTCTTTATTAATTCATCTAATTTATTCTCATCTTCATCTTCCGCCTCTACCACCCCGAGTGTGGGCAAGTCCATCAGCTGGTTTGGTAACTCCCAATCCCGAACCTTGGCCATCTCCTCCCACAGTTTTTCACGTAGGCCTGTGTGGCGTTTTGTTACTTCCCTCCGCCACCTCCATTACTCGGAGCGGAGATCCTGCCGGGGAAATGTCCTCCAGCCATCTTGGTGTAATTCCCTTCACTGCATCAGTTCTCGAGTCAGCTTGGGTGGTAGCAGATCTCGTTCTCCCCCGCTAGTCCCAACGGATGCTTTCTTCTTTTTCTCCTTTTCTTTTCTTGGCTGGGCCCTGGTATTAGGCGTTATCTTGCCGACAGCCTTTTTCTTGGGCCTTGCCGCACTTGTGCTGGGTGTTGGTTCTGGTGTGCTGTCTTCCACAGGAACCACCTCCTTCTCCTTACTTACTCCTTATAAGTTATGGTGGTGGAAGCCCATACTCCCATACTTGCCGACATAACGTAATGTAACGTAGTTGCGTAGTTGACGCTCAAAAATGAGAGCGAAATAAATAAAATGCCAGCTGTTTGGAGGTACTCCAACGTAAACAAAGAAGATTTGATAAATTATTATATTATTTATTTATTTATTATTTATTATTTATCGCCTGACAATATTCAAATATTGTGCAGACTGCATTTCTATTGCTGTCACAGCGGAGCACCATTCATGATGAAAAGTTTGACTCTTTTGAGACTTCGCTTTTGATGAGTCACTCAGTAAAACGAGTCCTTCGATTTGATTCACTTGGTTTAACGCACAGTGAGGGAAGGAGGACTTCCAGTCAACCACAGTGAGAAGAGTTGGCCATTTATTTTATTTGTTCATTTTGTAATGATCGCAAATATTAGCAAAGTGCCATATAAATTTATGTTTGAACTTAAAGTGAAAGACTTCAATTGAACTTTGAACTGGAGGTTTCCATGTTAGTTATATGTTGGGTCCTACTAAATCTCAGTGAGAGTTACAGGTTGAATTATAGTGAAGCTTGGTGACAGTCCCATATTAAATTTTATTGGAACTCAGTGACAGCTTCATGGTCTTTTATTGTTCCATAGTGAATAATGAATCATAATAAACTGTGTCAAAATCAGCAATCTCACTATTGCGGTAATTGAAAATTGCAGCGGTAGTCCGTATGTGCAGCTGTCCAATCACGTGAGAGTAATCAGATTATGGGATGTATTTGTCATTGACGTACATCAGATCGGAAAATCGAAATCTGCAGAGGAATAGAATAAGAATTGACCAAGAAAATTGCAACTGGTGCATCTCGAATTGGTAAACATGTCTGGTAACTTTATGAGATCATGCATTTGAAGGAGTATATCCTAATGATATGAATTTGTATACTGTATATAGTTAGCCATAGTCGCTCGCATACGATGAGATGAGCCTTGTTACAAGACGGCTAGGGTGTGAATAACTGATGGAGTAATTTAGCTGCAGTAACTCACACCACCGAGACTCCCTGTTACACTATTGTGGTACTCAAAATATTATCCCAAGGTTGGCAGGTCTGTCAGTGGTCCATTAGCTGCTCTCGCCGTGGACTCATTTTCATTGTTTTTTTTTCTGGTTTGTTTGTTTTGGTTTATTTTTCTGTCTAGTCTGCCCTGGCAAGTGAGCCGGTGGCACGGAAAAAACATGGCTATTGCCCTTGGGGCGGACTAGATTTCTTTCATTTCTTTTAGTTGATTTGTTTTTAGCAAATCTGCTCTAATTACTCCACTTAAATCCCGATCAGGCTTAAGAGGTGTGGTGGTATACTACCGGTGGTGGAATACTCACATGTGTACATTTGTTCAGAAATTTTCATAATTGTGCAAAGGTGTGTTTTGTGGAACTAAACCCCTGCCCTGTAAGTTTACAACTGGGAGATCAACCGTGAGGAGGTTATGGTGGGTGACAAAAATCAGAGCTGCCTCAATAAAATAATTTCCCTTTACCTTCATAATTGTCATTACTTATTCTAGAAACCATAGTGGGTCCAACATATGGTTCATAATACATTACTTAATTAGCGGGGCACCACCTCTTGCAGAACTAATGAAATCCAATTAAGCAGATTAATCGGTTCAGTAAATTTGTAAGTAACCTCTCTCTTAAATTATTAAGTCTCATAACCTAAGCGCAGATTTCTCTGTTCTCAACTTGAAGATAAATATTACAAACAACCACCTTGGAAATAAATGAAACATTTATTTGTTGCTAAAATATTTGGCAATGAAAGACAATATAAACAAATTGGCAATAAAGAATGCAGGTAATAGAAAATTGAAAAAAAACATAGAGAATGGAGTTCTTAACTAACAAACTCATCAACTGGTTTGGCAGAAATGGAGGAAGTGGGAGATTTGAGGTAGAATAAATGAATGAAAGGCTTAATACATGGCTTAATACATTTTCTAAGTGCTGATCAACTCATAATCAGATGTCATAGCAAAGGAGTTTCCTGGAGTTTACTTGTCACTGTTAAAGTTAAATTGTTATAAACTTTGTTCGTGGACAGACTAGTCGTTACAGAGGTAATCGGAGACAAATACTTTAGGTTAATATAGTATTTAATCTTGTACAAGAGGAGCAGTTTCAGTGTAACAACACAACAGTGCTCAGTTCTCAGTGGAGAGCAAAGCTTTTATACAGTCTCCTTGGAGTGGTGAAGCTGACAAGTGATTAGGATATCGGTCAGCAGATGTCGCGACGCCTCCGCATGGGTAGACAGTTTCGCTGATTGGGCAGTTCCGTTGATACAGACCATCTTTTGAAGTTCCCTTATCTGATGGTTGAGACTTTAAGGCACAGAAAGTGACTATATCATGTCTTTTTTAAGACATGAACTCTATTTAGCCTTTAGAAGAAAAGCAGAGTACACCAACTCAGTATGTTATTCTACCCTGTGAATCTTTGATGGCTGTAATAAGTGATTTTTCTCTATCACTTTCAATTGATTGGCAAGAAATTTACCTGATTTGTCATTGAATTTAAAATAATTTGCTCTTGTTCGTTGCATAAGGAATTGTGTCTTTTGATGGATGATAGTTTCAAATTGAGATGTAATTGTCCAGATCTCATTTCGGATTTGCTCAGAAGATGAGTGGGCTTGTTGGGAGTGCAACTCCTTTTGTCGCTGTTCGAGTTTATTTTGGCATTCTTGTCCTTATTTTGTCTTGTGAGTGGAGAATGAAATAATAGTACCTCTTAGAACTGCCTTAGCTGTTTCCCGAAGTAAGGATGGTGATATTTCAGGGGAGTCATTCAGTTCAATGAAGGAAGTCCATTCTCTTGAAAATAAATGGTTAAATTCTTTATCTGTCAAAAGTGAGGTGTTAAACCGCCACCTGCCGGGAGGGTTCCGGTTTGTTTCATTTATCAGGTTGAAACTAATCGGGCCGTGATCGGAAATTACAAAAGGGTGGATCCCTGGATTAGTTATTTTGGACAGTGTGGAGTTACTTGTCAAGAAAAGGTTGATTCTAGAGAAACTTGGGTGGGGTGGTTTATAATATGTGTATTCTCCAGAATGTGGGTTATTTGATCGCCTACAATCCCCAAGAGCAAGATCACTCATATATTGTTTTATAGTGTCCGAGGAACACCAGTATTTGGGGATTATTTCTGGCTTGTGAACAGTCTAAATTTGGATCCAGTACTGTGTTGAAGTCTCCTCCCAAAATGATAATAGATTCAGAGAATTTTAAGAGTTTTGAAAATATATTGTGAAAGAAATTTGGGTCATCCTCATTGGGGCCATAAATATTAGCTATGGTTAATTTGATGTTACCTAAAATCCCATTAATCATTATGAAATGCCCTTCTGGGTCTGATATTGTGGTTTTATTTTGATATGGGATGCTTTTATTGATCAATATCGATACACGTCTTTTTTTTGAGTTGTATGATGCGGAAAACATCTGATTAACCCATTTTGCTTTGAGTTTGAGGTGCTCAGATGCAGTGAGGTGGGTTTCTTGCAGTAGACAGAAACTGGGGTTCATCTTGGTGAGGTGAGTTAGGATTTTGCTACGTTTAGCAGGTGAGCCCAAGCCTCCCACATTCCAACTAACAAATTTAATGGGTGTCATTGAAACTAATTAGGGGGTGAAGGCAATAGCTATACTACCGTTCCCATGCTTTCCCATAGATAAGTCTGTGATTTCATCCTTTATATTCCTTTTCACTGCCATAGTATTGTAGTAAGTTTGTAGGGATACATAACTACACAAACAAATGACAAGTAGACAAAGATAAACACAGAACATTGCTGGATTAGGCATACATAAAGTGAAAGACATTATAGAGTGAGAGTGATAGGAGAAGTAAGGAGAGAGGGAGGTGAGATGATGAGAGAAGTATGGAGGGAGAATTAGGAAGGTGAGATGAGAGTGAGCGATATTTTAAATCCTGACATAGATAGCATGCCTATTTCTACATCTTGCAGTATATAATAACCGGAATTACAAGAATACATACATTATGATCAGAATAACCAGGGTGTGGTGGAGGAGTTTTGTATAACAGACCGTCTAACAGACCGGTTCTCCTTCAGGACAGGATACAACACCTTCTGTCGGTCGTTGATCTCCCAGGGGAATTGATCGTTCATGCCTAGCACTGTTCCTTTCAGCTCCCATCCTTTGCTTTTAACCAGCTCCTTGTGCTTGAAGTGTTCAAACTTAGCAATGATGGAGCTTGTGCTTGAAGTGTTCAAACTTAGCAATGATGGAGCGGGGACGGTTCCCCATCCTGTGTCCCAGTCGATGAACTCGGTGAAAGGTGATCTACTTCGTGGTGTCCGTTGGGAGTTTCAGGGCGGTGCGGAGAAAGTCTTTCACCATATTTAAGAAGAAGAGAAGAAACAGTCTTTATTCGTCACACAACACAACACACTACAACACATGCTTGCACACACACACACATGCTTTGATGGTGGCCGGTGAAATGGATCCTCTGCTTTTAACCCATCCTGGCTTGTCCTTCCTCCGGGGGCACAGCCAGGAGCAGTGGGCAGCGTACGTGGACGCGCCCGGGGACCAGGTGATAAATGTCCATTGCTGGTCAGACAATGATGGGTGCATGTTTTTGGTGGGGGTCCTTACTGACGTGAGGTGGAGGAAACCCCATGTGAGCATGGGGAGAACATGCAAACTCCACACAGAAAGGCTCCTATTTGGGAGATAACCCGCCGGAACACAGTGCCAGGACCTTCTTGCTTCTGGATTGAATATCCATTTCATTATTTTATTTCCTTTCTTTAAAACTTCCATCTCCACTGTGAGACGCTTCTAACCTCTACGGCACCCGGTATGAGATTGTCTGTGTCCATTGCTGAGTCGGTCTTCTTCCTTTTTCGGGGGATTATTGCGGCCCTGGTCGTCTTCCATCACGTATGCATTATTAAAAGAATCAATATAATCCTCGAGGTCCTCCACTTTGGTTTTGTGCGGTGTTCCCTTTTATATATATATATATATATAAATATTATTTGCAATTCGCTTTGTTATTTTGTCTGAGGTGGAGCTACCGGTGAGTTAGTTAGTGTAGCAGGTCGCCGCCATGTTGGATCGCCACTCAACACTCACTTCCACTTCCGTCTTCTCGCGAGATCACAGCATGCTCCCCCAGATCCTTGTAAATCCCACGTCCGGTCCTGATCCGCCTCTCTGCAGACAGTAAAATTCAAACGGCGTGAATCATGGGGGTCTCACCTTAGGGGACACGGGGGGAAACAGGTGAGCCACTGTAACACAATTTTCAATGCGGTACCTCGCAAACATACTTCGTGCTCCACACATGTCCCGACTGTTGGTTCCCGCAGTGAATTACCGAACATAGGTGAAATTGGACACTAGCTGTTTGTCCTTCCGTAAAATCCAAAAGAATCAAGGGGTTTGAAATCCTTTTTACGTTTTTATCAGATTGGGGGTGTGCAGTTCTCTTTACTTGATAGCGTTCGGTCCTATCGACAGATGCCTCTGGTGCTGCGGTGGTGCTGGCATCAGTGGGTTGTCCCCTAGACTCCTGTATCTCGTACCATAGTATGGGTACCACTATCAGTAGTGATATTGACGTCAATATACAGATAGTTCCCCTAAGTCCACATCCAGTCCTTCTAAAGGGGTGCCACGGCCTTTCAGCCATGGTGTCTACATATCGGAATCCGTAGGCGTGATGCAGGTCTTTTTGCAGTGTGTGAGGTGGACCAAGGTTTTTCTCTCAGCGATGCAGATTGCAGTGGACAGCAGGACCTGGAATGGCCCTTCCCACCGGGGTGTAGAACACTTCTTCTTTAGGACCTTTATGAACACCCAATCGCCTGGTTTCAAGGGGGTCTCACCTTGCGTCACTGGTTCTGCCGGGGGAGACACTCTAGCCGTAATATCTTTGTTCTTCAACATTTTACTCATATAATGAGCAATTGTTTCTGTCAATTCTGTATCATCTCCTTTCATTTGTATGAGAGGTATTCTCTAAGGTCTTCCATATAACCAAATGGTGATATGCCCAGGGTACTTGGTAAAATGTGTAAGCTAAGTGCTAATGCTGGTAAACACACAATCCACGTTTTCCCTGTTTCATCCATAGCTTTTCTTAATTTAGCTTTTCCATTAGTCCTTCCAAACGACGCCTTTCCAAGTCCCTGACTCTGGAGTTTACCCTCAAATGCTTGGTTCCCAGAACTGGGCCTTTCACCCTTAAATGCTTCTAAGTACTAATTGTTTTACCTGTTTTACCATTACACACAAAAGATAGCACATACGCCTAGCTGTTCGGCTAGGTTCATGTCTAGGGCCAAATGATTGTTCCAGGCCACCCGGGAAGTTGTATCTAGCTGCTCACCGAGGGCCTCGAACAATTGAAACATGTAATTGGCAAAGCGTTGTTGATTATAATAGATATAGTTTACCCAATCGATATTTTTGTCAATTGTTCACCAGGGAAGGAGTATAGACACAAATCCACCTGAAATTGGGTTTTGTGCCTTAAATTCATGAAGGGACCCCCCCTTGGAACTCCTCAGGCATTTATGTAGACAACGGAGGTGTCCTCAAACCGTTGGACAGTATGTTTACAGTGGGTGTTCTGTGGTTTAGCGCGCATAGTTAAGAGTGTCCAGATCTGCTTACGGAATTACCAAAGTGTGCTGTACTATAACAACTTGTAGGCAAGTGACAGTTGAATTAGTGGGCAGGATTGTATTATTTATTCAGATTTGCTCTCATATTGCTGTTATCATTCAGATGTTTCAGCGCCAACTAGTGTGGGTGTGGTTACTCAGCTTCAGATGTAGATTCTCTCTGAGCAATGTCCTCCGCTGTCTCTCTCAGGTTGCGTTGGATGGTGGTGACGGATGGGTTGGGTTCTGGATCAGACGTGCAGTGGGTGATATGGAACCAGACATTATCAGACCAGACGTTATCTGAAAGAGGCCCTGTCCGCGGGGCTCATCCCACTTTCTTTTGTATATGTTCAGGGACACCCCGTTGCCGGCCTGAGGTGATGATCAGGCATGCACTGGTCTGTCGTCTGGAATCACCGTAGGTTTAGCCTGTTGGAAGATGGCTGCAGCGTAGGTGGAGGGCAGAGAGATATTTTGCACAGTTAAACAGTTCATTTTGACATTAATGAAGGGAGGGTCCCTTGTGCAGCCCTCTTAGGTATGTGGGGCTCAGTGGCTATCTGAGGCTTTGAATGCCCCATGATGGATCCAAATGTCTTGTTCGTAGACATATGCTTGGTTCTTGGGGGGGGGGGGGGGGGGGGGGGTCTTTGACATTGGGTGGCAGCAGGATTTTTGTAACAATAACTTTAATGGTCTTCAAATATTAATGTATAACAACTTTTATCCACAATTGCATTTCATTCAATACTCAATTAATTAAATATCAAATTTGATGTAAAAATATAATACCATACTATTACACACTCACAAACATTCATGACCCACAACTCAAAGTGGATAAAACAAAATCCAATCTATTTGGTTAACTACAATTTAAAACAATTTTCCAGCAGCCCATTTCTTCATGCCATAACATCAATCAAAAAAAAAAAAACAAAAAAAAAATTATAAAACAAAAAATACAAAAAATAGAAATCAAATAAAAATCCAATAAACCAACAAGACAGAGAACCTTATCAGACCTTATCAAAAAATAAACAAATACTTTGTCAAACAAATTTTGTTCAATCGCATCTTAACCCAAAAACAACAACTTGAGCTGTCCTAATACTTATTGTCCAGGGGGTTCTCAACACAAGGTCACACTCAGCTTCAACTACCGGCAACTTTTTCTGCTTTTTTCAAACAATTTTTCAAATCTCATCTAAGTGCTTGATATACAGAAAAATAATCAACTTTTTAAAATAACAGTGATTCGAGAAAAATTCTAAATAAGAGTTAAACATTTTACTTGACTGCAGATCGTTCAATTGTCGCTGCTCCTCTTGGTATTTAATATTTTATTTTTATGTTTATGTTATCGATTGATTAAAAGAAAAAGACTAATTAATCAGACAATTTGCTGTGATTAATTGCTTTTTTTTTTCTTCTAGAGACTGAAGTTTGTCATACAGTAATGGATATTTAAATGTACAAACACAGAATTAATGTACAATCAACACAAAGAACTATATTTTTATTCAAATGCTTTTAAACTGTAAACACAGATTTAGGTTCATACAGGATGCACACGATCCCAAAGACACACACTGTCAACAGCTCCTGACAGTCCAACGTTTCTAAAGCAGATTTTTATGAAAATGGCTCTGCTCAATGATTTTTCCTAGTTTTGTTGTTGGCTGACTGGGCCACAGACCAATGCATGTCCGAGGACGGCGCAACCTCCTGGCTGGCTTGCCAGATGACGGCCTGTAATTTACTACCTATACGACTGAGGAAAGAACAAACAAAGTCAGTAAAGTACGTACAGTACTTACGTCGTTTTATTACAACAGGTACAACAATGGTGCACTCTGGTCAGATACCAAGGTACTGTATGAGCGATTAGACACCCCACCCCCCACCCCCCAGTGGAAAACTACTGGAAGGGCAGCACACAGAGTCAATAACAAGTCATTTCCAGCTAGCCCAAACTGTGACCAAATCTGTGCCACCACCTCTGAGTGAAGACCCCTTTCTCCTGGCAGAGACCCATTCAGAAGCCTGATTCATAACGCCTGGCACATGGACCACTCTTATAGAGGCCAGCTGTGGGTCAACCCAGGTTAGCAGCACCTACGCAATTTGGAGACAAAGTAATGACTTTATGTTCCCCTGATGGTTTATGTGATACACCGTTGACGTGTTGTCGGTGCGAATAAGAAGCTCTCTGTTCTGCACATGAGGTAGAAGGGCCACCAGCACCAGGTGAACTGCCCTGAGCTCCAGCACACTGTGTTAGGGATGCGGTCATTTGCTGCACAGCCTTAAAACTCATAGCACGAATGATCGGAGCAAGCTGGTCATATATTCTGAAGGGCAGGTACATGTGCCTAGCGAGGGGGGCCCTTATGATAAGACCTTATCTTTATCTTTGCCAAGTTCAGATGTTCGACGCTCCTAACAAGCTCTGTGAAGGAGTTCTTTGTTCAACCATTCTAAGACTCACCATCACACCCAGCCCGCCCCCCCCCCCCACCCCCCTTGCAGATTGAACATCTCCGCATAAGGTACTGAGTAAAAGAGGCTTCAAAGAAATGCAGAATAAAACGAATAACAAGAATATGCAGAAATGCATAACAAGATGAAAATCACATCCCAAAACCACACAAAATCCGGTGAACATCAGAATGAAACAAATAATGAGCATTATAACACCGGCTTTGGATAGTAGGACTCCCCATTTGCCGAATATTTTGTCCAGCCAGGCAGTATTCCACTGCCCATGGCCGGCATAGTCCTTTAACTCTTTTCTAGGCTTGTGGTGTCTCGTCTGGGTTCTTCTTTTTTATTTTTATTTTTTTGAAGTTCATGGTGGTTCTTTTCTTGCCGTTTTTATGCGTGTTGGGTGGAGGTGGAGTTAGCCATATCTGTGGGCGGCAGCTCCTTGCGGGGCATCGTTGTCGTCACTCTCGAGGTTGACCACTGGTATCTCTCCGGTGATGTTAGGCTTGTCGTTGAGGACGAGGGTGGATGGATTTGGAGGTTGACGCCATACAGGAGAATGGGAGTCCAGGTCCAGATCCAGTATTTTGTCAGGTAACATAGGATACAAAGAAATACATTGATTAGCATTATACGGTGGTGATGCTGATGCTTTCTGCTTTCTTTGTCCCTTTTCTTGGCCCTGTCTCTTTCCCTGATCTCCGTCTCTCTGCCCATTTTCCTCTCCCTGCTTCTATTTCTTTCATTTCATTCTTTCTTTCATTCATTTCTTTTTCTCTGTTATTAGCTTCCTCTACCCACTCTCCAAAAGCCCACCAATTGGCCTTGTACTTCCCCTTTTTCATTTCTTTATCTTGTAATCTCACTTTCAGCTGCTGCCGCTGATTTAGACTAAAGCTTCCCCCTGTGGGAAAACCTAAGCTTTTCCATTCTACTGAAGTTATCACTGTTCTGTCATCTATTCCCTTTATACATTTGTAACATTCCTTCAATTCCCTAACTTCCTTTTGTTAGGGTGAAGGTTAGACCTGTGAGGGTGATCTCACAATTCCTGTAGCTCGCAAGGCTACTTTGAATTATTTTATTTTATTTTATTTTATTTTATTTCATTTTATATATTTTTTATTTCCTTATTAATTTATTTCATGATTGTATTTTAAGCTGGGGATTTCCTTTGTGTAAACTGGTATTTCCTTATTCTCCCTTTTTATCTATTTCATGTACTTATTTACCGTCTGGATGAATCAAATTCTATTTCACGTACTTTACGGTCTCAATAGAACTGTGGAAACCACATTTCATTTCACGCACTTTATCGTCTTTTTTTTTTTTTACCTGTGCTGTCAGCATACTGGGCATACAACACAGAGTATTTGTATGCCATTGCATCTAGGAAACAGTTAGTCTGCAATTGGAGTTCAAGTTCTCAACCTGCAATGCAACTCTTTATTAATTCTTAAATCATCAAGAACTGCCGCAATAACTCTGTCCTGTGGATGACCTGTAGATTGAAAAGAGCACAGTTTTTGGTTATAGAGAACCACCACCAACCTCTTTGGAGAACTATTTTAAACAACTGATCACTACTCCAAGAGGGGGACAATCACTAAGGGTGAGACAATTAAACATAGAAACAAAAAACATTTAAACAAAAACATAAAAATTGGAAGACAACATGTATTCAAAAACAATTAATTAGGTCCAGGAAAACTGGAACTGGCCTCTTCCTGTCATAGTTATGGCAGTAAATGAGAGAAATGCAACCATTACATTACATTTAGCAGATGCTTTTATTGAAAGTGACTTACAATTATTCAAGCACCGACGGACGCAGCCATCAGGAGTTAAGTGTCTTGCTCAAGGACACTACAGCATGCTAGCAGGAGGAGCCTGGGCTCGAACCAGCAACCTTTAGATTACGAGACGACGAGCTCTACCTCCTGAGCTACCATCCCCAGGAGGGTGCTGGGGTGCACTTAAAGCAAGTGTGGTGGTGTGTGCGTGTGTGATGGGACCGCCTCCTCATTCCCTGCCCTGCGGCCACAGAAGACCCCTGGGCACCCAGACCAGCCAGACGGCCGTGGAGCATCCCCCACGCCCAGGGAGCATGAGGAGACCCCGCACCCCAGGGGCGCACACATACAACCAACCCCCAGGTGCAGGCACAGAACCCAGGCCACGGGCGCAAGGCACGGACCACAGCCCTGGATCCCGGCCCCACGGCGACAGACCGGCACCCCGCCGGAGCGGCCCGCCTCAGCCGACAGGACATCCATACCCACGCCCGCCCCACCGCAGCCGACCAGACGACCCACCCGGCGTGAGGCGGTAACTCATTAGTGCTAATGGTAGTGCTTCAACCCAGTTAAATTTTGCGCTTGCACAGATTTTGTTTATTTTTTCTTTAAGCATCCCATGCACTCTCTCAATGATTCCTTGTGATTGCGGATAATACACACGTCCGAGTATCACGTTTATTATTCTCAGCTGCTGCAACACCTGTTACACTGTCTTCTGCACAAATGATGATCCATTATCTGAACTTAATTCTTTTGGAATGCCAAATCTGGGCATTACTTCCCTAGTAAGGAAATAGATCTGCTGATGGGACTGCGTCTACCCATCTTCTTAATCTGTCAATTACCACTAACATGTATCTTTTGCCATGAATGTTTTTGAACGTATCTACATAATCTAACAGTAGGTGTTCACAGGGTCCCTCTGATGTGTCCTAATGGTGTGGAAATTCCTTTTTGGATTTGTTTTTATTGCACGTTTCACACTCAGCTAAACATAGATCTACCATCGTTTGTAGGTATGGAGATCTGTATCTTTGTTTTTAAATTTTCCTTACCACTTCCCCCCTTGCACAATGGTCAAAACCATGCACATATTAGATAAGGAATCCTAGCAGCACTGTGGGTGCTAGTATCAGTCCACCATGGGCCCTCCACAGGCCATTATCCACACGCCGGCCACCTCTGATCGTCCATATATTGTGTTCATATATGCCCGCTTTCTCCTGCATTCTTATGATGACATCTACGCTTGGCGGCGCTTCAGGCGTGATCAATGGCGCTTAAATACCTGCTGCACATTTTGACGCTTGTCTCGTCACCTCATCAGCTTTTTCAAGGCTTTTCAAGGCTTTTAATTCCGCAAGTTGTGCTGAGCATGGTTGTGGACAGGACTCACTTTGAATAGTAATAAAATGCTGGTTTGCTTAGCGCCGTACCACAGCAAAACCTGCATGGTTGCCAATGTGATCTTTGAAGCATGATCCATCCACAAACAGCTCATCATTGACATCTACTATAAGGGTGGACATTAAATCTGGTCTTACTTTAGTGTACGTAAGTCAGTTTGCCACACACTCATGTGGTGTACCATCATACTCATGAGGAACCCTTTGAGCTGGGTTCAATGTTGAACATCTTTTTATTGTGACATCCAGATATGTCAGCATTGCTAAATGCTCCAGGAGCCTAGCATTAGTTAACACAAACCTCCCTTGCACTGTAATTTCCGTTACTTTATGATGGGTATTGTGAGAAAAAATATATATATATACATAAAACTCTAACATTATACATACATACATATTATACATACATATACAACTATACTACTATAACTATAACATTACAGATTGAACTAATCCTCGATAGCAAAACTATATGTGTGTATACTACAGTATACATTACATTAATGTATTAATACACATTACTATCATTCATATTGTGGGTAATTATGAAATACAGTTTCATTGATCAGTCAGAGCCAAAATTAAAACATGTCTAAAGACACTGGGTGTAACTACGCAACCAGTTAGAAACCAGCACTGAAACGGTTAATCTGGCGCGCACACACAGTGGGGAGTCTGAAACTAGATACTCGGGGGATGGGAAATAACAAAGGAGGGATCGCCCCGCAAAGGGGGGTGTGTCGTTTGTAACAAAGTGACGAGGAAACAAAGTTTTGGCGGACTCCTGGGTGAAAGGTCTGCTCGATGAGACATGCAGCTTAGGACTCACTACGTCAACGTATAAAGTTTATCATTTTTTGTAGATTCTCAAACCATCCAATAAACTCTCCGTAGCTCAATGTTCCAGTTTCATCGCATCATTCTGGATTTGGAAATTTTGAACACAACAAATTGGTGACCCCGACGTGATCCCATTACAAGACTGCAGAGCCATTTCATGAAGTCTGCATAGATTAGATAGGAATATTTTAGGTGGAAGTGTTGTACTGTTTAAGGCTGGACGAACAACTTTGTGGTTTTGGGGGATATATTGTTGAATGATGCATGAATAATAATTGTTAAATATTGTGGAGATGAGAAATTGGATTGTTTGATGACAATGGTAGTTAAGGAAGTTAAGAGAACGGGTCAGGAACCCCCCCTTCGAAGCGGCTGTGTGTTAACTTGCGTAGTAATTTCACGTACCGTTTGGGCCCGTTTGTTGAGAATACATCCACTATGCCTAAACTGAGGGATGTCTGGCGATGAAAAATGTTAAACTCAGGCTTCAGAAGGGTAGTCGACAGTCGGTAATTTCATTTAAGGGTGAGAGGACCGGATTTCTATTTTAGTAAAGAAAACCAAGTATTTAAGGGTGAGAGGCCCAGATTTCTTTTTTTAGTAAAGAAAACCAAGTATTTTAGGGTGAGAGCGCCGGATCTCTTTTTATAGTAAATAAACCAAGCATTTAGGGGTGGAAGGCCCGGTTCTTAGAGCAACCAAAAATTAAAGGGTAAAAGGCCCAATTCACGTGACTTAGCATCGAATATTATTGCCGGCTGTGTGAGTGAGAGTGTGTGTAACGAGAGGTACCACGTGTGTGTGAAGAGAGGTACCGCATGTGTGTGTGTGAAGAGCGGTACCACGTGTGGGTGTGAAGAGAGGTATCGCATGTGTGTGTACATGAGAGAGACCGCGGCGTGTTTGTGTGTTTGAGAGAGAGTGTTCAAGTTCAAGGTCAAGAGATTATGTGTGTTTGAGAGAGTCTGTGCGTGTCTGATAGAGATTTTGTGTGTGTAAGTGTATAAAAAACCTCCTCAAATTGCTTTAGATAAAAGGGGAGGATTAAAAAATTTAAAAAAAGTTGACCTGTGATAACTTATACGACCACTTGTGGCACAGCTGCACCAGAAACGCATTGAGATCCGAACATCTGAGGTTTCCCCCTCCCCCCTTCTTCCCATGTCTTTTGTTCTCGTGCCATTCAAAAGCATAATGGAAAAGACCCCATCTCCCCGACCCGGCACCATTGAGCTTCGCAATGAAGCTGTAGCTGAGCTCAAGAACAGAACAGAGCTAAAGTTCCATGCTCGAGAAACTGGGAAATTCCATAAATATGAACAAAAATGGATCAAAGCAGGGTGGTGGCCGAAAGACACTACCCCGACAGCAGAAAACCCCACCAAAGTGATAGAGGAAGAAAAAAGACTGCTGGCTGAAGCGGAAGTGGATGCAAAAAACAACCCTGGATTAATGGGGGCTGGAAAGCGCAAGTTCAACAAGCAGCGTGCACGATGGGCGCTGGTTCAGCGCATGACGGCATGGAGTCGAGTGGAAATGATTGTCGAACGTCGCAATAAAATCAGAAATGCCGCAATCATGGCAGTGGTAGAAGCCCAGAAATAACCCTACCCCCCACAAGAAGACAAGTTACCACCCCTCCCTGAACCCATCCCCCAAGGTCACACCCCACTCCAACCACACGCCACCCCGTCCCTCTACCCCTCCCTGCTGGCCGATGAAGAAACACACCGGAACCCGCCCCCTCCCTACAACCCTAAGATAGTCATCCCACCCCCCCAGCAACACAAGCACCCGTATTAGTAATGGAAGGCCCGATCCAAATCCATTTCCGAGTACAGCCCTCACCAAAGCCATCTGACAGTGAGAACGAGGACGATGATCAGACATCGCCCCCTTCCAATCCGGATGACAAAGAGTTTCTCTCCTCTAATATAGAGGACGACGAATCCACCTGCCAGTTCTACAAACCACAAAAAGGCATCAAGAAAGGAAAAAATAAATGTACCACAAGGGTTAGCTGCGCAGCTGTCACACTGACTGGACGACATGGCCCACTACCAGAGGACGCCATCACAACCCATGTTCATCTCATAGCGCCCCCTGCCGACGCTACAGCCAAACGACAACCCAAAGAAATACAAAAGACCCGAAGCCAGCCCACACTTACACCTACCCCCGTAGTACAAAATCAAGAAGGAAAAAGCACAGGTCCGCCGCACAGAATTGGTTTTCCTAGGAAAAAGGATTGCGGTAGATAAGAGATACATCAACCCGGAAAGACAACAGGCAATGCTCCAGTACCCTAAACCCACCACCTTGCAGCAAATGCAAGTATTCCTGGGACTCACTGACTATAGCAGACACCACATAGCTGATTATGTGGACCACGCTGTTCCCATTCGCGAATTCATTGCGGAAGCTAGCCACCAAGGCACCACTCAACTCGACCACAAGTGCAGAGGAAGCATTCATAAGATTGAAACAACTCATGGGCAAGGCTGAACACCTGTGCGCCCCAGACTACTCTTCCTCGTTCCACTTGGACGTTACTGAAAAGCACGGAATTGTCAACGCTGTGCTCTGGCAGCTTCGACACGGTGAGCGCGCAATCCTGGCCTACTACAGTTGCAAACTCAACACAGTGGAACATGGACTCCGGATGTGGACGACACATGGTTGCCATTGCACACGCCCTACGGAAAACCGACCACATTTCTTTCCACCACCCCACCATCGTGCATACCACTCATGGAGTCCAATCCTACCTCGATCTAACGGATTTCACCTTAACCACACCAAAACATGAGATATGCTTGCATCCCCCTAGAAATAAACAATGTCTCATACACAGCGGGCGGAATCAACATGGCCGACGGACTACACTATGCAGATGGCACCCATGACCGCGTACAACTCATGAAACTGGAAGCAAAGTGCCGCACAGACTTGGATGGAACACCTGAGAATGCAGAAATTGTCCTGTTTATAGATGGTTGTTGTTTCAAAGGAGAAGAGGGAAATAGAGCATCATACGCAGTCGTTCAACAAATTAAAGGACACCACGTCACCCTAAGAAGTGGGATGATAGAACAACCAGCATCAGCAACTCCACGCCCTGGTTGAAGCATTAAAAATCGCAAAAAACAAAAACGCAAACATATTCACCGATTCAGCATACGCACACACTGCAGCCCACGTGGATGCAGCCATATGGATGAAGGGAGGACTCCAAACGTCAGCAGGAGCCCCGGTAAAACACAAAGACCTTGTACTCGCCCTGCTAGAAGCTATAAAAAAAATCCAGATGATCAAATGCAAAGGACACGCCAAAGGAAATTCAAACATCACCGCTGGCAACAACGCAGCTGACATAGCAGCAAAAGAAGCAGGAGGGTACCCCTACCTGGAAGAAATGGTGGCCAACCATATTGCGGAATGCATAGTCTGTCACAGGCTAAATAAGAAGACAGTCTACCAAAGGGAACCACTCTACCTTTGGGAACATTCCCAGTGCCCCCCTACCCCTTCAGAGAAATATGCATAGATTACACAGACATGGGCAGGGATAACAGAGTGCAAGGGTACAGATACCTACTCTTGATGGTAGATCTATTCTCCAAATGGGTAGAGGCAGTCCCTTGCAAAAGAGAGGATGCAGAATCTGTGATTAAATGGTTAAGGAAAGAACTCATTCCTCAGTGGGGTTACCCCACAGTTATCTGCTCGGACAATGGATCAAATTTTACCAGCGACAAACTCAGGCAGGTTGAACAGTGTACAGGCAAAATCCTCCTTGTCCGCTTCTACGATAACATATGCACAAAACACTATCTGAACAGCATGTACTTTAGGCAAGGACGCGTTATTCCCACAACAAGGAACACTGTGACCCGTTAGCAGAACACACCAAAACACATAGTCTAAGATAAATCCTTTTAAGACTTAAAGGACATCAACATACGTGACAGCGCATCACTCCACCCCAACGGTCTCACACATCTCACCACATATATACATGCGTACATCCTGTATCCAGGAGGACGGGTGAGCTCGACTACAGGCAGTGTCTTGCCATTCGCTCTCTCCCTCTCCTCTCTTTGCAAAGACAAACTCTGTTCCTCTGAAATAAATGTACACACAACAAAGAATTTGTTCACGATCCTTTATTACAGAAATTACCATGACAAAAGGCATTAGGTATCTCTCATAGATATGGTTCAGTCTATCACCCCCAGTCACAAGGCCTAGTGGAAAGGGCAAACCAGACGTTGAAAGAAAAAATGGCCAAGGTGCTGGTAGAGACAAAACAGCAACTCAGTATGTCACGAGAGAACATCACAAAAACGACTAAACTAATGTGGGTAGATGCCCTACCCCTAGCATTAATGTCAATGCGAGCCTCTCCCCATAGTGAAACACATCTTAGCCCACACAAGATATTAACAAGCTGCCCAATGCCAGGTCCTCACAAACTACCAGCTAAATCACCCGCTTTTGATGATTTCCAGGAAGATTCTTCTGAATATGTCAAAGCACTAACCGCAGTGTCTCAAGTTTTGTATTCACAGGTCAAGAACACTGCCTCAGACTGCCCCACACCCGTATTGGTCACCCCCGGAGACTGGGTCCACATCAAGGTCCACAAACGGAAGTGGCCTGAGCCAAGGTGGACTGGACCTTGGGAGGTAGTGTTGGCCACCTCACATGCAGTAAAGGTCAAAGGTAAAACTGGTGATCTCTGGCACCACCTCTCCCACTGCGCCTCTACCACCCCACCCGCAAGAACTCTCACAGAAACGAGGATCCAGCTGAAAGACACAAGCATTCTGTAATTAAACATGTGGAAATTGTTTTTCTTGTCCTAGTATAAGTCCTGGACCCTACACAGTATACATATTCTGACCAAGTGGGACCTCAATTATATGACAAGGTCGCAGAGTGGGGCCGAACGAAATAAACAGTTCCCGTTGAGGTGTCTGGGAATGAGTAGCATCCCAAGACAGTACCCATTGTATAAAATAATAATTATCAACAGACAGTGCCAGGGGTCTCAAGAGAGAAAGACAGAGCCCATTGTCAGGGGTCCCGGTGATAAAGGAGGTGAAAACGTGAACGGTGACCTATGCAGGGGAATCAGAGGGTCAACGGTGTCTCTGGCTTAGCATAAAAGCACCTGCCTGAGTTTAATTCGAGAGAGAATCCATCCGGCTCGGTTCTCTCCTGGGCATCCATGGCAAATCCAGTCTGATGTACCAATGTCCAATGTACTTTTGGAATAAACCTATTATTTTACTCAAGTCAGCGTCAGCGGTCTCTCCTTCTTCATCAACACATCAAATTCATCAAGAAACTACAAAGTGGCATCACGAACTAGGATCTGCTGGGCCTCACCTGCCGATGCTGCCTGCTCCAGCAAATTACCACTCTCAGGGTGAGTGTTAACTCACAAAATTGAGCTGTGTGTGGTAGCGGTAGGTGCAAATAGGCTGCACTGACAAGAGCATATTGTGCGAAGATGGAGATGATGGGTTCATGTGTGAGTTTCCGTCTAAATTGGTGTTTATTAAGTTGTAAAACACGTAAATATGGGGAATAAGAGAATAATGAACGAAGAAAGAGAGAATTAAGTTGAAATTGAGAATAGAGACGAGAGAAATAAAAGTTGAAGTTAAAAGTAAAAGATAAACGCTTAAAGATGTGGAAAAAGTAGAAGTAAAAAGTAATTGTAGAATGGGAGAACTAGTAGCCAAATGTTATTTAAATAACCATGCAAGATTAATGGAGACAGGGCCCATATCTCCTTAAAAAGTAAGACATGTGAACATTAAATGCTCCGTGAAAGTTGGCCAAATGAAAATATAATATAGTCAAATCTAGGTAGGAAAAACAAAGAGAAAATAACCCTGGCCAGGGGAATTAACTCAAAATAAAATTATATGAATGAAGATGAAAAAGATGAAAAGTGAAAAAGCGATGAAAGTTAAAAGCCTAAAGCAAGATGAAAAGTGAAAAAGAGATAAAAGTTAGAAGTCTAAAGTAAGACGAAAAATTATGAAAAGTGAAAAAGAGATAAAAGTGAAAAGGCTAAAGTAAGATGAAAAAGGATGAAAAGTGAAAAAGAGATAAAAGTTAAAAGCCTAAAGTAAGATGAAAAAGATGAAAAGTGAAGCAAAAAGAGTTACAAGTTAAAGGCTTAAAGGATGAAAAATAAAGTTTGAGAAAAAATGGGGAAAAGCGGGGCTGAGCCAGCCTAGGAGAATGAGTGCATATTGAACATGCATGCTGAAAGAATCTGATTAAAAGGGTAAGTTTTTAAAAGTTTGGCCAAAGTGAAAATTTAAAAGTCTGGCCAAAGTGAAATTCTTGATGAAATTACAAAAGTATACATGAGTCGACGTTAAAGTATAAAGTAAAGCATTGTTGAAGTTTTTGGAGAATCAGATGTGCTGCAGGACAGACATGTCTTTTTCCTTTTGGTGTGTGTGTGTGCCGGCTAAAGAGGTATGAAGAGATTTTTGTATTGTTCGTGTATATGTTTAAATGATATATAGAATACATGATTTATTAAATAGGTATACATATGTGGTGAGCAGTTAAATAATACATAAAATAAATATTTCTTGCCCCTTTAGTGATAAATATATTTGAGCCTGTTTATGGACTTTGTAAAGCTGATAATAAAGATTATGAGCCTTTCTTTAAGGACGTTTGATAAATATATATGAGCCTTTTTCTTCAAAGGACGTTTGATAAATATATATGAGCCTTTTTCTTTAAGGACTTTTGATAAATATATATGAGCCTTTTTCTTTCGAGGACCTTTTATACAGTTGATAAAGGATACGAACCTTCACAGGAATTTATATATTTGATAACAAAAATGAGCCTTCTTGAGAGAAGGACTAGAATCACCAGAAACAGTCTGCCTACACATGCATGTACACATTCAGAAAAGAAAAGAAAATTAGCTCTGAATTATGGGTAGGATTTGTGGATTGTTTGGTTGGTGTGTGAGTTTTTTCTCTTTGTGCTTAGAGTGTGTGACAGTGCTTGCTGTGAGTCCTGTTGGTTAAAGAAGCAGATAGTCTTGGTGAAATAGAAGGAGAAGCTGGGTTTTTGATTCAAGAGAAGAGGTTTTGTGTTTCGGCTGCTGAGTGAAAGGAACCAGCTTTGATTTATGACTGTGTGTAACTGCATTAGGCTGGGCTGTTCCGACGTGGAGCTGAAACAGGATGTTCGTTCCCTGACGACCAGTGCAAACTGGAAGGTGTGACTAAATTTAAGAGGTGGAGCAAGGGGTGGTGCTTCATACAGAGTGGAACTTAGTCGACTCCCCCTGACAAGAGGGGTGGAGAAGAAGTATGATAGAAGAAAAAAAATAAATAAATGAATATTAAAATAAAATAAAATAAATAGAAATAAAATTAAATCAAATAAAAATAATTAATTCAAGGTATTATTAGATTGACTAATATACTCTTTAGATTAAAATGCGTCATATGAATAAAAGTGAACATCGCACATTTCAAATGCGCGAGAAATAAAAAAGCTGATAATGTATGTCTCATTGAATTGTATTATAGTATGTATAAGAATTTAAAGTGGTCTTAAGACACGAAACTCTTGTGTTGTTCTTTTTTGTTTTATCTTTCTTTCTTTTACTTTGCTGAGTGAGAGCTGGGGGAAAGACAGAGAAGATGGAATGTGTCTGAATTGGATCATCCAGTTCTTCACAGACACCGGAAAAGTGTGGATGACAGCGCATAAGAATTCTGAATCGAGATTGAATAAGGCCAGTACGGTTTATCCACAAACTCTTTTCAATAAGACACCTGCATTGACCTATATGTGCATACGTCAAGTTATAACCTGTATGATTGCTTGTTCACACATATAGGATTACAGTATTTCTTTTTCTTATATAGCATTTGCAATTAGTTAGTAAGAGACTTGGCAACGCACTAACTAATCAAGGTATTCGCCTAATTAATGGAGTATTATTGATTTGATTGATTACATGCGGAAAAAGTGATTTGATTTAAATACGGTTGAGTGCTGTGAATATTGGTTTCATTATCTGAGTATGGTTTACCTTGATTGAGGCTGTTTTGAGAGTGAACATTGATGTACATTTTGATAATTGAAGATAAATGAGTACGATCAGATGTATCAGATCATGAACAAGTGAAGTTGCTTTCATAAGTGGGAAGCTATTGGTCTCCTTTGGGGTTGGAAAATTCAGTTGTTTTTGGTTGAGTGTGATAACACGGTGCTTTATAAATAATTTTTAAATAAATCAATTTGATTTAAAATAAAAGAAATGGATACAAAAATTACAAAAGTAATCACTCCTATTGATGTAGGACGAAAGAATAATACTCCTATTAAAGATATTGCAAAAATAACAGGAAAATGGAGCCGGCGGTGGCCTGACATTGAACAACCATGGC
Organism: Zeus faber; assembly: GCF_960531495.2. Lineage (NCBI taxonomy): Eukaryota > Metazoa > Chordata > Actinopteri > Zeiformes > Zeidae > Zeus > Zeus faber. The sequence goes on from NC_137201.1 coordinate 1,812,888, forward strand.
CAGCTGAAGGAACTTTTAACCCGGATGTGATTAAAACAATGCAGGTGCTTGTGTCCACCTATAAAGTTAATCAAAAGAAAGGAAAAAGAGGAAAGAGAGGCACGGAGAAAAGACAAACAGAACTTGGCATTCTGCAGCTGTTCGTAAAGGAGGGACAGACATGGTTCAAAGCTGCAAAAGAAAAAAGAGAACAAAGTAGACAAGAAATAAAGAAAAAGGAAGCAAAAAAATTGATGGAGAGGATTACTGCACCCTTCTCACATACAGCATCTGTAAAGAAGCCCCTGAATTATGAGAAGGAGGTGAAGTTCACTGATGTTTATCCCAAACTCCCAGTGATGACAACGGAGGGCAACTATCTCTTCAAAGATGAGGATGAGCAAATAATAGAGATGGGCAAGGCTACAACAACCATAAAGATGTATCCAAGCTCCAACAGTACCAAGAGAAGGAACCGTTTGGGAAGCAGACAACAAGTCAGAAGCCTGGAAATAGGAGAAGAGAGTGTGAGTGACTCAGACGAAGCTATTGGAGGATACGACCCCACAGTCAGATGGATGTTGGCAAAAGCGTGGAAAAAAGGAGATCGACCAGTGAGGAAAATGGCTCCGGGAACAGACAACACTGATGAGAGTGAACAGGCTGAAAAATCGGAAAAAGAAGGTCCTTCCTGTTTTCAACCGTTAGCAGCCAGTACAGGGGTAGGAGATGACAGACCCATGGTTTTAAGAGAGATTGAGAGGAGTATAGACAGATGCCTCAAGGACATAAGTGACACCACCTGTCCAGAAGTTCAACAATTATTGGAAAAACAATTACACAAGTTGCAAATAACGGAGAAGAAATTACAGAAGAAAAATCCTCAAAAGCCTGACACTTTGAGGTATGGACTATGGCTAAGAAAAGGAAAGAGACCCAACAAAATGTGTCCAGTGATAATTCGAGGACCAAATTTAGAGTACAAGCCTTGGCAGAATACAGACATGTACAGCCAAAAGGAGAGGATCCTTGGTGGTGGAATGAGGAAATAAAGGAGCAGCTATGAAGATAAACACTGATGATTATCTTGATAAAGAGCGTGACGTTGAGAAAAGTGTGTCACATATGTGTGTCACTACTTTAATGGTGGCTAAAGGATTTGAGCAGAAGCATATAGGATAAATGATGGTAGAAGCTGCGTATGTCAAGAGTTACTCAAGGTAACAAAGCAGCGGATGAGGCTGCAAAAGCAGTTACAGGAGCAAACAAAGCAGGCAAAGTTCTTCTTGTCACCCATGAAGTGGACTTAGATAAAATCACGCTCAGAGATGTGATCTCGATGCAAGAAGCGGTGTCAGCCATAGATTAACAATTATGGTTGGACCGAGGGGCCACACAAGAGTCTACTGGTCTGTGGAGAAATCATGAAGGACTGATGGTAGCACCCCCTGACCTACTAGGTCTGATGATTCAGGAAGCACATGGGTTAGCCCATGTTGCAAGGGGGGAGGTAAGAAGAAAAATCACGAAAGAGTATAGTTTTTGGGCACCGTACTTGCTTGAGCAAATTGATTATGTCATAGGCAGATGTACAATCGGTCTTAAAAACAATGTTCGGAGGGGTGTGAAGAGTCCACCCGGTCACATTCCAACTCCAACAGGTCCCATGCGTGAGTTGGTTGTGGATTTTGTTGACATGATAAGACCAGTAGGAGGTAAAAGATACATGTTAGTTGACGTGGATTGATTTTCACAGGGGACTGAAGCATGTCCAACAAAGCGTAAAGATGCTCAGTCAGTTGCCAAGCCAAGTTCTTGTGTCATGAGGTCATAAGCAGGTGGGGACTTCCAGATTGCATATCTTCAGATAATGGAAAGAGTTTGTGGATAAAACAGTAAAATTGATTCTGCAAAAATTGGGAATTAAACAACGTCTAGGAGCTGTTTATCGTCTGCAAAGCCAAGGTGTTTGTGAAAAATTGAATGGTGCGCTGAAAAATCGCATTGTTAAAATCTGTCAGCATGCAGGACTGAATTGGGTAGAGGTGTGTAGTTAGGAGCTAACACTAGGAAGGAAATATCCATTCTGAATATCTGATTCCGTCATAGACTCAAGTCTATTTTTAACTGAGAAAATGCATGGACAAAGGGGGGAAAAGGAAAATGTTAATCATATATTGGAATAATGTTAAAGCGTAATGCAAAAGCGAAATTATTATACTGGATTTGATGTGTGTGCAAGATACTGGCGGGTGAATTTTTCTTTCAGGACCAGTCTGAGGTTGGCTGTGTCCTGAGATCCTAAAAGCCTAATGGACTTGAACACTCAAACATGGACATTCAAAAATGGAGGATGAAAATGGACGACAGACCCTGAATGAGGACATCATGATCAGGAGTGTCGAGTGAAATATCATTAAAAGTTGATGGTGTTATGCATGTTTTTATAATATTGGAGTTTGTTTATTACAATGTAACCTGTATTATTGATGAAAAGTCTGTATTCTACAGTAGATATTTTTAGCAAGACATATTACTTTGATTTTGTATTGTTTTCTTTGAAGTTTTCTGTAACAGGTGAAATGGATATATTGGGATCTCAGGTGTTTTATTTTTTTGCAGGGTTTTGAGGGTCATTGATGATTGGCAGGGACAGGTTCATTGGAAGGTCCGATGGCTCGACCAGCCTGACTTTGGACAAAATTTTTTATTTATTTCTGAGGTTCTGAATGTATGCATTTATATGTAACATCCTGTTCAGTTGTCTAAACCCTTCTTCTTTGCGGTTAATTGATTTGGAGTGCAATAGGGGGTTGCCTGGGGCAGATGAACCGTGAGAGAATTTTCCTGTCTTGATTGTTTGTTGAAAGAACTAAGAAAGGAAGCTGCCAGATGGGTTTTTCGCTCTCACACTTCTATTAAGCCAATTAATGTCGTAAGTTCAATGACTTTTCTCTCTGTCGAGACTTTGTGTAGTCTCAAAGGGGGCAAATATGAGGTGTCTGGGAATGAGTAGCGTCCCAAGACAGTACCCATTGTATAAAATAATAATTATTAACGGACAGTGCCAGGGGTCTCAAGAGAGAGAGAGACAGAGCCCATTGTCAGGGGTCCCGGTGATAAGGGAGGCGAAAAAGTGAACGGTGACCTCTGCAGGGGAATCAGAGGGTCAACGTTGTCTCTGGTTTAACATAAAAGCACCTGCCTGAGTTTCATTCGAGAGAGAATCCATCGGGCTCGGTTCTCTCCTGGGTGTCCATGGCAAGTCCAGTCTGATGCTGTACTTTTGTAATAAATCTATTATTTGACTCAAGTCAGCGTCAGCGGTCCCTCCTTCTTCATCAACACATCAAATTCATCAAGAAACTACACCGTCATTTAGGCCTATGAAGGACAAATCTTGGCAATCAAGGTTGATTTCTGTTCCATAATAAAGTGTGATTCCACAGGGTAGGAGCAGTACCAGTGGAATGAGAAATATATGTGATCCACCAAAGGTAGCCATATTGATTGTGGGGCATGGAGTAATGTGCTTATAAACACAGGAACCAGTAGGAGGAATTTCTACTCCGCTCACTGAGCATAGAACTAAAAGAAAATGCAGGAATAGATGATCACATCACTGGTTGGTTCGACTCTATGTTTTCCAAATGAAAAGGCTTCATTTTATCATGCTTCATCAACGTTGCTACCATTGCTGCTCTGTTAATTGTATGTGGATGTTGTTGTATACCATGCATTTGTACTCTAGTGAAAAATGCATCATGACTGCGTTGGGAAAACCAGAAATACAAGTGTACATGGCATTGAGACAGGAGGATGGTTGCGACACCTATATTGCTGTCGGTATGGACCCCCTTCCCCAGCATCAGGACCCGACATCCTCATCCACGATGACTGCATCTAGTTGACCAGGGTTCAAGAGAGAAAGATCACAATGGCGAAGTCAGCACACCTCGCATGAGGTTAAGAGCTAAAAAGCTTCATGCCGCCAAAAAACTGAGCAAAAAACACATTATGTGACGGTGCTCAGTTTTTTGAGCAGGTTAAGGTGAAACAATGTAACTGTTTAGTGGTAGTCATTTCGTCACCCTCAGCATGGCAAAGACACAAAGAAATGCATATGATGCAGCTTTCAAGTTGAAGGCGATCGATTTGGCTGTTGGAAAAGGAAATAGAGCTGCTGCACAGTAGCTTGGCCTTAATGAGTCAATGATAAGACGTTGGAAACCGCAGCGTGAGGAACTGACTCAGTGCAAAAAGACAACAAAAGCTTTCAGAGGAAAGAAAAGCAGATGGCCTGAACTAGAAAATGAACTCAGAGACTGGGTCAACTCACAGAGAGCAGACGGCCGAGGTGTTTCAACTGTGCAGATCTGACTGAAAGCCAAAACAATCGCCACCGCAATGAAGTTTGAGGATTTTAGAGGTGGACCATCGTGGTGTCTGCCAGTGGGTCCTGACAGCGTGGAGCATTATCAATAAATCCACTATCATCATCGGGTTTGGAAAGGCTGGACTGCTGCGTGTTGAAGAGGGCAGCATGAGCTCAGCGGGGAATTTGCCTCCGGATGAAAGTGACGAGAGCGACAATGAAAACGATCCAACATCGGATGAAGCAATTCTGAGGCTATTCAACTCTGACACCGAAGGAGATGACTTCAGTGGTTTTAGTGCGCAGGAGGAGGAAGATAGTGACCAATGACTGACTTGGTAGGCTACTGTTTACCGCTAATGTTTTATCTTTGTTACAAACCTTGTTTCATTAAAGCCTATTTATTTTTGTTACAAACCGTGTTTCATTAAAGCCTATTTATTTTTGTTACAAACCGTGTTTCATTAAAGCCTATTTATTTTTGTTACAAGCCTTGTTTCGTTAAAGCTTATTTCTTTTTGTTACAAGCCGTGTTTCGTTAAAGGCTGTGTAAAGTTCATTTGTTTCAATATACCGGTAGGCACCTTTGGCTAATAGACATGTGCGGCTTATTTATGTTCAAAATAAATATTTTTTAAAAATTCAGGGGGTGCGGCTTATATTCAGGTGCGCTAGTAATAGTTCGGAAATTACGGGGTATATATATATATATATACACATATACTATAACTATAACATACTACATATAACTATACTACTATAACTATAACTATATCATTACAGATTGAACTAATCCTCGATAGCAAAACTAAATGTGTGTATACTACTGTACAGTATACATTACATGAATGTATTTATATACATTATTATCATTCATATTGTGGGTAATTATGAAATACAGTTTCATTGATCAGTCAGAGCCAAAATTAAAACATGTATAAAGATACTGGGTGTAACTACGCAACCAGTTAGAAACCGGCACTGAAACAGTTAATTTGGCGCACACACAGCAGGGAGTCAGAAACTAGATACTCGGGGGATGGGAAATAGCAAAGGAGGGACCGCCCTGCAAAGGGGGTTGTGTTGTTTGTAACAAAGGGATGAGCGGGGAACAGTTTGAGCGGACTCCTGGGTGAAATGTCTGCTAGATGAGACACGCAGCTTAGGACTCACTACGTCAACGTATAAAGTTTTTGTTTTTTTTTGTGTTTTTTCTCAAACCGTCCAATAAACTCTCCGTAGCTCAAAGTTCCAGTTTCATTGCATCATTCCGGATTTGGACATTTTGAACACGACAGTATATATTGTCATGGGATTCCCCATTGTGTTTGTCCATGCTTTGTCATACACATATTGAACAGTCGCTAGTCCCTGGTAACAAGGCGGGTAACCCTGGGCTTCTGCGTCTAGTTTGACGCTAAAATATGCTAGAGGTTGTTTACGATCGCCACTGCATGTTTCCTGCATTAGAACGGCTGAAGCATATCCTTGACTACAATTAGCCACATACAAGAGAAATGGTTTGGTGTAATTTGGGTTTGCTAGCGTACTTGCTCCCTGCATTTCTTGTTTAATGTTTTCAAAAGCTGCCAGCACATCACTATTCCACATTAATTGAGCCTTTAGCTGTCCAATCTGCATTCTTCATTATTTCCATCAGTGGTGCGTTTTTTAGAGCATTCAATCAGTTCTGCACTGAATCCTGTCATCCCTAAAAAGGTCGTAATTTGTCCCACTGTCTGCGGTTTTGGGCCTTGGCTGATTCCTTCCAACTGACTGGGAGCTATGACTTTTGTTGATGGGCTACTATCTTATTAGAAGTATTATAGTATTTTCTGGGAAACTTTATGTTCTCCTAGCGCTTGTTTTTGGAGCACCTCCATGGAGTCTCTATGATACTGTTCCAGTGTTGTGGCACACACAAGTAAATCATCTACATTGAATCAACGTGCCTTCCAATGTTAATTCCACTAAGTCTGCTTTCAAGACTTGATTGAAAACACGCTGTTAAAGTAAAACAGCTATAAACTTTGTTCGTGGACAGACTAATAGTTACAGAGGAGATCTGAGACAAATACTTCAGGTTAATAAAGCATTTAATCTTGTACAAGAGGATCCAAGGTTGTACAAGAGGAGCAGTTTCAGTGTAACAATACAACAGAAATCAATTTCTCACTGGAGAACTGAGCATTTATACAGTCTTCTTGCAGAGGAGAAGCTAGGCCGGGCCTCTGGGATGGAGGTCAGCAGATGTCAAGATGCCCCTGCATAGATCATGCTGAGATGACAGTTTCATTGATGGGGCAGTTTTCGTTGAGACTGACCATGTGTTGATGTTTCTGTACTTTACGATCAAGACAAAAAGTGATAGTAGTTTATGTCCTTTTTAAGATATGAACTCTTACTTAGCCTTGAGAAGAAGAACAGAGTACACATACTGTATATCGTACAAGAATCAAAGAGAAAAACACAGCAATAAAATGTGAAGTCTGCTTAGCCTACAGAGAGAGAGCAGAGTACATATACGTATGTCATACAAGAGTAATGCATTGACATACCCATTCGGTGTGTGTTTGTGTGTGTGTGTGTGTCTGTGGGGGGGGGGGGGTCTTGTTGCTGAGGCCAGTTGCAGAGGGGAAGAAACTATTCTTGTGGCGAGAGGTTTTGGCCTTGTTGGACCGCAGCCTTCCAGGGAAGAGTTTCAAATTGTTTGTGTCCCGGTTGGGAGGGGTCAGCCACAATCTTACCTGCATGCCTGCACGCCGGCAGATCGCAGCTAATCACCTTCTCAGCAGAGCGAATGACATGCTGCAGTCTGCCCTTGTCCTTGGTGGTTGTAGCAGTGTACCAGATGGTGATGGAGGAGGTGAGAATGGACTTAATGATGGAGTTGTACAAGTGCACCATTATGAGCCTTGACACACACATGCACACACCGACACTGGAGTTGAGGGTTGGGTCCTTAGTGTGTTTAAGCAAAACCGAAATGAGAGCAGTATTCATGGGTGGAGACATGGTGGAGCTTAATCCCTGTAACCATTCTAATGAATAGTGGGGATATGAATGGCCAGAAGTGTTTATAGTGTTTATAGTATTCCACTGGGTAGCCATCTGATCCAGGTGATTAATTGTTTGGCATAGAAAAGAGATCTTTCCTGAGTTATTCTACAGTAAGGGGTTGATCTTATGTGGTAGCCTGCACTGTGGATAGTTTTGGGAGGCAGATGTTATCGAGGAATGAGTTAATGTTTGATAAAGTTTACTGAGTGATGTAGTTTATTATAAGTCTCTGAATATTTAATTGATTTGGGTGTGTGTTATCCTATCCTGTGGATCTTTGATGGCTGTGAGAAGTGTCCACTCTAGTTTGTTGCATGACGAATTGTGCCTTTTGATGGATGATATTATCAAGGCGAGATTTAATTGTTTTGATCTCATTTCGGATTTGCTCAGTGGGTGAGCGGGCTTGTTGGGAGTGCAAGTCTTTCCGTTGTTGTTCTCGTTTATTTTGGTATTCATGTCCTTTCTTTTTCTTGTGAGTGGAGAATGAAATAATACTCCCCCTCAGAACTAGCAATGCTACCTCTCGGAACTAGCCCTGGAAACAGACGAATCTGCAAGCTCATGTTTAATTTGCTCTGCAGAATATGTCTGGCAATGCTTTATTGTGGTTAATTAGTAACCTGTTGTGGTTAATTAGTAACCCCACATGCAAAGAAGCTATGTCATGTTATACTGAAAACCAATACTCAAAATTATGTGTTGCTGCTGTATTTGTCTTACCGATACGCAATAAATTTGATCGCATCAGGTTTTGTTCCAGTGTTTTTTTTTTCCAAGTTTTTAACTCAGAATAAGATAGAAACGTCGTCCAGAGATCCAGGCTTTTCCCACAGGCCCAGGCCTGGACTTCTTTGTTCACAACAATTGACAAGCCGAGCCAGGAGAGAACGACGACTAAGACTGAGACCCGAAGACCTGGAAGGAGCCGGCCTGCACTTCAGAGACACCACTGGCCACAAAATTATTCAAGATGAGCAGAGCCTTTTATTTGCAAATTCGTTTTTGTGTTTCTGAGTGCAGGACTCCACCCTGGTCATAAGATATCAGAAAGTCTCTTCTTCAACTAACCTAAAAATTGTACCGAGTTAATAAATTATAATTTCAAAATCACAAATTTGATCAGAAAAAGGAACCTAAACAGAAACTGATGTGAATAACCTACATGCATGTGTTTATAAAAGTCCATGGCGTGGAAAGAATGAGTGATCCTTTGTTGCCGATGCCGATGCCTAGCAGCCCCAAACATCAGATGTAGTATCTGATGTTTGGGGCTGCTAGGCCTCCACAGTCTTTGTTTTTATCTAGCGAACCATCTTTAATTTATAATTAAATTGTTACAAACCAGAGCAACAACTGGGCCAATGATGGTGAGAACTTGAAAAAACAGAATGTCAGATGTTATCAATATCTGATCTCCCATTCCTTACTGAATCAATAAGGAAAAAAAATAATTGCTTTAAAAACCCATTCATCGCAACGACTCTGAAGATTCCTCAAACTCAGTGGTCACACTCCATCTCCAAACAAATTCACCCCAATCTGGCACAACCCAGATGTTCTGGTTAAAAACAGACAAATAATCTTCAGGTCTTGGAAAAGATAAGGAATTACTCATCTGGAACACATTTTTCAAAACAATTTGCTTATATCCTTCCCAACCTTAACTCAAAGGTAAAACGGCTTCCTTCAATTCCTTCAACTACATTAATCCAAAAGTTAAAATCAAATTCACGAACATCCTAAAACCACCTCCAATGATTGAACATCTTACTCATATCGGTAATTTAAAAAAATCCCTTTTCCAGAATATACACACTTTTATTAAAATATGACACTTTATCTTTACCTACCATGGAATGGGAAAGAGACCTTGCTGTTTCCACCGATATTTACCTGTGGAAGCTTTTGCAACAACCTTTTCTATGACCCGCAATTCCAAAATGCAACTCATCCAATATAAGATTATACACAAAGCTCATATTATGGAACACAATGTTCAAAATGGGTTTTGTGGATAAAGACGTTTGCTCTCACTGTTCCCTTAATACCAGCGATGACTACTTTCATGCCATCTGGCTCTGCCCACCTATTCTAGCATTCTGGACCATTCTGGGCCTTCTGGGCCACGAAAATATCCAAGAAAATAATATCATTCAATTGGAAAAACACAGATAATCTCACCACATCCTAATGGTTACATTTATTAATAGAATACATCTCAGTAGAAAAACTTTTGGCAATATCCAAAAACAAGGTTTATTCAATTAATGAAATATAGGCTACTTTTATCCCTGACCTAACTCCATGTATGACTGTAGGTATATGTATGTGACAAATAATCTCTTGAACTTGAACACATCCATTAATACTTGAGACTTCCGAAGTCAGGGCAATGTCATGGTGTTTTGGGGCATGTGGGGGTCCTCCCAGTTTTGTCAGGGCTCTGCGGTTGGGTGGGTGCCCGGTGGCTGTGGGGACGCCTGTGGCACTTAGTCCTGTGGTCGTGGGGGGTCCCGGGGCCCCATGGGGGTGTTAGGGAGGGTGGTGGTGCCCGCTGTTTTTTCTGGGTTGAGCTGGCCTGTCTCTGGGGGCCGGGGCGGGGGGGTGTTCCTGGGGAGTCCCTGGATCTGGCTTCCGTGTGTTGGTTTGAGGTGTGGTTGCAGGTCTGGGGCTCGGGTTGGGGGTGGGGGATACGGGTTGCAGGTTCGGGTCTTGGCCCCGTGGTCAGCGTGTCACTGGGGTCGCCCGCCCTGCGGGGTGGCGGGGCTTGCATGTCCTTCTGTGTCCTGTAGGGGGGGGGTGGCGGCCGGTTGTGCCGGAGCTAATGAGGCCACCCCCTCGGCGGCCGGGGGCTGACCAGGGCCTGATGGGGGCTAACTGCCACCCGTGGCTGGTCTCTGTAGGCTGGGTACCTCCAGGTACGGGAGGTTCAAGTTCAAGAGATTCTTTGTCACATATTTATATACATACAGTCATACGTGACATGCTATGGCACAGTCGGGTCCAGGGGGGGTCCTTGTGGCCGCTCCCCGGCCTGCTGTACCCTGCAGGGTCGGCCTGGCGCCCGATCTGGTTGCGCTTCGCCTATCTCTCCCAGTGCCAAACTCATTCTCAGGGCATACACCACACAATAGGCCTAGGGCTTGCAGGATGGGCAGGTGCCAGCTATGTGGGTGAGGATGTGCCTGCCCCGATATGTTTCTCATCCATTTTTAATCCCACTCATATTTGTCTAGAACACATACACTCACACAACAATCCTGCTCCAAACAACACTCCCCCAGACCAGGGTCTGTGGGGCAGGAGGGGTGCGAGTGATTCGGGTTCGCCTTGCTTGAAGGACTGGCACCCCCAAACCCCGCAATTTTAACTGCAATTGCCAACAGCACACATTGAGCACTGGGGTTTTCTGGAGTGGCAGGTTGCTCGTGGGTCGGTGTGGGGTTATGTTTGGCCAGGGGGCAGCTGGCTGGGCTTGAGTCATGGCAGATTGCGCCTGGTGGCTTAAAGTGTGCTGCGACCTGGCGGGGCTGTGGAGAGCGCCGCCAGGTGCCTTCCGTGGCACCTGGTAGGCTGCTTGCTGTTGTGGGTGTGGGTTGGGGCGGCTGTCGGGGGGGGGCTAACATCAAGGTGCCCTGTGCTGAGCACACTCTGCTACGTGGATGGGCGCTCGGGGCTCGTGGCTGGATGGGGCATCTGGTTGGCTGTGGTGGAGCTGGCCTCGCCCTTGGGGGGGGTGTGGGTGGGCATGGGGGTCCTGCCGGCTCGCTTGCGGGGCAGGCGGTTCATGCAGGGTGTTGGTCTGTCGGTTGGCTCCAGGCCTGCGGTACATGCCTGGCGCCCGCGGCCTGGATTCTGCGCCTATGGCTGCAACTTTTGCCTGCACTTGGGATGGGTTGGATGAGTGCACCCCGGGGTGCGGGGTCTCCTTGTGCTGCCTGGGACTGGGTTATGCTCCTTGGGGCTGGGCACGGGGGTTGCTCCGGGGGATTACGGCTTCTCTCTCTCATTTTCTCTCGGCCCGGGGGTCGGGGGTCTTCTGTGGCTGCAGGGCAGGGTGCTCTGGGCTTTCCTGCAGCCGTGGGGTGTCTATGCAGCTGCGGAGTTTGGGGGGGCGGCTTCCATGATAAAACATGGAAAAATAGTTCTCCAAAGAGGTCAGCGGCGGATCTGTATAACAAAATACTGTGCTCTTTTCATCCTTTAGGTCATCCACAGGACAGAGTTATTGCAGCAGTTCTTGATGATTTAAGAATTAATAAAGAGTTGCATTGCAGGTTGAGAAGTTGAACTTGCAGTTGCAGACCAACTCTGTCCTAGATGCAATAGCATACAAATACTCTGTGTTGTATGCCTACCATGCTGACAGCACAGGTTTCAAAACAATAAAATATCATACACATGGCCGACTACGACACCAACTAATCTTTGTCTGTTTATACCACGGAAAAGATGGTTTTGCATATTTTTATCAATCTAAAATATTATCGAGTATATACAGTTTTTTCTGACACAACACCTGTATTTCTCATAAAATTCATTGATCCTCACACAAACCCTTACACCACCCAAATCCTTGTAGTATTCATGCACTCACCGCAGTTGTTGTGTTATGCATTTGTTTCTTATACTCACCACAGTTGTTGTTCTATTCATTTTTCTGAAATGCACTACAGTTGATGTGTTATATAGTTGTTTCGTATATTCACTACAGTTGTTTGATTATGCACTTACTTACAGGTACATTTATGTGCCGCTTGTTTGCCTACAATATATCCTGCATGCTCATTGCTACCATCTGTAAGCAATACAGTAGGAGTCACTTGAAGAGGGCTGTCCCAGCCCGTTGACAGCCGAATTGCAACCAGCTTCCAGCTAGTTTCCAGCCAACCACCAGGTGGCTCCCAGCCAACTGCCAATCGGCTGGAATCCCCCCTCCCTCTCATGTGTCCTGATAGGGCATATTTAATTTCAACTGTAAACTCGCCCATTCATTCAATTGCAGTGTGTGAGATGGCGCTTCACAAAAACACAATTAAATTTCCGAAAGAGATTTCAGATTTTTACCCCTAACCCTTAACCATTACCTGATATATTGTCCTTTGAACCCTGACCAGAGGTCATCTTTCAAAGGTCAATAGTTTTTTTCTCATATGAATGAGAACAGGTCTTAATGCTTTATTTTAATCTATACATTGCACAGCTTTATAATTTCAAAATTAAAGCTGTTTTTTAATTTACATTTTTTAAATCCTACAAAGTTCAAGAGCTTTGTAATGAGGGCACTCAAACTAGAAAGAAGAAGAAGAAAGAAAGAAACAGTCTTTATTTGTCACACAACACACCACACTACAACACATGCTTGCACACATACACATGCACATGCTTTTGGATGGCGGTCGGTGAAATGGTTCTTCTGCATTTAACCCATCCTGGCTTGTCCTTCCTCCGGGGCCACAGTCAGGAGCAGTAAGCAGCATACATGGACGCGCCCGGGGACCAGGTGATAAGTGTCCATCGCTGGTCAGACGATGATGTGTGCATGTTTTTGAGGGGGGTCCTTACTGACGTGAGGTGGAGGAAACCCCATGTGAGCACGGGAAGAACATGCAAACTCCACACAGAAAGGCTCCTATTTGGGAGATAACCTGCCGGAGCACGGTGCCAACAGCGTCACATAGCCACCAATATTATACCTTTGGGTTAAGGTTGGGAAAGATATAAGCAAATTGTTTTCAAAAATGTGTTCCAGATGAGTAATTCCTTGTCTTTTCCAAGACCTAAAGATTATTGGTCTGTTTTTAACCAAGAAATCTGGGTTGTGCCAGATTGGCATGAATTTGTTTGGAGATAGAGTGTGACCACTGAGTTTGAGGAATTTCCACAAGGCTGACAGAGTTGTTGCGATAAATGGGTTTTTAAAGCAATTATATTTCCTTATAGATTCAGTAAGGAATGAGAGATCGGATAATGATAATCCTGACATTCAGATTGTTCAATGTGTCGCCATCCATGGGCCAATTGTTGCTCTGGTTGTAAACATTTAATTATAAACTGAAGATGGTTTGCTAGATAGTAGTATCTAAACTTTGGGGCTGCTAGGCCTCCACAGTCTTTGTTTTTCTGTAGTGTGTTTGCCCATTGTGATGGTTAAGTGAAGTTTCTGGGTTGCAGCATTACAGTCCCCCCAATGAGTGGTAAGACTGTGGGGTTTAGTCCAATTTATTAAATAGTCTGAGATAGCTGAGAATTTAGATGTAAGATTGAACACCTCCGGTAGGGATGATATTGGGTTCCGTACGTACAACAGGATATCGTCTGCATACAAACTGATTTTGGGAACAGAGTTTCCTGTTTGTATGCCTGCAATATTACTGTTTTGACGGATAGCCGCCGCGAGGGGTTCAATAAAGATGGCAAATAGTAAGGGGGAGAGTGGACATCCTTGTCTTGTGCTGCGTTGTAGAGTGAAACGCTGTGACGTGTAACCATTGGTGATGACAGAAGCAGATGGAGAGTTGTAGAGGATTCTGATCCATTGAATAAGGGACTCTCCAAAGCCAAATTTGTTAAGGATTGAAAAGAGATATGTCCAATTAACTCTATCAAATGCTTTTTCAGCATCCAAAGAGACAATAATAGTATTAAAAATGTTCCTTTTAGATATGCTCATCAGACTGAATAAACAACATATATTGCTGGATGAGTGTCTGCCTTTCACAAAGCCTGTTTGAACTGGGTGAATTTTAAATGTAAATACTTTTTCAATTCTGTTGCTTAGTGTTTTACTTATAATCTTAAGGTCGCAATTAATAAGGCTGTAACTGGAGGTGAGGGCTGGGTCCTTTTTGGGTTTGAGCAAAACCAAAATGAGAGCAGTATTTATGTGCGGAGGCATGGTGGAGGTTGACTTGACCTCTGTAACCATTCTGATGAATAATGGGGAGATAAGTGGCCAGAAGTGCTTATAAAATTCCACTGGGTAGCCATCTGATCCAGGTGATTTATTGTTGGGCATAGAGAAGAGTGCTTTCCTGAGTTCCTCAAGAGTAAGTGGTTGATCTAAGGTGGTAGCCTGCTCCGTCGAAAGTTTAGGAAGGTCAATATCATCAAGGAATGAGTGAATGTTTGATATATTTGATTCATTATCCGAGTGATATAGGTTATTATAAAAGTCTCTAAATATGTTATTGATGTCTTGTATGTTATTCTACCCTGTGAATTTTTGGTGGCTGTAATAAGTGATTTTTCTCTATCACGTTTCAATTGATTGGCAAGAAATGTACCTGATTTGTCATTGAATTCAAAACAATTTGCTCTTGTCCGTTGCATAAGGAATTGTGTCTTTTGATGGATGAGGCAATAGTGGCGCCGCCCCTAGCGGTCGCCTGCGCCGGCGCTCCGGTTACTTTCTTACTCTTTAGTATTTTTTTCCTTTTTTTATCACGATGTTCGCCAGAAAAACATCAACAATTAACTCATACGGCCGCGATGCACTCATGGATATAAAAATTTCCCTAAACGAACAACTTTGGGACTTTTTATCCGTGGGAGCAGAGTGGCCGGCGGAAATCCTACGCGGGAACACTCGCAACAACAACAAAAATGGAGTCGCTGTTCCACGAGCCGGCCCACGGAGGAAGCACCGAGGTAAACGAGGCGGCATTCGGGTCAGAATGAGGACGCAACCTTACCGTCCACCTCTGCCAAGCATCCTTCTTGCCAACGTCCAGTCCCTGGAGAACAAGATGGATGAACTTCGAGCGAGGATTCAATTCCAGCGTGACACGAGGAACTGTTGCGTCCTCTGCCTGACGGAAACATGGCTGACCCCACTGGTGCCGGATGAAGCCATACGTCCAGCCGAGGCCTTCTCCGTGTTCCGCGGCGACAGAACGGGAGAGTCGGGGAAATCCAAAGGTGGAGGCGTCTGCCTAATGGTAAACAACCGCTGGTGTAACGCCAACAACACCAAATTCCTCTCCCACTCCTGCTCGCTGAACCTGGAACAGCTGACCATACTATGCCGTCCATTTTATCTCCCCCGGGAATTCAGCACGGTCATCATTACAGCCGTTTATATCCCACCGCAAGCGGACACCGACGCAGCTCTGTCGGTTCTGTACGATGTGTTGTGCGGATTTCAGAACAGACATCCCGACGCGGCTGTGGTGGTGACTGGGGACTTTAACAGGGCCAACCTTAAAAAAGTTCTGCCGAATTTCCACCAACACATCATGTGTGCCACCAGGGGAGACAGAACTCTGGACCATTGTTACACTCCTTACAAGAACGGATACAAGCCCGTCTCGCTTCCTGCTTTCGGGAAATCAGATCACGCCGCGATCTCGCTGCTTCCTGTTTACAGGCCTCTGATCGCGCGGGATCTGGTGATGACGAGGGAAGTGAAGCGGTGGACGGACCAATCAGAGGCTGCGCTTCAGGACGCTCTGACTGACGTAGACTGGGACATGTTCCAAACAAGTTCAAGTGACGTCAGCGAGTTTACGGAGGCTGTAGTGAGTTTTGTGGCTACGCTCGCGGATGAAATCGTTCCCACGGTGAAAGTTCGGATATTTCCAAACCAGAAACCATGGGTTGATAAATCCATCCGCTGCGCTCTGAATGCGCGCACGGCCGCTTACAACGACGGACTTGTATCTGGTAACATGGACAACTACAAAGCGGCGTCGTACAATCTGCGGAGGGCGGTGAGGGACGCCAAACGGACGTACAGAGACACCGTGGAGCTGCAGATGGAGCGGGGGGACACAAGACGCTTGTGGGAGGGGCTGCGAACAATAACAAACTACAAGAGCAGCTCCTCCCCAGCCACGAGTGTGGACGCCTCCCTGGCCAACCAACTGAACTCCTTTTATGCGCGGTTCGAGTTTGGCAGCAGCACCGCTAGCTCGCCGGCTAATTGAAGTTACACCGCTGGGGATGAGCGCGCACTCTCAGTGTCCGTGCACGAGGTCAGGAGGGTTCTGATGCGGGTGAACACCAGGAAAGCTGCGGGTCCAGATGGCATATCTGGACGAGTACTGAAGACCTGTGCTAACCAGCTAGCTCCGGTGTTCACCACAATATTCAACATCTCCCTGGCTGAATCAGTGGTCCCGTCCTGTTTCAAGAGGTCCACCGTTGTTCCTGTCCCGAAGATCGCCTCTCCAACCTGCCTGAATGACTACCGTCCGGTGGCCCTCACCTCGGTGGTCATGAAGTGTTTCGAGAGGCTGATTAAGGATTATATCTGCGCCTCCCTTCCCCGCACCTTGGACCCGTTGCAGTTCGCGTACCGGCAGAACAGATCCACGGATGACGCGGTCTCCCAGGTACTGCACACCACGCTCAGGCACCTGGATGGCCAGAAGGGGGCCTATGTGAGAATGCTGTTCATTGATTATAGTTCAGCTTTCAACACCATAGTCCCCACCAGACTGGCTGGCAAGTTGTTGGAGCTAGGATTGAATGCTCCGCTGTGCACCTGGATCCTGGACTTCCTCACAGGCCGCCCCCAGGTGGTCAAGGTGGGGAAGTACATGTCAAGCTCCCTCACCCTGAACACAGGATCCCCCCAGGGCTGCGTCCTCAGCCCCCTACTGTACTCCCTGTACACACATGACTGTGTGGCCAGGTCCAGCTCCAACACCATCATCAAGTTTGCTGACGACACCGTGGTCGTGGGCCTGATCACCGACTGCGATGAGAAGGCCTACCGCGAGGAGGTGGCTGACCTGTCACTCTGGTGCCAGGACAACAGCCTCCACCTGAACGTCAGCAAAACCAAGGAGCTGATTGTGGACTTTAGGCGTGGATCACAATCGAGGACGCACGCGCCCTTGTGGATTAATGGGACTTCTGTCGATAGGGTGAGCAGCTTCAGATATCTGGGAGTCCACATCACAGAGGACTTAACATGGACTGTTCATACAGACACTCTGGTGAGAAAGGCGAGGCAGCGTCTCTACCACCTCAGGCAGCTGAGGAAATTCCGGGTCTCGGTGAGGATCCTCAAGTCCTTCTACTCTGGAGCAGTGGAGAGCATCCTGACAGGCAACATCACTGCCTGGTTTGGGAACTGTACTGCCCAGGACAGGCGGGCCCTGCAGAGGGTGGTGCGTTCAGCTGAACGTACCACTGGAACTACCCTCCCCCCCTTGCAGGAGCTATACACCAGGAGGTGTAGTAGCAGAGCCCGTAGGATCATGAAGGATCCTCATCACCCCAACAACGGACTGTTTCAGCTGCTGCGGTCAGGCAAGCGCCTCCGCAGTCACACAGCGAGAACAGAGAGACTGAGACGGAGTTTCTTCCCTCAAGCCATCAGAACTGTCAACGCTGACCTCACCAGGGGTCCTAACTGAGCCATGCACTAGGCTCCACTACCTACTGTACTGTATGTAGCATACTGTACCGCATACTGTATCACTGTTCAGGGTTGTTCGTGATGCCGTATTGCTGCGCCGTACTGTTATATACTGTGCTGTATTATCCCAAACACTACCTCACACTATTCACATTCACATGCCACTTTAATTCACATGCCACTTTAAATGCACATATCTGTATATACATAGCCATATTCCTTCAACCTATTCCATTTTATTTCAATTTATTTTTTATTGTATTTTATTCTATATATTTTTTATCTTATTCTATAAGTATTCCACTTACTGTATTACGTTTTAGGAGTCAGTTAGTCGGTCTATTAGAAAGGAATTTTCTACTTTTTATTTTATTTTATTTTTGTACTTTTTCCTAGGACTTATTGTGTGCTATCACCGGGTGCGTTGCATTACATTTCACTGCATATATGTATGGAAGTATGTATATGTATGTGACAAATAAAAAAAAAAAATCTTGAAATGATAGTTTCAAGTTGAGATGTAATTGTCTTGATCTCATTTCGGATTTGCTCAGAAGATGAGTGGGCTTGTTGGGAGTGCAACTCCTTTAGTCGCTGTTCGAGTTTATTTTGGCATTCTTGTCCTTTCTTTTTCTTGTGAGTGGAGAATGAAATAATACTACCTCTTAGAACTGCCTTAGCTGTTTCCCAATGTAAGGATGGTGATATTTCTGGGGAGTCATTCAGTTCAATGAAGGAAGTCCATTCTTGGGAATATTTCTGCCTTGAGAATGGTCTAAATTTGGATCCAATATTGTGTTGAAGTCTCCTCCCAATATGATAATTGATTCAGAGAATTCTAAAAGTTTTGGAAATATATTGTGAAAGAAATTTGGGTAATCCTCATTGGGGCCATAAATATTAGCTATGGTTAATTTGATGTTACCTAAAATCCCATTAATCATTATGAAACACCCTTCTGGGTGTTGTGGTTTTATTTTGATATGGGATACTTTTATTGATCAATATAGATACACCTCTTTTTTTTTAGCTGTATGATGCGGAAAACAGATGATTAACCCACTTTGCTTTGAGTTTGAGGTGCTCAGATGCAGTGAGGTGGGTTTCTTGCAGTAGACAGAAGCTGGGGTTCATCTTGGTGAGGTGAGTTAGGATTTTGCTACGTTTAGCAGGTGAGCCCAAGCCTCTCACATTCCAACTAACAAACTTAATGGGTGTCATTGAAGCTAGTTAGGGGGTGAAGGCACAGTGCATCCAAGGCAATAGCTGTCCTACCGTTCCCATGCTTTCCCATAGATAAGTCTGGGGTTTCCTCCTTTCTATTCCGTTTCACTGCCACAGTATTGTAGGAAGGTTGTAGGGATACATAACTACACAAACAAATGACAAGTAGACAAAGATATACACAGAACATTGCCGGATTAGACATACATAAAGTGAAAGACATTATAGAGTGAGAGTGATAGCAGAGAGAGGAATTAGGGAGGTGAGATGATGAGAGAAGTATAGAGGTGGAATTAGGAAGGTGAGATGAGAGTGAGCAATATTTTAAATCCTGACATAGATAGCATGCCTATTCCTACATCTTGCAGTATATAATAACCGGAATTATAAGAATACATACATTATGATCAGAATAACCAGGGTGTGGTGGAGGAGTCTCGGTATAACAGACCGTCTATATACTGTATAATTTGTCAACAACCATCGATACGCATTTACCCTTCTGCCGGTTCTCCTTCAGGACAGGATACAGCACCTTCCATCGGTCGTTGACCTCCTGGGGGAATTGATCGTTCATGCCCAGCGCTGTTCCTTTCAGCTCCCGTCCTTTGCTTTTAACCAGCTCCTTGTGCTTGAAGTGTTCAAACTTAGCAATGATGGAGCGAGGACAGTTCCCCACGCAGTGTCCCAGTCGATGAACTCGGTGAAAGGTGATCTGCTTCATGGTGTCTGTCAGGAGTTTCAGGGTGGTGTGGAAAAAGTCTCTCACCATATTTTCTGGGGACTCAGTGTTGTTCTCTGGGATCCCAGAAAATATGAGGTTGTCCCGCATACTTCTGGATTGAATATCCAGGATAGTCTCTTTCATTATTTTATTTCCTTTTTTTAAAACTTCCATCTCCACTGTGAGACGCTTCGCGGAGGTTTTTAGATCCGTGTTGTCTTTTTGCATCTTGTCGACTGTGCGGTGCTGGAAATCAAGACTGGCTTTGACCTTGGTAATGTCTCAGAAAAGTGGACCGAGCATGTCCAGCTTCTTGTTAATCTTATCCAAGACACTAACCTCTACGGTACCCGGTATGAGATCGTCTCTGTCCGTTGCTGAGTCGGTCTTTTTCCTTTTCGCGGGATTATTGCAGTCCTGGTCGTCTTCCATCACGTACCCATTATAAAAAAAATCAATATAATCCTTGAGGTCCTCCACTTTGGTTTTGCGCCGTGTTCCCTTTTCACTCCCTGATTTTCTGCCTGTTGTCTGCTAGATGAGTTTTCTTTCTCTGACTGATCTCCTGGTTTTGACCCCTGCCTGTTTTTTTTTAATAAACCACGGAGTCACAACCAGCTTGGTTGTGACGAGAGGGTTAAACATTGACAACATAAGCATCAAATATCAATGTTTCTGACCACTATTATATATTCGTTGATGCTCATTTGATTGCGACCAGGAACATGAAAGAAACTGTTGCCTCAAAAGTGGTTCCAAGATGCAACAGCAGAACTGAAGATCTCAGAGCATGTAAGGAACCAGAGTCCTGTCATCTAAACTGCTCATATTGTTGATGCTTTCAATAACAATCAGATGAATACACTGAACAAAGTTGTCCAACTCAAGGTCAAAAATAGGTAAACTGGTAAATTATCACCATGGATAAATAGCTCTGTCAAGAGCTCAAGAGGTCATGCAGATTAGCTGAAAGGTAATAGAAAAAATCTGGACTCGAGGTCCATCCCGGCATATATATAAAGAATCTTTATTTTTCGTATAACAATGCTGTACATGCCGCAATAAAAGCCAGTTTTTTTTTAAAGATTATGACAGTGTGATAGTAATCCTAGAATACTGTTCTCCACCATTGTCCAATTGCTTAATCCTGGTCATGTTACAGACATTTTAAACTAATCCTCTGTCACAATGTGTGAGGAATTTGTTACATTCTTTAAAAGCAAAATTACAACTATCAAAACGAGTATTGCTTCCGCTGCTGGAAACTTCAATAGGCAATTCTATAAAAGGAAAGCATCCATGAGGGCGATTTTCTGTTGCAGAGCTCTGTAGGATTGTAACAGAGAGAAAATCTTCCACCTGCTCTCTTGATCCTATCCCTACTTCATATATTTTAAAGGGTTTTCAATAGTGTCTCAAGTTCTGCTCTGAAAATCACTTGAAACTGGTGTTTTTCCTGGTGCTTTTAAAACTGCTGTTGTGAAACCACTGTTGAAGAAATCACACTTGGACTGTGGGGTCAAAAATAAAATAGATAAAGGAAGGGGGCGATATCACATAAAAAGCAGATCTATAAAAATAGGTTTTGAGAAGGGATTTAAATGAAGTCACTGACTCAGCCAGCCATATCTCCTGAGGCAGGCCATTCCAAAGTCGAGGAGCCCTGACAGAAAAGATCACCTTTAGTTTTAAGTCTGGACTTTGGAACAGCCAGGAATGCCTCGCCTGAGCTGTGCACTGGCTCATATGAGGTCTGCATATCTGTTATGTAGCTTGGAGTCACACTCGGACTTGCTTTAAAGTGATCATTAAAATCTTAAAATTGATTCTGAACCGAACAGGGAGCCAATGAAGAAACTCCTGGAGAGGGGCTGGACTCTCTCCTTTTCCGGAGTTGCCCAGGGTGAGAGGTGCCGGGCGGGTGTGGGGATACTCAAGAGCTCCCGGCTGAGTGCCGCTGTGTTGGAGCTCTCCCCAGTGAATGAGAGGGTCGCCTCTATGCGACTACAAGTTGCTAAGGGGAAAGCTCTGACTGTTGTGTGTGCTTATGCACTGAACACCATTTCAGAGTATTCAGCCTTCCTGGAGTCTCTAGGTGACATCCTGGTAGGGGCTCCATTAAGGGACTCTATATTTCTACTTGGAGACTTCAACGCTCACGTGGGCAACGATGGAGAAACCTGGAAGGGGTTATTGGGAGGAACGGCCTGCCTGATCTGAATCCGAGTGGTGCTTTGTTATTGGACTTCTATGCTATTCATGGATTGGCTATGACGAACACCATTTTAGAGCATAGGTTGGCTCATAAGTGTACGTGGTACCAGACCACCTTAGGTCAAAGATCAATGATCGACTTTGTGGTCGTGTCATCAGATCTGCGGCCATATGTCTTGGAGACTCAGGTGAAGAGAGAAGCAGAGCTGTCAACTGATCACCACCTGGTGGTGAGTTGGATCAAATGGCAGGGGAGGCTGCCAGACAGACCCGGTAAACCCAAAAGTGTAGTGAGGGTGAACTGGGAACGCCTGCTGGATGCCCCTGTCCGCAAGGTCTTACACTCCCACCTCCGGAAAAAAATTTTGCGCATCCCGGGGGAGGTTGGGGATATGGTATCCGAGTGCGTCATGTTCAAAACCTCCATTGCAGAGGCGACTGCTAGGAGCTGTGTTTGGAAGGTAGTCGGTGCCTGTCGTGGCGGTAACCCAAGAACTCGTTGGTGGACACCAGCGGTGAAGGAAGCCCTCAAGCTGAAGAAGGAGGCCTTTCGTGCTTGGCTAGCCCAGGGGTCTCCCAAGGCAGCAGACAGATACGGCAGGCTAGAAGGGCTGCAGCTTCGGCAGTCACTGAAGCAAAAACCTGGGTGTGGGAGGAGTTTGCGGAGGCTATGGAGAACAACTTTTGGTTTGCCTCAAGGAAGTTCTGGCAAACTGTTCGGCGACTCAGAAAGGGAAAGCAGGGCTTGGCTCAGGCTGTGTTCAGCTGGGGAGGAGAACTTCTGACCTGGACTGGGGATATTGTCGGGCGGTGAAAAGAGCACTTTGAGGAACTCGTGAACCCGATCAATACATCCTCAGGGGAAGAGGTAGAATCTGAAGACTCTGGGGAAGTCTTGTCCATATGCCTGGCAGAGGTCGCTGAAGCAGTCAAAAAGCTCCTCGATGGCAAGGTGCCGGGGGTGGATGAGATTTACACTGAGATGCTGAAAGCTCTGGACTTTGTTGGGCTTTCTTGGCTGACACGCCTCTTCAGTGTCGCGTGGATGTCGGTTACAGTACCTGTGAAGTGGCAGACCGGGGTGGTGGTTCCCATTTTTTAAAAAGGGGGACCGGAGGGTGTGCTCCAATTATAGGGGTAACCCACTGCTCAGCCTCCTGGGAAAGTTTACTCCAGGGTGTTGGAAAGGAGGCTCCGGCCGATTGTCAAACCTCAGATTCAGGGGTCCAGGGTCCAGGGCTCTTGGATGGAGCAGATCCAGGACTTGGGCCATGGCTCCTCTATCACAGCTGACGGGGCATCAGCTGGCCCACTGTGAGAATGTATCCGGGCCAAGGGAAAGTGGTGTCAATGTCCAGTCTGTTTACAGCCGAGGACATGGAGCAGGAGATGTGCTTAATTTGAGCACTGGCGATCGAGGTCAGACACATAAACAGTTTATCCTTCTTCTTCACATCCTCACGCAGGCTGTGGATGTCTTTCAAGACCGACTTCTCATAGTAAGCAATATGCTAAGCTACAGGCTAACTAGCGCTAGCAGAGCGCTAGCCAAGCCAAAGTCCACATTCCAAAATCCCCCAAAAAAGTTCAGGTGAGGGTCAGTGCCAAAAAATAGTAAGGATATCACAGTGCGAACAATCCGTAATTTGTAATCCAAAATTAGGTAAAGTTATAACGTAAAGTTGGGAAGCTATTCAACAAGTATCACACTGACGTGACAGCTGGAAGTGGCGTTGGAAAAACTAGTATGTCAATTTCCATAACTATGCCGATGATACACAGCAGTATATTTCTGTTGAGCCAAATCTTGCAGATGCTGAACGTGCTCTCACTGTCTTCTTGCTATAAATGATTGGATGAGTCAAAATATCCGAAAACTACATGAAGATAAGACCCCAAAGCGAAAAGGGAGGAGGAACTCTTCGCAAGACTTGATAAGCCGAATCCCTGAGTCAAATCAGAAGAAACAAGCGTGGGTGTTATTCTAGATAATAATTAAAGTTTTTACTCTAGGGCAGTACTCGACTAAGAATTGTGTCAGTCTAGTTGGATTCAGCTGTTCTATGTGAATCGGGTGGGGTGGGCCGGCTCATCTCTTCATGTAGGCGATTAGGCGGCCACCTAGGGCGCCATCCCAGGAGGGGGGGCTCGTGAAGAGGGAGCGATTAGGGAGCATTTTGCGCACCTGTCCCCCTTTCTGGTGATGTGTGCCTGCGATCGGTGCTCCAAAACAGTGTTTTTATTTTGATGTAAAAAAACAACTGCTCGACTTGAAGAATCTTATTAAACTGACGGGTTTCCGACTGATGATTCGACTCGTTGACTTTCAGGGGGCAGCCCTATTTAACTCCCATATTAACAAAGTAACCAGAACACCAATGTTTCATATTAGAAACATTTCCATAGCCCAGAAAGATGTTGAAAAGCTAATTCATGCATTTTTACAAGTGGATTTGACTACTGCAATTTCCTTTTAACAACGAGGCTGAAGTTGGCTCCTTATTCAAAATTTTCAGTCCACCTTGAATGGCCACAATAACGTTATTTGGCCTTTAAATGACTCTATTTAGTGACTAATCACTATCCTGTACTGTACTTCAAGTTTAAGTTCAAGTTCAAGCTCAAGAGATTATTTGTTTACATATAAATACGGTCATAGATATATGCAGTGAAAAGTCATGAAACCAGGTGATTACGCACAATGAACTCTATAAACTCTAAAAATACTAAAATTACTAAAATGTGCGTAATTGACACGAAGTGTCACGCACATTTTAGTAATTTTATTGTTTGTGTTGTATTAAATATACATTTAAAATGACTAATCTTTAAGGAATACTCTGTACTCAGAAAAATAAAGCAAACAATGACCGTCCAGGGTGCACTTTTCAATGGAATATATATATATAAGCAGCACTGGGACACCACCTCCGGAGTCAACAGCGGGTTTCAACCTGAAGGAGCCTAGCCTGAAGGAAGTGGAGGAAGTTGTGAAGAGGGCAATAGCCGGCTCTGCGCCAGGGCCCAGCGGAGTACAGGGTGTATAAGAACTACCCAAAGCTACTCCATCGGCTTTGGAGGGCCCTGAGCTGGAGGAGAGGCAGAATCACCCAGCAATGGAGATTTGCGGGGAGGGGTTGTATATGCTGAAAGAGGAGGACTCCCAGAACATGGCGATAGTGGCGGAGCCCCCTGCGGTCGCCTGCACCAGCGCTCTGGTCGACTTTTGCACATTTTAGTATTTTTTTC
>NC_137201.1:1838284-1878284 GCF_960531495.2 Zeus faber
CAACAACAAAAACTGAGCCGCTGTTCCACGAGCCGGCCCACGGAGAAAGCACCAAGCTAAACGAGGCGGCATTCGGGTCAGAATGAGGACGCAACCTTACCGTCCACCTCTGCCAAGCATCCTTCTTGCCAACGTCCAGTCCCTGGAGAACAAGATGGATGAACTTCAAACGAGGATTAGATTCCAACAAGACACGAGGAACTGTTGCGTCCTCTGCCTGACGGAAACATGGCTGACCCCACTGGTGCCGGATGAAGCCATCCGTCCAACCAAGTCCTTCTCCGTGTTCCGCGGGGACAGAACGGGGGAGTCGGGGAAATCCAAAGGTGGAGGCGTCTGCCTAATGGTAAAGAACCGCTGGGATAACCCCAACAACACCAAGTTTCTCTCCCACTCCTGCTCGCCGAAACCTGGAACAGCTGACCATCCTATGCCGCCCATTTTATCTCCCCCGGGAATTTAGCATGGTGATCATCACAGCCGTTTATATCCCACCGTAAGCGGACACCGACACAGCACTGTCAGTCCTGTACGACGTGTTGTGCGGATTTCAAAACAAACATCACGACGCGGCTGTGGTGGTGACTGGGAACTTTGACAGGGCCAATC
Organism: Zeus faber; assembly: GCF_960531495.2. Lineage (NCBI taxonomy): Eukaryota > Metazoa > Chordata > Actinopteri > Zeiformes > Zeidae > Zeus > Zeus faber. The sequence continues at coordinate 1,838,894 of NC_137201.1, forward strand.
TTAAAAAAAGTTCTGCCTAATTTCCACCAACACATCGCGTGTGCCACCAGGGGAGATAGAACTTTGGACCATTGCTACACACCGTACAAGAACGGATACAAGACCGTCTCGTTCCCTGCTTTCGGGAAATCTGACCACGCCACGATCTCGCTGGTTCCCGTTTACAGGCCTCTGATCGCGCGAGAACTGGTGGTGACAAGGGAAGTGAAGCGGTGGACAGATCAATCGGAGGCTGCGCTTCAGGACACTCTGACTGACATAGACTGGGACATGTTCCAATTAAGTTCAAGTGACGTCAGCCAGTTTACGGAGGTGGCAGAGAGCTTTGTAGCTGTGCTAGCACACAACATCGTTCCCACGGTGAAAGTTCGGATATTTCCAAACCAGAAACCATGGGTTGATAAATCCATCCGCTGCGCTCTGAATGCTCGCACGGCCGCTTACAACGACAGTCTTGTATCCGGAAATATGAACAATTACAAAGCGGCGTCGTACAATCTGCGGAGGGCGGTGAGGGACGCTAAACGGGCGTACAGAGAGACCGTGGAGCTACAGATGGAGTGGGGGGACACAAGACGCTTGTAGGAGGGGCTGCGGACAATAACAAACTACAAGAGCAGCTCCTCCCCAGCCATGAGTCTGGACGCCTCCCTAGCCAACCAACCGAACTCCTTTTATGCGCGGTTCGAGTCTGGCAACAGCACCGCTAGCTCGCCGACTAATTGGAGTTACACCGCTGGGGATGAGCGCGCACTCTGTGTCCATGCACAAGGTCATGAGTGCTGTGATGCGGGTGAACACCAGGAAAGCTGTGGGCCCAGATGGCATATCTGGGCGAGTAGTGAAGACCTGTGATAACCAGCCAGCTAGCGGCGTTCACTACAATATTCAACATCTCCCTGGCTGAATGAGTGGTACCATCCTGCTTCAAGAGGTCCACCGTCGTTCCTGTCCTGAAGATCGCCTCTCCTGTCTGCCTGAATGAATACCGTCCGGTGGCCCTCACCTCGGTGATCATGAAGTGTTTCGAGAGGCTGATCAAGGATTATATCTGCGCCTCCCTCCCCCGCATCTTGGACCCATTTCAGTTCGCGTACTGGCAGAACAGATCCACGGATGACGCAGTCTCCCAGGTACTGCACACCACGCTCACACACCTGGATGGCCGGAAGGGGGCCTATTTGAGAATACTGTTCATCGATTACAGTTCAGCTTTCAACACCATAGTCCCCACCAGACTGGCTGTCAAGCTGAAGGAATGCTCCACTGTGTGCCTGGATCCTGGACTTCCTCACAGCCCGCCCCCAGGTGGTCAGGGTGGGGAAGCACATGTCAAGCTCCCTCACCCTGAATACAGGATCCCCCCAGGGTTGCGTCCTCAGCCCCCTACTGTGCTCCCTGTACACACAACTGTGTGGCCAGGGTCAGCTCCAACATCATCATCATCATCAGTTTGCTGACGATCACTGACTGCGACGAGAAGGCCTACCGCGAGGAGGTGGCTGACCAGTCACTCTGGTGCCAGGACAACAGCCTCCAGCTGAACGTCAGCAAAACTATGGAGCTGATTGTGGACTTTAGGCGAGGATCACATTCGAGGACGCACACGCCCTTGGTGATTAATGGGACTTCTGTTGACAGGTGAGCAGCTTCAAGTACCTGGGAGTCCAAATCACAGAGGACTTAACATGGACTTTACAAACAGACACTCTGGTGAGGAAGGCGAGGCAGCGTCTTTACCACCTCAGGCAGCTGAGGAAATTCCGGGTCTCGGTGAGGATCCTCAAGTCCTTCTACTCTGGAGCAGTGGAGAGCATCCTGACAGGCAACATCACTGCCTGGTTTGGGAACTGTACTGCTCAGGACAGGCGGGCCCTGCAGAGTTCAGCTGAACGTACCACTGGAACTACCCTCCCCTCCTTGCAGGAGTTATACACCAGTAGGTGTAGTAGCAGAGCCCTCAGGATCATGAAGGATCCTCATCACCCCAACGGACTGTTCCAGCTGCTGCGGTCGGGTAATCGCCTCCGCAGTCACACAGCGAGAACAGAGAGACTGAGATGGAGTTTTTTCCCGCAAGCCATTAGAACTGTCAATGCTGACCTCACCAGGGGTCCTCACTGAGCCACACACATAGGCTCCACTACCTTACTGTGCTATATGTAGCATACTGTACCGCATACTGTGTCACTGTTCAGGGCTGGCCCAAACACTACCTCACTTTATTCATATGCCACTGTAATGCACATATCTGTATATACATAATTGTCTATTCCATATACATAAGCATATTCCCTCTATCTATTCCATTTTATTTCATTTTATTTGATTGTATTTTATTTTATTCTATATATTTTTATTCTATTCTATTCTAAGTATTCGACTTACTGTGTTACTTTTTAGGAGTCAGTTAGTTTGTCTATTAGAAAGAAATTTTTCCTAGGACATATTGTGTGCTATCACCGGGTGTGTTGCATTACATTTCACTGCATATATGTATGAAAGTATGTATATGTATGTGACGAATAAACCTCTTGAATCTTGAATCTTGAAACACCAACCAATTTTGGATCATCTCCTTGCTCACTGTGGAGAGCAAAATCTTCTTTAGCGTTGTGGCCAAGAGACTCTCCACCTTCTTGTTGTGCAACAACTACATCGACACGTCGGTACAGAAGGGAGGCAAGAGAGGGCAGAGGAGACCTGGCTGTGCTGTGGCTGGACCTAACCAATGCCTACAGTTCAATACCCCACAGACTGATCGAAGTGGCTCTGGAGAGACATCACATACCCTAGAACGTGAAAGAACTAATCGTGGACTATTACAGCAAGTTCAGCCTGAGGGTCTCTTCTGGCCAGGTGACATCGGACTGGCAACAGCTGCAAGTTGGAATAATCACAGGGTGCACCATCTCAGTGATGCTTTTGACACTGGCAATGAACATGCTGGTTAAGGCAGCTGAACCAGAATGCCGCGGTCCCCTCAGCAAGTCTGGAGTAAGGCAACCTCCCATAAGAGCCTTCATGGACGACCTCACAGTGACAACTACAACTGTCCCAGGAGCCAGGTGGATTCTTAGGGGTTTGGAGAACATCATGTCATGGGCACGCATGAGTTTCACACCCTCAAAGTCCAGGTCCTTGGTTCGAGTGAAAGGGAAGATCACAGACAAGGGGCCGGGGCAAGGATCGCTGTGAGGACGGGGAGGAAGTGGAGGGCAGCCGATGGCATCCAGCAGGCACAGACCCCTCTGAAGCACAAGACCATCCTTGGGAGTGTGGCACAAGGCAGAGCCAGCCTTGGCCAGCCTTGAGAACAACCCGATATGCCACTCTGCCCATGGGAAGGACAGGCGGAAGATGGTGCAGGATGAGGTGCGAGCTTCAGTGGAGGAGGAGCGATCCAGCAGGGCAGTGGCTATGAAGCAGCAGGGTGCCTGGATGAAATGGGAACAGGCAACCGACCGGACCGTCACCTGGAAGGACATCTGGAACTGGGACCCTCAGAGGATCAAGATTTTGATACAGGGGGTCTACGACGTTCTTCCCAGCCCATCTTCACATAGTGAAGCAACAGCAGCATGCCCCCTGTGTTCCAAGGCAGGGACATTGGAACACATCCTGACCAGCTGCTCTCAGGCACTGGCTGACGGCTGTTATCGCTGGAGGCACGGCCAGGTCCTCAAGTCCATTGCTGAGGCAATTAGTAAGGGTAAAGTATAAAAGTATAGCCGACACCTCCGTGCTACAGCCAAGACCATCTGCTTTGTCAAGGAGGGGCAGAAGCCAACTAAAACATCAAAGGACTGCACTGCTGGATTGCTCTCCACGGCCCAAGACTGGGTGATGACTGTTGACTTGGAGAAACAGTTAAAGACACCACGACACATCATCTAGACCACACTGAGACATGACATCATCCTAGTTTCAGAGGCTGGGAGCTAGGCAGCCGGAGGTGGGCAGTAGGCGATTTTCTGGCCATTCCCTGAACTAGGCCTATGGAACCCTAGGCATAACTGGCTTCAGCAGAAGAAGAGCTATCAGCGACAACATGGAGGCAGCAGAGAAAGCTTACAGATGGTTCTGGCTGAAAAGGGTCAGGTCGCCTGGACAAAGGTCAGGTCGCCTGGACAAAGGTGTCTGTTGTGAGACCCAAAACACCCAATGGCTCCAGGAAACAACAACACTGATGATGTGTCCAAGTGAGTGCATCAGAAGGTGCTTTGATAGACTATATATATATATATATATATATATATATATATAAAGTATATATATAAAAAGTATATATATATATATATATATATACTTTTTTTTAAGCGTTTACAGTATATGGAGCAACCAGAAACACGACACAACAAGATGGACTGTAATTAAATGAGAAAGGCAAATAGTGTTAGGCCCACGGCCTACCAGCACCACTAGAGGCCGCTCTTGCCCCATCTGCAGCGCCCCCCTTTAGCCAATTGCACACACCTGGGATCAATTACCTGCATCACTCCCCACAGTATTTACTCTCCAGCTTCCCAGTCATTCTTTGCCAGACCATCAACAATCTTACCTGAGTTGTACAGCTACCGGCTCCATTCCTAGTTCCAAGTTCCTAGTGCTTTTTTCAAGTCCCTAGTTTATGTCTCTTTGTTTCGTCTTCCCCTTTCCTGCTTGTCGACTCAGTCTGTCCGTCCATCTTCAGCCAGCCCGGTTTACCTGCTTGTCTCCACTCGTCCACCAAGGCTGTCCGTCCTTCTCCATCCAGCCCGGTTCCCCGTCTCTCCACCCAGATCCTGGACCCCTCCTCCCGGTCATCATCATCCCTGCCCAGCCCTGCTCCATCCCTACCTGCCCGGGTCACCCCGGCCAGCTCCAGTGTGTGGGTTAATAAACATCCGTTGTCTGCCTCCCGTCTCCCCATGTCGTGCGGTTGGGTCTCTCCTAGCCCTGGTCATGACAAATAGTGCAATAGTGTGTGCTTTCTGCATAATTGTCATGACTGTACTATAGATTGTATTCTTATGAATATGACTTTATTATTAAGCTCGGAACATGGCATGTGAGACTGTATAGTCTCATGTCATTGCAAGTTTTCCATTATTGCTATGGCTCTCCCCGCTCATTTTCAAAATGTCTCAGGAATCTGACACTTGACATGACAATGTAAGTATTGTAAGAATATTAGAGAGGCAGACTCTTTAGGTGCTTTTAAATCGAAATGCTAAAGCTTTTCTTATCAGCTCAGCCTTCAATTAGTCATTTTTAGTCTTGTTAGTTGTTTTTAAATAGATATTTATTATTTCAATATTTAACAAAGTTTAGAGTCTTAAAAAAATTAAGAAGAGTTAGTTAGAAATATTGTGTGATTCATGGCCAACAGTGTAAGAAACCTATGGTGAATGTTTATATGTAGGCCTCTAGGCAATTATAGAAAGTGGAAAGAGACAGTAATTAGGAAGAAAGACAATGCAGGTAAGAAAAGTTACATGATGCAAGACTCGAAATGAGAAAATAATTCACTGAGGAACGCTTACCCTGTTTTTAATTAATTTCATTCTTTTAATTTTTTTACTATTCTGCTTTGTGAATGTATTTTGCTTTGCTTACATGTCGTGTATGAAAGGTGCAATACAAATAAAGGTTATTATTATTGTTGTTATTAGTGTCAAGATATGTGCAATACACTTAGTACTATCTGGTTCCTATTTATTTTTATTTTTATTTTTATTTTATTTGTATGTTTCTATATATTTTATATTGTTTATAGTGTGTACTTGATGCTCTTTATTTTCTGCTGTCCCCTTTTTACTGCTGGAACAATGTAAATTTCCTCATGTGGGACTAATAAAGGTTTATCTTATCTTATTTTATTATCTATGTGTCACAGGCTGTGAGGGAAAGGCACACAATCTTGAGACGGTGTCAAATTCTGCGTCTTTGTAAAACAATCCCTTCAATTCAAGTTCAAGTTCAAGAATTTATTTGTCACATACATATACATACGGTCATACATAAATGCAGTGAAATGTCATGACACCGGTGATTACGCACAGCACACAGAAATCCTCGCATCACCTTAAAAAATACACAATTTCTAAGGTAATATAATGCTGACATAACTATGCCATGGAAATGCCAACTCAAGTTAATTAATGAACAATTAAGTGTAATTTTCCTAATAGGTTTGGTGTTCACAGGAATGTTGTGTTCACTATAGACTGTATTGTTCCCAGAAAAACTGCGTCACCTGGTGGAGGTACCTGAAATAAGCAGTCACTCAGTGAGACAGAGATAACTGCGCATGCGGGTAACACCCTCGGGGAATAAACCATGCTGCCCAATAAGTTGTTGTTTGTCTGTTGCATAACTACATAGTGTTTAAATTGTTCCAAAATATAAAATGTATTGGGCATGCATAAGGCATGCCTCCGATATGCCCCCTGCAATGACAATTTTCCCTCGTTAATCTACTCGGGGGTGATGTCCATGACTAATTCTTAGGTTTTTGTGGTGTCTGTCGAGGGATTGTGAGCTACATTGATAAACATTGCCATTAAAATATCTAATTTAGTGCTTCGTCTGCAGAATATAACTTGTTTATTGAACCCTTTGTGTAGTCTTCTTACGGCTTGTTCGTACTGATGGTGCTGACAAAGAAATTTGGCCATCTCGCCATATTGTAAAAATGTTACTGTAAAAATATAGGCTACATGCTAAATGGTGTGTATCTATTGTGGATCGTTTTTGTTTTTTGTACTTAACAGAATAGGGTACTTAAATTCAAGTAGAATTACCATTAGTCTTGTGCCTAATTACATTTAGGTACAAGAGTAGCAAGGAACACTAGTAAAAGTACGTAATAATACACCAAAACTACCGAGATTACAAGTTACTTTTACGATGCCTATGATCCCAGTGATAAAACAATAAAAATTTTGGGTAAAAAAATCCAGTTTTAAACAGCAAAATTGTCAGACATCTGCATTTTATGAAGATAAAGTCGAAGGGACGAATTCACAAAGCGATGGCGCACAAATGGTGGTGCAAATTTGGCCCCTTTCCATGGAAATGAGCGTGGTTGCAGAGAGCATCCAATTCACAAACACCGGCACTAATAGCAACACACAGTTAGAGTGTTACTGTGGTACTGTGGTACCTGGTGGTAACTGCCCCAGACCAAAAAGAAAAAAAAAGGCAGCAGTGCGCGATCGTCTTAAGAGAGCTGGTGCAACTGAAGCATATTTATAAGGGGTGTCACTCCCAGACTTTCCTATAATTTATATTCTGACATTATTACAATAATTATTATATCACGGCATCTGTAGCTAGCGGAACGCGCAGCAGTCCGTGGTTTTCAAGACACACTCCAAAAGCAACTTGTTGACACAAAAAAGGCGTTACAAACATTGACAAAAACGGTTCTATAATTCCTTTAAATTCAAAAGATATTGGGAAAAAACAACTCAAAGTTATAGGGAATAGCAATAAAGTGGTCAGAATTGGCATTGAGCCACAGATGGCATTGAACCTACGGACCAGCCTCGGGTGCAGTGTCCCGGAACTTGGTAGAGTAAAATATATTTCATTAACCGTCATAATTTCTACATTGTAATATTAGGATTCAGTGAGAACTAAAACACACATTGTCTTTGTGCAATAAATGAACCGTATATTTTATTAAAGATTTACTCATACTATTTAAATGGTTTATAGCCACTGCATGTTAACCCAAAAATGCTAAGCAAAACTGCGATCAGACGTCACAAAACAAGATAAAATTGCACTCAGCAGCAAACTTTATGGGTGTTTTTGCACTGGCATATCATCGGCGCAATATTGTTTGTGAATCGGATGCTAAGATGGCACAGATAGAATTGATGGTGCTATTGATGGTGTTATTAGCAGCCACCATCCTTTTCTTTATGAATTTGCCCCTAAGTTGTTATGCCATCATGAGGAATTGGTCTTGTCAGATTTTCGGCATGAATCTGTCGGGATTAGTGAAGAGGTTTAACTAGCGATGAAGTACTCGAAAAAGTAGCCAAGGAGATTGCAGCACATTATGAATGCTTTAGTATGAGTAGAATTACAGATTCAGTACAGTACTGAATAATTCTTCCTGTAGCATGAATACTTGTAATTACCCACACCTCCACTGTTGGCAGACTGGAGGTTGTAAGTATAGCAGTCTATTATTTACACATGCTCCGAAGAAGCAGCAGCAACATACCTACCATGTAGAATGTGTTAACTTTAATAAAATGGCCCAATACCAAAGTAATATAAATTGTTGTGCATTTTTGTATTAAAAGCAAAATCAGAGTCAACACATTATGAAACATTTTATAAGATTTATTTCAGAAAATATACTCGATACAAATATTCATGAAAAGCAAAAATAAATGGTTTCAAAACATTTCAATCTACATAAACATTAAATCTAAAGTGTACTTTTTATTTAAAAATTATTCATAGTATTTAAATGTCCTTTAACCAACACTGCACCAAGTATGCCACAATGGGAAAGGGTAAAGAAAATACACCAAGGGGGAGTTTCAGCATTGAAATACAGTAGGATCCAATTTATCCAAACCCCCTCGAAAGTGAAGGTTGTTCAGGAAATGCGCTCATGTACGAATCAGTACATTAAACTTTGTCAGAAACAAACATCTGATAATACTTGCATCCATAACTACCAAAATTATAATAAAAAAGTATTTAATCACCGTTGCCCAAATTAACCATGATATAGCGACAGAGGTTCGCAAAGCCACTGTTACCTTGACGGCTGCTGAGATTTCAAAGGCCCTCAGCCAGACTGTCCATCTCTGCTCATGCTGCTTATATCATCACACTGGTTTTATATTTGTTTGCACAAGCATGGAACGACCTAAGGACAGGCAATATACGACCCCTTTGCTACAAAGGCTAAGAAGGCAGGTCGAAGAAGATCAGTCACATTTGGCAATGTTGGTGTCGTTTCTATGACTTCTTTTAGCAGCCGCTATTTGTCCAATGTTATATGACTGTGGCCTGTGTGCCACAGTGGGGAATTAAGCCTGTTTGATTACTCTGTTAATTCACGTAAGAGGTTTGGATAAACAGGGTTCTACTGTGCTCGTCTTTATTGAAAGGTCCATTTGATCAATGACCAAGTGCAAATATGGCGCTAAGAGTGATTTTGTCATATGCCTTGGCAGATTAAGGCACTCTCCTCTCTTTCGTATATAACCTGTCATCACTTTTTTGTGATACATTTGTTCTGCACTTCAAAATGCATGAATCATAACCATTTGGCTTGCTCCTGGCATTATTTAACATAAAAACACTGTCAACAAATTGTCAACTTACATAGGCCTATAGTGTGTCAAATCACTGATCAGGGAATTCTATGTGAATATTGACACTTTGGCATGCTGCAGTCTCTAAATATCACACTCTGGTCCTCGCATACCACCCTCAAATCTTTTATCAAGATCCTACGAAACTGTAATTTCTTCATCCTCCGATTCCGTGAGATCTGATAGTTTGCTGCCATCTGACGGAGATGACAGGTGAGGATGATGATGATGATGGTGATGGAGGTGTGAGTCTTCACTGTCCAACATCAGCTGAGAATTGGGGTCCTGGGACAGCAGGCGCAGCTGCTCTCTGTCAGGGCAAAAGTCACCGCCGACATCGGTAAGGTCCGGGTGAGGGTTGGTCTTGGCAGGGAGGGTCTGCTGGCGGCAGCCCCCCGTTGAAAGAAGCTCCCTCTCCTTGGAATTTCTCCACTTCATCCGCCTGTTCTGGAACCAGATCTTCACCTTTGTTTAAAGAGGGAAAGGAGATTTAATGTTGATGCTTAAAATACCGTCAGCAGATGCAATTGTTGGAATCGTGAAATATGATTTTGTTCATGTTTCACAAAGGCCTCATCCCATCCCCACCTTTTTGCTTGAACATTTCACTTTGTTGTGAGTATATTGTTGGCTTTAACCTTCCTCTGCAATTTCTTTCAGTACTGTACTTTTAAATGATTTGGATCTGCACTTAACCTGAATCTTGCAGTCTTGTAGTTTGCACACTACATGACTGATCAGTGACAGGGGGTCACACATTACAAGATCTTGCAGCCAAAATAAAATCAGAGCAAAAAAATAAAAAAATAATTTAAAAAACGAAGCTCATAGCAAAAAATAAAAAAGTCTGGCTTTTTTTCCCCTACATCATTTACTTTTGAATCGAAATTACATTTAATACTATATAATTACTTTTGATACTTAAGAACCTTTAATATATCATCTACTTCAAGACTTTTACTGAAGTAGTATTCTAATGAGTGACTTGCACTTTTACCAGAGTAAGTTTTTTAGTAAGATATCTCTATGTTTACCTTTTAAGTGTGGCTTTCGAGTACTTTTCCACAACTGATATTCTTTCAGGTTTACCTGGGAATCTTTGAGTGCCAGCTTGCCGGCCAGCTTCTTCCTGTCTGGCTTGCTGATGTACTTCTGCTTCTGGAAGGTTCTTTCCAGGGCCTTGCGTTGGAGGTCTGAGAAGACTGCCCGCCTTAGCATGCCCCGCCTGGGCTTTCCTCTAGGGGCGAGGGGCCACGTGAAAGTCCCTGGCACAGGAACCACTGAAGAGGCTGCCAGAGTGGGACACAAAATTGGAAATGTGTTCACTGTTGTTTTATTCAACCCATAGAGTAGTAATTCTTAATATGTAAATGGACTTTAAGTTAAATTGATATAAACCTTGAGTGGTATTGTGGAAAGTTATGAAATTGTTATTATTTTTTTTTTTTGCCATAATCCAAATTCCAAATCCAAATTTAAGTCAAATTACAGATGGTAAGAAGACCAATGTGACCTAAACTTTCATATGATGTCTGAAATGTTTGAGGCTTGATAACGGTCTGATAACATTCCCTCACAGTTCAATGTGATGAACCTCAGTCAGGTTCTTTAACGTTGAATTTGAATTCATAAGAAGATATCATGATATAAATCTATTGTGTAAATGTGATGCTGGTCATTATAATAAAATTTTCCATATTGCCCAACCATAGCTACAAAAAGTGTTGAAATCTCACACAGGTTGACTTTGTAGACTATATTTTTTCTCAATGGATATAATCTTTAAGAGAATAGATTTTCATTCAACCCTTCAAGGATCAATGAGAAAAACACAGTTTGCTGTTATCAAACTATGGCAGGAAACGGCCCACAATTAATAACACCAGAACATACAGTACAAGCACGTGGACATTATAAAGGGCTCCTAGTCCTTCTCCGGTGTGAGTCTGACTTTAAAAAGAATGAAAGGCAGGGGGCGTCCCATTTGTCTGCTGATGGAAAAAGACCCAAGGGTAAAGGGATGGACCCTCCTTTGTGAAGCTCCCACAAACTGCCTTTAATGAAGCGTAAAAGGCAGTTGTAAAGGTTGCATGGGGGGGGCTAATTGGCTAGTAATGAAGTGAGTGGATAAGAGCCATAGACAGGCTAGTATATAACAGACCCATTTAAAAGACAGGATTGTTAATTATCATCCCAACAATAAAGACATTTGAAGACCTGATAATCATTTGGAGGGAGGGAAGGTCAGTGAATGTTTTCACAGGTTTTGTAAATATTTAGCTTCAAGCTGCAATACAATGCTTAATTAATGTAATTGTTGTATTGTTGTAGGGGGAAAAACGTGAATTTTCCATAAATGTCTAGAGCAATTCTACAGCAACCGATTATTCATTTCAAAGCAGCCACATATCTGTACACCACAGAAGGCTTGGGGTTAATCATACACCAGGGACTTATTACATGTGAGGATGATGCATGGTCCCTCTGTGGTCTTGTGAGAACATTCAAAGTAATGAAAAGAGCCTATTGGAGAATTAGTGCATGACTGGTTATGGCCTGTGACTAGCAGTCTGTGTGTGTGTGTGTGTGTGTGTGTGTGTGTGTGTGTGTGTGTGTGTGTGTGGTTTTGGCTCCTATTGGTCACGGTGCTGAAAGCTTTGTGGATGAGTGGAGAGCTTGGTGGGAAAAAGCCAGAGCGTGAAAGGGCACCAAGCCCGAGCTGGGAAGAGACCCCTCACATTTCCACCATGACGAACGGGACTAATTTGGATATTAGGACGACCAGTGCTTGTGTCAGCAGTCAGTGTGGCTACTAAATAGGGGAGAATTGGCGAAACTGATTCTGAGCCGCCCTGGGCAGCCCCACCCCCCGTTCCCGGTATTCCCTTACAACATGTAGACTAAATGGTCTGAGACATGTCTTCTTATTGCTTTTTTTAAGCGTTCATTTAATTAACCTGACATGGGCCTGCATAACAAACATTGATTTTTATGGTCAACAACCTCAACAAAATAATTTCTGTCGGAACCGTTTAGGTTTAATCAATACTTGAATGGAGTTGCTTGAATTGTAAGGGTTTGGATTAGAATGGAGTGGATTGAAATGTATGAAGTAAGTATGTGAAAACAGTAACTGAAAATGACTGTTCTTGGCACCCGAACCCTAGCATCTAAACTCCAACGTGTCTGGAGTGCATTTAAGTTGCCACCATTAGGGGCATCAGGATGTTCAGTTAATCCGTGTCTGCAGTGTTGCATATTGTAAAGTGAAGTGGTTAAAAGGCAGTCGCCAAGGTACAAATTACCTATCTCTTTGTTGCATACATTCAATTCAACCCTAACCCTAACGCCAAATATTATGACATTATTTTCTTTGTACTATGCTGTATACTGTAGGTTAGTAGATGTTTGTCGAACTGAAGAATTTCACCCACCTGTGAAGTAAGAAGCTGTGATGAAGGGCTGTATGGTTCCGTCAAAGAGAGGCAGAGGGAAGGATTTGGTTTGCAAACTCTGGACTGATGGAGAGGAGTGAGAGGCTGCCGCCACAGAAACGCATGTTAGATTTGACCACAGTGTAGCTGCAACAATATGTGGCCAACTTGCCAATTACAATAACCAAGTTGTTGTGTGATGATGATTTCAGAGCTATTTCAGAGAATGAGTCAAGTTTATTTTATAACCCTTAATCACAGTAGTCTCAAACCCACATTTCACATGAAGGTTGGCAGAATACCCTAGTCTTAACTCTAATATCCCATGGGCACTAGTGGGAAAAACTCTGAGAAAAACCCCTTTGAGGAAAAATAGGTGACCCCTTGAGAAGGGGTCACAGAACAAGATATCTCCCTTCCAGAGGTGTAAGGGGAAACAAAATAGGCTATAGACAAGATGATCCAATGTTTTTTTTATAGACCTTTGACTTTTTTTTTTTTATTATAGAACATCACAAAACATCATTAGGTATGATTGAACAATGTCATTTATAAACTCAACATTGAATAAAAGTGTATATGTAGTTACAATAATGTATGCACGGTGCAAGCACACTTGAATTATCTCATATGACAATTAGACTTAATTACCAATAATATCTACAGCGTGTGTGTCTGTGGTTACGCCTCTTTTTGCATATCAACGCGTTCTTGTGACGGACAATTTAAGTGCTTTGTCGGTGTCTGCAAGTGCAAGTATTCCATAAGGCGCACTAGTTGTAAGCTTAACCATTAAACGAGGTGGCATGAGGATGACTAATGCCACCCTATGAGCAAAGGGAAGGCTTATTTGGGAAGCCTAGCTTCCCTAATAAAACTTCCCCGTTGTGAAGATTGCCCAGGAATTAACCCAGTGTTTCAACAGCCTTCCACTTAAACATTATAATAAGTTAATTTACAATTTTAACATTAAAATAACAGTCTAGCTGCAGTAAAAAATAAAGTCTGTAAAGTTGTTCTTCTTCTTAATAACCTCTATCATTTCCTTGAGAATAATAATATTCTACATTATATGTCAACAAAAAATAATGGTAAACAATAGTGAGAAAACGCACAATAATAATAATAATAATAATAATAATAATAATTATTATTATTATTATTATTTATAATGCGTTTTCTCATTATTATTTACTATTCATTTGTTGTTGATCAAAATGTAGAATTATTCTCAATCAAATTATTGTATTTATTATTATACCTTTCCGTGTCGAAGGTGCCAGTATGGCGCTGACGCCGAACTTAAGGTAGCTGGACTCCGGATAACGTGTTTGCAAAGAGTCGCCGCCGACTCGGACGGTCTGAGCGGAGGACTGCAGGAGTGAAGCGCGTTCCGTTTCGAGTCTCGCTGGGAACGGCAAGAGCGTCGGACCATCGCCGGGCGACAGGACGTCCTGTCCGGGGCTCTGCGACGAGAATGTCCGATGACTGTAGCTCAGCGGGCGGCCGAGGCGGAGGAGATCCTTCACCAAAAAGCCGGTTGGAAGTGAACTGGGTATGGGCAATGCGAGCGCCGCCGGGGGACCCACTATACCCGGGTAGAGTGGAGGCGGCAGGGCGCCGCAGGGAAACATCATGGCCCAGTCGAATAACTTGAGAAAAGAAAAAGTTGTTGCTTTTTCCTCTTCTGGAAAAGAGCCTGAACTTTACTCGCCAAGTGATTAGTCTTTTTCTCAGGCAGCAAATCTAGAGGGAGCGTTTTAACGGCGATACCACCCATTCACTCACTTCTGATTGGATCAGAGACCGGAAGCGGTGGATATGAGGGCGTTACTGCGCCAAAACTGCGTACCCGTGACGGTGGAATTCCTAGTTGTAGAAAATAGTCACAGATGCGTATCAATGCGTTTGAAACGTGCAGATTTTGACAACAGTTACACCTTCTGAAACTCTTCGTGGCAGGTACACAAAATCTGATTCCACAAATCACAAATTAATACACGCACATGTTTTTTTTTGCTATTGTTGTTGAAATGAATATGGTTCAAAACAGTCACACACCCGTATCGAAAAGTTGCACACCCGCAGAATATTTTCTCAATATATATTTTTTTGCTTGGTAATTTTTTCAGCACTAACTGCAACTGCTTGAATCTGCCGCTACGCATCTCAAATGCAGTTTTTCGCTCACAAATGATTTCCCGTACGCTCCCACCTCAGCACCACACATCTCAGTGACATATGTAACGAAAGAGATGTGTGCACCTGTAGAGCCAGGGGCGGGCATCGTTCAGAGATGAGGGAACCCTTTTGGCCAAACAAAGGAGCTCGTTTGGGGCGCCCAAAAAGGAGAGAATAAAAAAAAAAACAACCCCAGCCTCCAATCTCCAGAGGAGCTGGGACCCGTTGCTCAAGGCAGGAGCTGTGATTTCCCCGTTCCTTCCGTTATATTGGGTTATACGTTATTATTTTAGTCAGGCACTTTGGACAGCCCAGGTAGCGCCGTAGGGCCCTAGCGTTGGTGCCTGACTAAAATAACGATATAAACCAATATAACGAAAGGGGCTTTACAACCCTTACCTTACACATTAGGTGCCAGCTCCTCTGCTGAGTCGGGAAGAAGCTTGGGATTTGTGCGCCGCCAATGAAGGTGTAACTGTTGTGTTGTGTTTCAAATGTACTCATATACATCTGTGACTATTTTCTGCATCTGGAAAGAAAAGAAGAAAAAAAAAAAAAGGAATATACATATATATCTCAGAGGTGGGCCGTCGGGGCCACAAAGGCCTTCTCAACTGGCCTCGAGATTGTCAAAATCAGAAAATTATATCTTTGTAAATGCAATTATAAAAATATGATTTTATGATTCTGATATATAAATTTATATTCAATTATTAAATATATATTACAAAGTTCGTTCCCATCAGTCTATTAACGTAATTTCATTGCTACTCTCTCCATCAGTTGCGATGCTTCCAGTGCAGCTCATAAATTAGAGCTTTCATCGAATCAGATGCTCCGTTACTGTGTTTCTTTCCGAATGTTAATTTTCAGATTCTAACGGCATTTGGTTTCTTTAAGTTCGAATAGTATTCGTTTGTGTGTGCGTGTGAGAGCGAGAAAGAGAGATGGAGGAAGAAAGTAACTGGTGTAGGAAGCTGGTAGTTTCAAGGGGTTTCAACATTGAGAACACGCACATTTGTCCCGCCCCGAATAAATACTCTGGTGCTTGAATTTTGTGTTTTCCTTTACATTAAAAAAAAACGTTGAGAGAGAGAGAGAGAGAGAGATTTCAGCATTTGAAAGTATTAATGCAGAAAAGGCACAAATTGGTGCATAAAAATTCAGCAGAATGCAGTGTTTGATTTCCTGGGAATTTCCTGGGAGAACCCTCGAATCCCGCGCCTAATGGCCCGCATTAGGCTTCCCTAATGTTAGAACGAATCCTTCGCCATTTCATATCTATATATATATATATATATATATATATATATAATTTTTTTTTTTTTACTTTTTATTCTTTTTTTTTTATATAAATCTTTAATATAAATAGAACGAATCCTTCGCCATTTCATAAATATATATATATACATTTTTATTTTTTTTTTAAATATAAATCTTTAATGCTATGGCTAATCTTTAATGCTATGGCTGATCCGTATATATACATATATATATATTTATATATACATTTTCCCACTTAAATTTAATATTAAAACATTTCCAATTCAGCATAAAATAAAATTGCCTCTAGGTTATGGGAAGTAAATGACGGTAGGCCTCGATAGCCCTATAAATGGTGCTCAGCAGATTGTCGGCCGCCCCGACAACAAACTAAAAATACATTTAAAATTTGTTAAAAAAATAAAAGAGATTAAAACGCACCCCGTTCACATAAAGTTGTGTTTTCCGCAGGTATGCATTAATAATGGATTCATTTTCCGATCCAGCTTATTGTTGTGTTTGTCCTTTCCGAGTTGGAAAAATATTTATTTCAGCTCTTCATTTTTGGATAAAGGATAACGTCCATTGGCTCCGAAACTTTTTCGAAGAATCACAGTTCATTTGCTCGGTTGGGCTATTAGTGACATTATTGTGCATGCTTATTTCGTGTCTTGTCGTAATAATTTATTGTTCTTTCATATCGATTTGTATATTTTGATAATATTATGAGCCCTTTGTGGTTTTCCACAGCACAAGTCCGTCTAGACATTTTCAATTCCCAAGAATCGTATCGCGACGCCAAATTGCCCCTTCATTTTTGGACAATTTTATATGATTCTATGTGTCCGGAAACGGGAATTAGGCCTATATTCTATTAGTCTCACATTGTTCATTTTAAATTGTGTGTGAACAACACAGGGGCCGAATGCAAACAGGCAAATTAGTAAAATGAGTGCGGAATTAAGCCAGTTCTATGCATGACGTTAGTGTATATAATCAATAAATGATGGTAACGGATAATTAATAGATCATTTAGTTACGATGATGATTATTACTAATTGTGCGTGTGTTAAAGGTTGGGAGGGAGCGGGCGGGTATTATTCAGATGTCCATGCTGTTCCAACACCCAACACACACACTCACACACCCACACACACACACTCCCAACTCTGATCGTGGCCTTGCCTTCTTATCCTGTTAAGCATGAAGAAACTGCCCCCACCCCACCTTCCCCGCTTTCGTTCACGCCTTTAGGTTTGGAGGGCCTTTAGGTCCGTGACACAAATCGTTGTGGAAAAATCACGCCGCCGAGGCCCCCTCTGAAAGGATCTTTTTGAGGAGCTTCTCTGTGATGAAAGTATTGGAGATGTTGGACAACGCGGTGATGAATTTAATGTCTGGGTTTAAGTGCAACATGGCAGTACACAGTAGACAGAGCTGTTTCCTGCCCTAATAATAATAATAATAATAATAATAATAATAATAATAATAATAATAATAATAATAAGAAGAAGAAGAAGAAGAAGAAGAAGAAGAAGAAGAAGAATTACGTAATAATAATATTGACAGTAATAAAAATGTCAATATAAAGAACAATACTTATAATAAAGATAATAAAACATTATTATTATTATTATTATTATTATTATTATTATTATTACTATAATAATAATAATAATAATAATAATAATAATAATGATGATGATGATGATGATGATAATAATAATAATAGCTGCATGCAGCAATACGCTGGGTCCAGGGTAGTCGGCCCTTCGTTAAAGTTCAATGGACGATTGTGCTTTGGCTCTCTGTTCCGATGTGTTTCGTGACTGCAGAAGTTCATTTGTTCCGGCCTGGTAACAGTGTAATTCTATGATTAGGCAGCTGCTTTGTTTTTTTTAGGTTTGCTGCTGTGGGTGGTTAAATGATGAGTTATCCTCAGAAGTGTATATATTTATGATGTTTAATGAGCTATTCCTTTCGTTAAAGTCCAATTATATCTGTCCCTTAATCTGTGTACTCTGTCCACTCCATCAAGTATTTCTGCATTGCGTGGTGCCATCTTGGTGAGGGTGCGATTGTTAATCACAAATAAACCTGTAGACATTCCTCTATAATCCCATTAGAATTTGTGTGCTTTAACCATTTTTTAATATTCGAGTGTATTCAAATGTATAAAGCTCCTATTTATTAGTGTGTGTGTGTGTGTGTGTGTGTGTGTGTGTGGAGGGGGGCAAGGTTCCGCGGCTCCCCAGCTCCAAACAGAGCAATCTTTTCTCCAAACAAAGAAAATTAGATACATCTAGATTACTCTAGATGTATTTACTCAATTTCCTGCTGCTGCTCGCTGCGGAGCAGATCGCAGATAGCTTCTGAAAAAATCCCGCCCGCGTTCTCACAGTCCGGTGGTAAATGCCTCACGGCCCGGCACGGTCCGGAACCTTTGCACTACAGAACATGGCGTCGGTGATGGTCGGGTTTATTTCCAACTTTCATTGCCACATCTGTGGAATTACTGGACATTCTGGTCAAAGGTGCACTCTCCGTTGTACTCAGTGAAACTCCGGAGGAGAGGGAAAAGCGCAGGTGGGCTCAGGCTTTCACTTTGCAACAAACTAGATTAACTTATATTGAACTTTATTGCTCTTCACATGTGGATTGATTCCCTATAAACATTTATAACCAATTATTTACTCATAAAAATAAATACATAATTGAATCGCAATTTCAGCATTCGAATAGTGATACATTTTTATATACAGGTACAGCTCACTTAACGACCTAACTGTTTAACGACTGTTTGGAATTACGACCAGCTCTTCGACCAGTTGGTATTGTACACTGGTACAATAAGGCTGCGTGCGCGGCGTCTCAGCGTTAAGCATCTCATCGCCATTCTCAGTCTCAGTCTTGTTCCCGTAGTCTGTCAGGGGCAGTCGCCACGCCCCCTTACCGTGAAATAACATGGGTCCTCGCTTATGACCAATTCGCTTAACGACCTAATGCTAGGAATGGAACTCGGTCGTTAAGTGAGGAGTACCTGTATTCAAATTCTCTTTGAATTTCGAATTTCTTTCCTGCAGCCCTAATCAAAAACTCCATCCACAATACTGCTACTAATGTTGAAACTGCCCCAAATACAAGTGTTATTCAGATTGTCTGTGGGTTCGACTCCATGACATCCATCAAGTTCTGATGTCAGTTACATCTGCACGTGCTGCCATCTTGGTGAGGTCCCGATTGTTGACCAATCACTGGACTGCAATCCTATCATGTGACCTGTACGTGACGTCATGCGCGTTGCGGTAATGATAGCAAATACGCCCCTTTGCAGCGGGACCCCGAATGACAATAATAAAAATGGTGATAAAAAGAACAATAGTTATAATAATGATAATATATATATTTTTATAGTAATAATAATAAAAAATAACTATGAAACTTGACTCGCTAAATTATCTCAGAAAAACCGATATTTAAAAAAGGAAAGATGACCAAAAAAAAGAAAAACACAAAATTTCAATTAGATTTAAATTCCCCACATTTTCAGACAACTTCCTATGTACGCAGAGTAGAAGCCAATACAAATAAGCAATATCTTGTGATCAGTCTCCTTGTCATTCACGAGTATGTGCTCTGGTAAATTTCCAAGTTCGATATGTTGTATGAAGTATAATAATGGTGCAAATGTACTCCAAGAAAGACCAAAGTATAAGTCCAAGTTTCACCCCCCTGCTGTAACTACACAGGGGCGTTTGACTTAACTATGTCACTTCCAAACCAAAGAAAAAAGCTCTCTTCTAACCCCAGCAGACAGTGCTGGACACCCATTGACGGACTATATAGGAAGACAGAGAGAACTCTGGAACAAAGGAGGTTTTTCAAGGAGAAGAGGTGGAAGAATACGATTTTTGATCGTTCCTAAAGAGTCCTTTTTGTAGGGGTGAAGAGGTGAATCATTGAGGGCTGTGTGTTAAGACGTGTGACTAATGGAGTTTGACCATGTGGACACTTTCTCTCTCTCTCTCCATCTTCTCTCTCTTTCTATTACACTTGCACTCCCTTTTACTCTTTCTTGCATTTCTTTCTCGGCGAAGGGTCTTCTATTAAAGGACCGGCTAGCTATTTTATAACACAGGCCTTATTGAAATGTTGGTTCCCATCGTTTCCAACAGTTTGTAGCACAACCTCTGTGAACACTTGACTATTTAGAAGCTTACCCACCATGCTACTTCACACTCTGCTTAAAAGCAGCCCAATGGGACAACACTTTTCATTGGCAACACTGCAGTCTAAGGCAGCAGTTAATCAAGGACAGCTTATTCTGTCAGGCAATAAGTGATAAGTTACACTTCTCTAAAGCATGTTTCTCATTAATGTTGCCCGAAAATCTGTCCTAAAAGAGCAGATTAGAAGATTAACTTCAAGAGCTGGAACTGCCGAGTCGTTCTGCGCTTGAATGGTAGTAAATTCTCGGGGAAAAACTCTCAAACGCTATCACTATTACCCAAGGGAATGTTTGTGTGGTATATAGGCCTACAATCTAATTACAATTATGGTAACTACTCAACATGGACATGTCATCATAAAAAGGTTCCTCTAGCCAACAAAAGGAACGGAATCCTCTGAAACAGTTTTCTCCGCACAGCAACCCGCTGGGAATTTTGATACCTTAACCAGAAACCCTTCAAAGGAGTGAGAGGGAGAGAAATTGTTTCGTTCAAAGCATTTTATTTCTTCAGAAAATCCCTCCATTGTAATGAAGTGGAGCAGATGGTTCTCTGTGAGGCATTAGCAGAACTAATTTTGTCTCCCGGTATGACCGACAGACAGACACAGACAGGCAGGCAGACAGACGGACAGGCAGACCGAGAGACAGACGGGCCTTACTGCCCAATCCTTAACCAACACGCCAGCTGTTGTTGAATTACACACCAGTTAAGACTCATTTGGAATCTATTAGCCTCTCCAAGTCTTACGCAATCCCTACACAAGGACAAGGACAAAACCAAGAGGGGACATGGCTAATTATAAATAATCATGTTACTATGAGTGATAGTTCAGCCAATATTCATTCGACTTTCAGATTGCGACAGAGCATTCCATGTTTTAAAAACGTGTGCTCAACTTTTGCACACAATCGAGTCAACATGTTTTCATTTCACTGATGGATATGAGGAATATACTCTTGCTTTCAGGACTAATATTCAATACTCAAAACAAACTTTTATACTTTTTTTTTTTTTGGTTACCACCCCTGTCTAAACCTTGCTTAAGTGTTGATGAACTTGGCACCGCCACACATAATATCCAACTACTGATATCTGTCAACTTTCAGAATGTCAACATGTGAACATGCTCCAATTCTATTCAATATCTGGAATGAAAAAATTCTGTTTTGAAGTCTCTTAGAAAAAACATTTGTAGCCTTACTGGTCAACACCCAAAGTGTAAGCCAAGCCAAATCTGATATAAAGTTTATTTGGTCTAAGTGGGGAAATTCAAAGAGAGTTCATATGGAGGACACTTGCCGTGGCTGCGTAATTCAAGCTTTAGATCATAATAGGCTGGATTAATACAGAAACTGTTTCAAATGAAAAATCTCCTTTCTCCCTTTCTGTTTGCCCATATTTTGCTCTCTCTCCCTCTTCCTCTCGCCCCTCGCTCTGTGTCAGAGCATCTGTTTTCTGGCAGTGTGGAACAGTGGATTAGCTGGGCCCTGCATGTTGAAACGGGTAGACAAGGTTTAAAACCATATTAACTTTCCATTAAACATCACCCTGCGCTGCAAAGGGAGGGAGAAGGGAGCAAGCGCTGTGATAAAGCTCTTCTGAGAAAAGAAAGGGGGGTTGGGGGTGCACAATCATAGTGATGGGAATTCCGGCTCTTTTTAGTGAGCCAGATTATTTGGCTCAGTTTAGGAATAAGAGCCAGGTTTTTTCGGCTCCCAAACAGCTCTTCATTTAGTACCACTTCTGGCTTTCATAATTCACCCAAATTTAGCAATGTTTTGACCTATGTGTGCACATATCAATTGTACAAAATCTTACAATTTCCAGAATACTATCTTTTTACATTGGTATAAAACCCTTAACAATGTGAAACAACATTTTGACATTATTCATCATATTGATGGTTAAAGAATAACTATCCTAGTTGTATAATAAAAATAACTCACTACAAATGACATTGTATGATTAATAAATAATCACGCTACTCTATACAGACACATACATTTAAATTAAATTTGTGTGATATAATATGAAACAAAAAAGATTTCTGCTTTGTTCAAAAATGTTATTTGTTCGTCGTCATGAATTTATTGTTTTGCCATTTCAGTTTGTGCTCCACAGGGGCGAGCAATGCAACATGGGAAAGTCTCACCATGCTTGGTTCCTAGTGTTACTACCAAAGTGAAATGTTTCAGCATCGTATTTAACAAATGCGTTATAGGATCATCCTATAATTCTGTCTTGTATTAATTTCCAAAAAAATAGAAAGAAAACAAAATTGGCTCTCAGATGGGAGCCGGCTCCCATTGTTCACTTTGGTTCGCATGTGTCGGTTCGCGACCGACACATCACTACCCAGTCGGCGACAGAGGCAAGAAGAGGGGGTGGAGGGCATGGTAACCCCACCACCACCCCTCCAAACTTCCTTTCTGTTAGTACATAACTACCTTGTTTCTTACATCTCGTTGACAAAATAAATCACATTGAATTTCGTCATTAAGATAAAATGGACAACAAGCTCAAGCAAATGCCTCTTGGGCCTTGTGGACCGAAAGTAGACATGTTCTTAGAACTCACAACTGTTTTGTCAGTTTCTCGGTTAGCTGACTAAGCCCTCGATCACAGAAGCAATTAGCTGTGCAAGATTCCTTCCTACATCTTTGAGACGTAGGCTGCACCAGGTCTCAAAGCTATAGATTGTAAGCAAGCTACAGCTTGCTCAGTAATTATAAACAGTAAGGCCGACATAATTAAACAACTTGAAACTTGTTGCTTCTGCCTCACAACTCAACACAAGCCACATCCAGTTTAGTTTGTGTTACAATTTGTATTTTGGTAATTTGGAAATGCATACACTGGAATGATGTGAGAATGCTAAAATGATGGCTTTCTGTTTTTCCCTCTCCAACGCACCATCTCATCTTAGGTCAAACCCAGCCAACCAGCTGGTTTTCCACTGGCCTATTACACAATTTTGCATGTCAAAGGTCAGCAAAGTTGAACTTTAGGCAACACCTCCCAACAAATTCCACGTTCCTTGCGGAAGTGAATGTACCGATCAACGATGAGCTAAATTTGAAATATTGCCTGCACAAATGCTGGTGTGACTTGCGCATTAACTGTATGTAGCAGTCAGAAATATGGAACCAACAAACCAGTGTTAGTTGTCGGACATACTGTATGAGGGTCTGTCTTGTATGCTTTATTTCTAATGCTACTCCTCCCACTGCTTCACTGTCATCACATTTGTTCTTCATTTCGTAAATCTCGCACAGCAGAGGATCGGAGCGTGTGCGGAATCCGACTACACGGTAATGAATGGACTTCAGGTGAGTAGTTGGATTCAGTGTAAAGGTGGCTTTAAACTGGCTGGTTCAAGCCACTTTTGTGCCTCCTAATATATTGGAACAGCAAGTAAAATCGCATTGAGAGTGAATCATCTGGTGGAGGATATGGAGCAAAAACTTTGAAACCATGAGAGATGGACCATGAGTGTATCATTCAACACAGTTGTGTGCATGGGGTCCTTAGTGGCCATACTGGATCACACAGCACAATTAAATTTTGGTCAGCATTTACAGGTTGAGTTTTCAAACATTTCTTAATTTTTCTAGTGCTTCTGTTGGATACATTTGTTTCAATATTTAGTTGTGATATATTGTTTTATTTAATTTCTTTGCATTTTTACTCATGATACGAGCAACTCAACTTGTGACCGGCAAATTCCTGCTCTAGTGCAACTCACTGTCTCCTTATAACTTCCATGCCTTGCAGGAGTTACTTGTCAGTATTTTTATTAATTTGTTTGTTTGTTTTCATAGGACTTTTCAAATGACTTTTTAAATGCCACACTGACTGAGCTGAAATTCTGTAGTTCAACTGGTAAATATTCAGGTCTCCATATACCTAGGTCCAATTGGGGGTGGTGTGGTCTCTTGATGCATATGTGGTTTTCTAGTCATTCCCGCAGAACATCGCAGAACTCCTAAGGCCATGTCAACTGCACTGAGGGCACACACAAAATTCACTGCCACCATGTCATGTGTGAAAGTTCATTCTCCACACTTAAACCTGCTGTAGTTTCATAATATACCCTTCTGAACATGCTTAGTCCTAGCAATACAATATAGTTGTGGAGTGTGAGAGCGAAAAACCCATCTGGCAGCTTCCTTTCTTAGTTCTTTCAACAAACAATCAAGACAGGAAAATTCTCTCACGGTTCCTCTGCCCCAGGCAACCCCCTATTGCACTCCAAATCAATTAACCGCAAAGAAGAAGGGTTTAGACAACTGTACAGGATTTTACATATAAATGCATACATTCAGAACCTCAGAAATAAATCAAAAATGTTGTCCAAAGTCAGGCTGGTCGACCCATCGAACCTTCCAGTGAACTTTTCCCTGCCTTTCATCAATGTCCCTCAAAACCCAGCAAAAAAGAAAACACCTGAGGTCCCAATATATTTATTTCACCCTGTTACAGAAAACTTCAAAGAAAACAATACTAAATCAAAGTAATATGTCTTGCTAAAAATATCTACTGTAGAGTACAGACTTTTCATCCAAAATACAGGTTACATTGTAATAAACAAATTCCAATATTATAAAAACATGCATAACACCATCAACTTTTAATGATATTTCACTTGACACCCCTGATCATGATGTCCTCATTCAGGGTCCGTCGTCCATTTTCATCCTCTATTTTTGAATGTCTATGTTTGAGTGTTCAAGTCCATTAGGCTGTTAGGATCTCTGGACACAGCCACCCACTGACTGGTCGTGAAAGAAAAATTCACCAGCCAGTATCTTGCACACACATCAAATACATTATATCAATTTTTCTGTTTCCTTTTCTTTATTTCTTGTCTACTTTGTTCTCTCTTTTCTTTTGTAGCTTCGAACCATGTCTGTCCCTCCCTCACGAACAGCTGTAGAATGCCAAGTTCCGTTTGTCTTTTCTCCGTGCATCTCTTTCCTCTTTCTGTTCTTTTGATTTACTTTATATGTGGACACAAGCACCTGCATGGTTTCACATCCGGGTAAAGAGTTCCTTCAGCTGGCCACAGTTGTTCAATGTCAGGCCACCGCTTGTTCCATTTTCCTGATGTTTTTGCAATATCTTTAATAAGGGGATTATTCTTTCGCATTACATCAATAGGAGTGATTACATTTGTAATTTTTGTATCCATTTATTTTATTGTAAATCAAATAGATTTATTTGAAAATTATTTATAAAGCACCGTGTAATCACACTCAACCAAAAACAACTGAATTTACCAACCCCAAAGGAGACCAATAGTTTCCCACTTATGAAAGCAACTTCACTTGTTCATTATCCGATCCATCTGATCATACTCATTTATCTTAAATTATCAAAATGTCCATCAATGTTCACTCCCAAAACAGCCTCAATAAAGGTAAACCATACTCAGATAATGAAACCAATATTCACTGCACTCAACCGTATTTAAATCAAATCAGTTTTTCTGCATGTGATCAATCAAATCAATAATACTCCATTAATTAGGCGAATGGCTTGATTAGTCAGTCCATTGGCAAGTCTTTTACTAACTAATTGCAAACGCTATATAAAAAAACTAAGAACTACTGTAAGCCTATATGTGAAAACAAGCACTCATGTAGATTATTACTAGATGTACACCCATATAGGTAAATGCCCTTGAGCCAATTGCACACACCTGGGATCAATTACCTGCATCACTCCACACAGTATTTAGTCTCCAGCTTCCCAGTCATTCTTTGCCAGACTGTCAACTAGCTTACCTGAGTTGTACAGCTACTGGCTCCATTCCTAGTTCCAAGTTCCTAGCTTCTAGTGCTTGTTTCAAGTCTCTAGTTTATGTCTCTTCGTTTCGTCTTCCCCTTACCTGCTTGTCTCCTCTCGTCGACCAAGGCTGTCCGTCCTTCTCCATCCAGCCCGGTTCCCCGTCTCTCCACCCAATCCTGGACCCCTCCTCCCAGTCATCATCATCCCTGCCCAACCCTGCTCCATCCGAAACTTCAGCCGTATCGCCGCTCCCCTCTCAGGCCTTACCTCCACCACAGTGGGCTTCAGAAGCCGCTTTTCATCTGCCCCAGTCTTGGCCCAGCCCGACGCCAACCTCCAGTTTGTCGTAGAGGTGGACACAGGGGTAGGAGCGGTACTGTCTCAGCGTTCTCCAACCGACGGTAAGCTCCACCCCTGTGCCTTTCTCTCCCGCAGGCTGACCCCACCCGAGCGCAATTATGACGTGGGCAACCGGGAACTCCTGGCCGTCAAACTAGCCCTGGAGGAGTGGCACCACTGGCTTGAGGGAGCAATTCACCCCTTTGTCGTCTGGACCGATCATAAGAGCCTGGCCTATATCCGGACGGCGAAGCGGATCAACTCCTTGCAGGCCAGGTGGGCATTGTTCTTCGGCCGGTTTATCTTCTCTCTATCCTACCGCCCAGGCACCAAGAATACCAAACCTGACGCCCTGTCCCGTGTGTTTGCGCCAGAGGAGAAGACAAGGGATCCAGAACCCATCCTTCCACACCTGTGCCTTGCTGCCACGCTCACCTGGGAGATCAAGTCCCTTGTCACCCAAGAACAGGAACACCAGCCCGACCCATGTACCGGACCCCCTAACCGCCTGTTCGTCCCTGACTCCGCACGCTCCCAGGTTCTGTAGTGGGCCCATGCCTCCCGCCTCAGCTGCCATCCCGGGATCACCTGCACCCTGGCCGTCGCCCGCCAGCGCTTCCGGTGGCCGACCCTGCTCTCTGACACTCGATCCTTCGTCTCTGCCTGTCCCACCTGCGCCCAGTCCAAGACCTCCACCCGACCCTGCTCCGGCCTCCTCCACCCGCTACCCATCCCGACTTGTCCTTGCTCCCACATCGCCCTGGACTTTGTCACCGGTCTCCCACCATCCCGGGGCAACACTACCATCCTCACGGTGGTGGACTGCTTTTCTAAGGCGGCCCAGTTCCTCGCCCTGCCCAAACTACCATCGGCAAGGGAGACCGCGGACCTGCTGGTGGCCGAGGTGTTCCGCCGCCATGGCATCCTGGCAGACGTGATGTCGGACAGAGGACCCCAGTTCTCCTCCCAGGTCTGGCACGCCTTCTGCTCGGCCCTGGGGGCACAGGTCAGTCTCTCCTCCTGTTTCCAGTCCCAGACCAACGGCCAGACGGAGCGGGGAAACCAAAAGGTGGAGGCCATGCTCCGCTGCCTGACAACCACCAGCCCCACCTCCTGGAGCGACCAGCTGCCATGGGCCGAATACGCCCACAACACCCTGGTCAACGCCTCCTCTGGCCTGTCACCCTTCCAATGCCCTCTGGGCTACCAACCCCCACTGTTCCCTGCCCAGGAGGTTGAGATCGCCGTAAACTCCGTCCAGGCCCACATCCGTCGCTGCCGGAGGACATGGAGGAGGGCCTGCTCTGCCCTACTCCAGGCCTCCACCAGGTCCCAGCGGCAGGCGAACCGGCACCGTGCGCTCGCACCCACATACGTCCCCGGACAGATGGTATGGCTCTCCACAAAGGACTTGCCCCTCAAGGTGGACTCCTGAAAACCCACTCCCCACTATGTTGGTCCCTTCTCCATTGGGTCAATCATCAACCCCTGTGCCGAACGCCTCCGTCTCCCTCCCTCCCTCCCTCCGTGTCCACCCCACCTTTCATGTGTCCCTGCTTAAGCCAGTGGTTTCCAGCCCTCTCTCCCTCCCCGCCAAGGCCCCACCACCCCCCCGCACCATCGACGGTCACCCAGCCTACACAGCCCGGCGCCTGCTGGATGTGCGGCGCCGGGAGAGGGGCCTCCAGTACCTCGTGGACTGGGAGGGTTACGGTCTGGAGGAATGCTCCTGGGTCCCCCGAAGACAGAGCCTGGATGCCTCCCTCATCCGGGATTTCAATCGGACTCGCCCTTCCGGTTCCAGATATCTGCCAAGGGGCGTCCGTAGAGAGGGGGGTACTGTTAGGCCCACGGCCTCCCAGCACCACTTGAGGCCGCTCTTGCCCAATCTGCAGCTCCCCCCTTGAGTCAATTGCACACACCTGGGATCAATTACCTACATCACTCCACACAGTCTTTAGTCTCCAGCTTCCCAGTCATTCTTTGCCAGACCGTCAACTAGCTTACGCGAGTTGTACAGCTACTGGCTCCATTCCTAGTTCCAAGTTCCTAGCTCCTAGTGCTTTTTTTAAGTCTCTAGTTTATGTCTCTTTGTTTCGTCTTCCCCTTACCTGCTTGTCTCCTCTCGTCGACCAAGGCTGTCCGTCCTTCTCCATCCAGCCCGGTTCCCTGTCTCTCCAACCGGATCCTGGACCCCTCCTCCCGGTCATCAACATCTCTGCCCAGCCCTGCTCCATCCCTACCTGACCGGGTCCCCCCGGCCAGCTCCACCGTGTGGGCTAATAAACATCCTTTGTCTGCCTCCGATCTCCCCGTGTCGTGCGTTTGGGTCTCTCCCAGCCCTGGTGGTGACAAAACCACATTGGCCTGTTTCACGGGATTCAAAATTTCTATGCGTTGTCATCCGCAAGCTCCCGGTGTCTGTGAAGAACTGCCAGATGTCTTGTCATCTGCCCCTTGGATGATGCAATTCAAACTCATTCCATCTTCTCTGTCTTTCCCCCAGCTCTCAGCAAAGTAAAAGAGAGGAAGAAAGAAAAAACAAAAAGAACAACACAAGAGTTTAGTGTCTTAAGACCACTCAAAATTCTTATACGTACTATAATACAATTCAATGAGACATACATTATCAGCTTTTTTATATCTCGCGCATTTGAAATAAAGCAATGTTTACTTTTATTCATACGATGCATTTAAATCTAAAGAGTATATTAG
Source organism: Zeus faber (assembly GCF_960531495.2). Classification (NCBI taxonomy): domain Eukaryota; kingdom Metazoa; phylum Chordata; class Actinopteri; order Zeiformes; family Zeidae; genus Zeus; species Zeus faber. The sequence continues at coordinate 1,868,180 of NC_137201.1, forward strand.
TCAATCTAATATCACCTCTTAATTAATTATTTTTATTTTATTTTCCTATTTAATTTAATTTTTATTTATTTTAATTTATTTTATTTTAATATTTATTTATTTATTTTCTTCTATCTACTTCTACTAAGAAATAAGAGAGAGAGGAAGGGGCCTTTTTTCCGCCCCTCCTGTCAGGGTGAGTATCTAAGTTCCACCCTGTATGAAGCACCACCCCTTGCTCCACCTCTTAAATTTAGGAACAACTTCCAGTTTGCACCGGTCGTCAGCGAGCGAACATCCTGTTTTAGCTCCCCTAGGCCACGCACAGAGCCAACAATCAGAACTGTTTTCTCTCACTTAGCAGCCGAAACACAGAGTCTCTTTTCTTGCATCCAAACCCCGCTTTTCCTTCTATTTAATGTGTACATGCATGTGTAGGCAGACTGTTTCTGGTGATTCTAGTCCTTCTCTCAAGAAGGCTTATTTTGTTATTAAATATATAAAGTCCTGTGATGGTTCATATCCTTTATGAAATGTATACAACGTCCTTGAAAGAAAAAGGCTCATATATATTTATCAAACATCCTTAAAGAAAAAGGCTCATATATATTTATCTAACGTCCTTAAAGAAAGGCTCATAATCTTTATTATCAGCTTTACAAAGTCCGTAAATAGGCTCATATATATTTATCACTAAAGGGGCAAGAAGTGTTTCTCTTTGTGTATTATTCAACTGCTCACCACATATGTATACCTATTTAATAACCCATGTATTCTATATATCATTTATACATATACACGAACAATACACAAATCTCTTCACACCTCTTTAGCCGCGGCACACTCACACACTAACACAGGCACACTCACACACCAAAAGGAAAAAGACATGTCTGTCCTGCAGCACATCTGATTCTCCAAAAACTTTAACAGCGCTAAACTTAAAACTTTAACGTCGACTTATTTATACTTTTGGCCAGACTTTTAAATTTTCACTTTGGCCAAACTTTTAACAAATTATCTTTTTAATCAGATTCATTCAGCATGCATGTTCAATGTGCACTCATTCTCCTAGGCTGGTTCAGCCCTGCTTTTCCCCATTTTTTCTCAAACTTTATTTTCATCTTTTAAGCCTTTAACTTGTAACTGTTTTTGCTTCACTTTTCTTCACTCATTTCACATATCAACACATCATCTCCATCTCCGCACAATCTGCTCTTGTCAGTGCACCCTATCTGCAAAAAACACTACCGCTTCACGAACCACACACAGCTCAATTTTGTGAAGAAACACTCACCCTGAGAGTGGTAATTCGCTGGAGCAGGCAGCATCGGCAGGTGAGGCCCAACAGATCCTAGGTTGTGATGTCACTTTGTTGTTTCTTGATGAATTTGATGTGTTGATGATGAAGAAGTGGCCGCTGACGCTGACTTGAGTGAAATAATAGATTTATTACAAAAGAACAGCATCAGACCAGACTTTCCATGGACATTCAGGAGAGAACCAAGCCGGATGGATTCTCTGTTGAATGAAACTCGGGCAGGTGCTTTTATTCTTAACCAGAGACAACGTTGACCATCTGATTCCCCTACATAGGTCACCGTTCACATTTTCACCTCCCTTATCACCGGGACCCCTGACAATGGGCTCTCTCTCTCTCTTGAAACCCCTGGCACCGTCTGTTAATAATTATCTTATACAATGGGAACTGTCTTGGGACGCCACACATTCCAAGACACCTCACTGCCCATTGACACAATACTGCACTGACCTTTGGGAAAACAGATATAGTGAGAAGAGTGTGTGTGTCTTTTTTATGTACAGAAAGTAAGCCTAACCCCCCACCCATAGATATTGTTGTTATTGTTGTTGTGCTGTCATGCCAGGTGCCATTTGTACTTGTGTTCTTTCCTGTCACTCCAGTGACCATTTAGTACCTGTACGTCCTAAATGTTTTGAGGGGCCTTTCCCAGGGACGCAAAATGAATTTCAGTGCCCTACTGACCAATAAAGCTGTATCGTATCGTATCGTATCGTATCGCATCGTATCGTATCGTATATCCCTCATGGAGAGACTATTTGTATTTGTGTCTGTACGTGTATGCACTCAATGTGCTTAGTGGCGAAAAAAAAATAGCCTCAGTCTAATACAGGAGGAACAAATCTTAGGATACAAAGCTTGCGTCGATAGACAAAGTCAAAGTCTGGACCATGACATTGTCAGGACATTGTATTTGAAAAAAAAAAAACGAATCCCAACATTTGTTCCCCACAGACTTTATAAGTTGTTTTTCAGAGAGCTGTGAAATTTCACTTTTCAATGTTATTTATTTGCCAACTTGTTTTAACACCAACATGTTAACAAACATATGGAATGCACACAAACCAACTACTTAATAAATGAATGCCTAGGTGATTGAGGGGATGAACGGATACCATTTTGTTCAGACTAGGTACAAATTCTGACGAACAGTGTTCACTCTTTGGTACTGGTGTGAATACTAACATTGTCAGTTACAATAATCATGACAATACAATCCAAGACACAACACAGATTTTTAGGACTATGTGTTGATTATATTCAGTAATTTATTTTCAAAAATGTATTCACTGCTTTGTCAAAACAAATGATGATAGAACATGAAACTGCCATTGAGTACCAAAAATTGCACCAAGATTTGCCTTCAAATAGGAAGATGAATGATATCTTATTTTACCATGCAGTAGCATTCGGAATTGTCAAAAAAAATCTGCAATTTGTGAAATTAACTCTATATTGAATGAGGGACAAACCTACATTATATTTCTGAGCTAACAAATACCGAGCTGACACATACTACCTGGCCATTAAAGTAAGTACTCCTCCTGACTCACTAAATCTCCAGGTCAATCAGGAGAGACTAAATTGAAAGAATTAGCCTCAGTACCTAACAGGATGGGGGAGAATGAAATATGATAACATGAATTGGATAATTACTAAGTAATAAAAAAAAAAAGCTGAAAGTTCTGTCAGCGTGGGTCCAGAGGGAACATGCTTCAAAAAATGTCCTAATGGTGTTGTACACCTGGGATCTCAGGCCGAGAATACATGATGAGAAGGACAGCAAAACATTGTACATTATACACAACAAAGCATTATTTTATGATTTTGAAGTAGAATATAATCATAACCTCCAGTCATATACTTGACTTACCTTTTAAGTCAAGTTAGTAGAGATTTGTGATCACTATAAGAATGATCCATGTACAGCTAGTCTGGTAGATTGCATTTAGAAAGAATGATGTTTAAATAACAGATAAAGCAGGCCTTAGTCATAGCTTTGTTACCTTGAATTATGAAGAGTGGCAAGCATATGTCTGATTTAGGTCTTTCAGACAAGCAATCGAACATGGACATATAGCGATAGAAAGGGGAGTTGATATGAGCAATGGCTATAGAGGAGGCACCCTGGGCCTTTCAATGTTTGATAAATAGGCTGCTCCGATAAAGAAATATCTCTGTGCAGGTTGAAAGAGCTTGATGAAGTGGTGAATTCATCGGGTCTGAGAAAGCCTTAGAAGCTGATGCAATGCAATCTAAGAGAGCATCGACACAAGGTGAAAACATACCACAGCGAAGGCATTTTAATGTTTGATGAATAATAGACAGGGTAATTGGGTGGCCATGATCAGGAGTAGGAGTACAGAGTCTGGCTATATCCATAAGCAGCAATTTAAAAGCGGGGTCATTGAGTTAATAAGTACATAGGTAGAAGTTTTATTGCATTCCGGTGAGGATAGAATGCAGGTTACTTAATTAATGTCTTTACCTTGTAGGATTTGGGAAAGAAGAGGCTTATTTTTTACCTGCTGATGCCACGTTCAAGTCCAGTCCAAAGCATTAACAGTCTCATTGCAGTAGATGCGGAACAGCACTAGGAATTCTCCTATGGATAGATCCTTTGTCTCAAATTATCTGTCACTCCTTTTTCAACAAATGCACTGGTTACCAAGGGTACCACCAGTGTGTTATGTTGACGCTCTCCTATATTGACTTGAATAACTTCCACCGGAGCCAAAGGACCTACGCATGTCACTTGTGCAAAACGCATTACTCAGACTCTGCTGAGTTCAAGAATTTCTTCAGCTCTTCGCTATAAGAAGTGGTAGAGAAAATGTCTATAGTGAGGCTAGGCAGGTAACATCTAGTACTGGCTGTCTTTGGGGGATTTAACAACAATGCTCAAGAAGGATATTGAAGTGATCAGAAGCTTTTTGTCAAACTCTTGCCTGGAATTTCATTCATTTATCCCAAGAGAATGTTTAGCTGGCTGTGACTGTGATATATAGCCGTTTTTTTCAGTCTAAGATTTAAACACAATGACAGGCAGTGGTGAACCCATTGACAGCGTGAATCCAGATTGTCCTCTGAGGTCTCACCTATGACAAATGTATTACTTGCGTTATTGAATACGATTAATACGGGGCAGACAACTCATTTGGAATACTTGGCTGCAGAGATTATTACTCAACGGGTTTGAATGCGGCGGGTAGAAACTTAAAGGTTAACCTTGTTTTTCAACTTATTTTTCTTGTTTACATTTTTTACATTTTTAGTCATTTAGCAGACGCTTTTATCCAAAGCGACTTACAATTAGTCTTGTCTTGTATTTCTTTGGCCACCCTTTAAATATACAACAAAGTCTTGAGAATTTTTTGCAAATATCAATTTTTGTAATTTCATTTAAACATCTTTAAATCAACCCAATAAACAAAATGTCACATTATTCCCACATAAAAAATAAATAAATACATTTGGAGCGGTTTGGACAAGCAGTATTGATTTTGAATAATTGTTTTAATTATTCAAAATCAATGCTGCCTGTCCAAACCTCTCCAAATTTCTCGGGATGTTATTGATCCACAACAGCCAACCAGCAATTAACTTGTGATTCTAACAAAACTGCTTGCTTCAATACCCCCCTTCTGCACACAGACACACAAGCATTTCCCAGTAAAGCTAGAAGAATACCTATAATAGCTTCTGAATACGAGTGACACAGAACACATCCATTGAGTGCTCATAGAATCCTCATTAGTTCAACATTGGTCATGGGGGCTCAGAGCAACACATCGACATGCTAACAATCACTCCCCTTTAAAAGCGCTTCCATTCAGCAACTGTTCTGTCCTAATCTCATTGGATGCTGACAGCGCTCTGCCAGCCACATCGGCGGGAGCCTTACAGCACCTGGCAGGTTGTTTGGAGGAAAGCTTGTAAATGCCGGTGGTTAAAATAGGGCTTTCATAGGCCAAAACACAAGCCAAGCGAGGCTCTGGGCAAAGGGAGCAGGGGGTGGGGAAATGGCGATTTGGTTGTCAAGTCAGTTTTATATTATGGCATGTAAGGAGAGAGAGAAGGGGAGAGAGAGAGAGAGAGAGAGAGAGCGAGAGAGAGAGAGAGAGAGATTGACCTAGCGCTCACACCAACCTGTGGCCTCGTTTTTCACTCTCACAGATCGACCGCTTCCAGGGAAGTTCCTGTTTTTTCCCCCTGAACAACAGTAGAAGGTTCTTCATGATAAGTTCGAGTTTCAGAAGCAAGTGTGAATGATTCGTCCACAGAAAATTGCAACACTAGCATTAGCAAAGAAAGAAAGAATATGTGGTGGGGAGTAGCTGACAGTAGTAGTGATATGTGGTGTGGTGACGGTGTGGTTTGAGCAGCCACACCAGTCCTGGGTCTAAATAGTGGGCCCGGGATCAGGGTGGCTGCATACCTTTTGCTCCTTGGTTGGTAAAATCCCCATCCCCACACATGCTCATGCCCCCTACTGTACTCCCTGTACACACATGACTGTGTGGCCAGGTCCAGCTCCAACACCATCATCAAGTTTGCTGACGACACCGTGGTCGTGGGCCTGATCACCGACTGCGATGAGAAGGCCTACCGCGAGGAGGTGGCTGACCTGTCACTCTGGTGCCAGGACAACAGCCTACACCTGAACGTCAGCAAAACCAAGGAGCTGATTGTGGACTTTAGGCGTGGATCACAATCGAGGACGCACGCGCCCTTGTGGATTAATGGGACTTCTGTCGACAGGGTGAGCAGCTTCAGATATCTGGGAGTCCACATCACAGAGGACTTAACATGGATTGTACACACAGACACTCTGGTGAGAAAGGCGGGGCAGCGTCTTTACCACCTCAGGCAGCTGAGGAAATTCCGGGTCTCGGTGAGGATCCTCAAGTCCTTCTACTCTGGAGCAGTGGAGAGCATCCTGACAGGCAACATCACTGCCTGGTTTGGGAACTGTACTGCCCAGGACAGGCGGGCCCTGCAGAGGGTGGTGCGTTCAGCTGAACGTACCACTGGAACTACCCTTCCTCCCTTGTAGGAGTTATACACCAGGAGGTGTAGTAGCAGAGCCCGCAGGATCATGAAGGATCCTCATCACCCCAACAACGGACTGTTCCAGCTGCTGCGGTCAGGCAAGCGCCTCCGCAGTCACACAGCGAGAACAGAGAGACTGAGACAGTTTTTTCCCGCAAGCCATTAGAACTGTCACATCACATTCACATGCCACTTTAATTCACATGCCACTTTAATGCACATATCTATATATACATAGGCATATTCCCTCTATCTATTCCATTTTATTTCATTTTATTTTTATTGTATTTTATTCTATATATTTTTATTTTATTCTATAAGTATTCAACTTACTGTATTACGTTTTAGGAGTCAGTTAGTCGGTCTAATAGAAATCGATTTTTTATTTTTATTTTTTCCTAGGACATAGTGTGCTATCACCGGGTGCGTTGCATTACATTTCACTGCATATATGTATGAAAGTATGTATATGTATGTGACAAATAAAAATCTTGAATCTTGAATCTTGATAGGAGCCCTTGTCATGACACGGGTCCATCTGCTCCTGGACTTATTCCACCAAGCCCATTCTCTACAATAAACTGTGTTTCTGAAAGCCTGTCGTCTCTGTCTCTGTGCGGGAGGTCCCTGAAAACGCCACATGGGTGGGGTGTGGTCAGTGAAACTGCCACACTGGCGCCTGCACAGAGACTCTCTGGCACGAGGAAGGGACATAGCAGCAGCCCTCACCCAACTGGCAGCAGCAGCACCCAGGGTGCGGAGGACCGGGGTAGAAGCAGCCACAGCAACCACCATGGGTAACCAATGGCAGCTAGCTGCTCTGCCCAGCAGCCACTGCCGGGGCCATGCAGCAAGCCAGGCCACCTCTCCAAGCAGCAGCCAAGCCCTGCCACGCCTCCACCAGCCTCCTCCAGAAGGGAGGGGGGGAGTCTGTCGTCGCCCTGGGGGAGGTTCGCTGGTGGACCATGATGTTCCGGGTAACCAGGTCCTTGGGAAGGGTACCAGTTTTTTTGTTTGTTAGTAGGGGAACTCTGTTTCAGAGTTTTATTTATTTAAGGCAGGGGTGCCCACACTTTTTCGGCTAGCAAGCTACTTTTAAAATGACCAGGTCAAATTAGCATTAAAAAATGCTAAATATATTTATTTATATATATAGTGAGTATACTACCGGGAGCAGCCGAATGAAGAGCAAGAAGAAGATACTGAATATACTTTATAAATACAATATATGTTGGCGTACCTTGCATCATTGCATGAACCTTTACAGCACAGTACAATACAAATAAAATACATTCATGGTCACTACCTTACTCTGATAACTTGCACTGAATGGAGTCAGCCAGGGTTGCATAGTCCGGACAGTAGCTGCTGGTAGCCAGCCTCAGGCAGGCGTCCAAATGATCATCAGTCATGGTAGAATGGTATTTGGACTTTATAATATTGATGTGGGAAAAGGCTGACTCGCATAAATAAGTGGCGCTGAATAATACAGTCAAGGAGGTAGCACATTTCCTCATGTTTGGGTACCTTTCCTCCGTGAGTAAGTTCTAAAACTGTCCATGAGCCCTGGACTTCAGCTCAATGTCAGCCTGTAGTGTCAACATCTCATCCTCCACTGCAGACGAGTTCAGGTGAAACAGTGTTGCAATTTTTGATGCAAGTAAATCAACCTCAGCATCTTCCCTAAATGGGTAGCACATAAATGTAGCGATTGGCTTGGGTAGAGCAAAGTCTTGAAACCATTTGTCAAAGTCTGACAGACAGTTTTCAATCTGCTCTGTGTAGCGCTAGTGAGGAGAGTATGTTGGGAAGGTGGAAGGAGTACTTTGAGGAGTTGATGAATGAAGAAAATGAGAGGGAGAGAAGAGTGGATGATGTGGGGATAGTGATCAAGAAGTGCAGCAAATTAGCAAGGATGAGGTGAGAACAGCATTCAAGAAGATGAAAAGTGGAAAGGCAGTTGGCCCAGATGACACCTGGGGAAGCATGGAAATGTTTAGGTGAGATGGCAGTGGCGTTCCTAACGAGACTGTTTAACAGCATCCTGGAAAGAGAGGATGCCGGAGGAGTGGAGAAGAAGTGTACTGGTACCCATCTTCAAGAATAAGGGAAACGTACAGAGCTGCGGTAACTACAGGGGAATAAAGTTGATCAGCCACAGCATGAAGCTATGGGAAAGGGTAGTGGAGGCTAGGTTAAGAGGAGAGGTCACAAGAACCACCAGCTTAAATCCAACTATCTTCACTATCTAATCATTCACGATCATCTTGCAAAAGAAACAGTTGAAAGATCTCTCAATTTATTTCCAAGGCTCACAAAGTTACAGCAGCAAAAAAAAGAGAATTAAGCATTTTTGCTGAGCGGTCAAGAAAACTATTTTGCATTCATGGTCAGCTGAGAAGCCAAGACAGTTTTCAATACAAATTAAAAATCTCCATGCGGAAATGCACAGCTCCCCACTGAATCACTGACAGACAATGCAACCGTCAGAAACGGTATCTGGCAATTATGCTACAGAAAGGGAACTCTCCCTATCATTTTTAGTGCCTCGTCAGTCCCAAATTCGTGTTTTTTTGTGTACAGTAGAATCGTATTTATTGAAACCCCATGGAGATTATGGGCTTTTTTGGTTGACTGAAACATGAAATAAAATAATGAATGCTGTTCCTAAATCAATCCAAACTGTTTATTTAAACTCCACCACAAACAAACACACAATAATTGCTTTATTTTGTACTGATCCATAGACATAAAAAAATTAAATAAAAATACATCAACTTTGTCAGAAACAGACCATGCGATTAATACATTTACACCTGTAACTTGAACTGTAGCCTGTCTGCGTTCATATCCTTTTAATTTTTTTGATTTGTACTTATTTTTTAAATACACATTTAACAATACACAATTCTTTTGCAACCAATATAGCTAGTGGGAAAGGGGTGTTAGGGGGTTTAAGCTGGTTTGGTGGACCGGATTAGTGAAGTTTGGACGAACGGATTTCTACACTATGTGTTGGATAGTCCTGGGGTAAAGTGGGGTGGGACCTTGGAAGAAGGGGGTGCATTTGAAGGGGCCAAGGGTAAGCACCTCATCCCCACTGGGCTGGTATTAAGTTGGGACGGGCCGGGGTTGAGCGTGGGGTTAAATGAGACAAGAAAGGATGGCTGTGGCCGAGAGGGGCCAAGGGCCAGAGCCAGCCGTGGTTCTCAATATGGACGGGGGCCTTGTTCCATGGTGGTGGTGGTGGTGGTGGCAGGGGGGTTGCTTGGCTTGGCTCACAGGTATTGAGGCGAGCCGCGCCGCATAATTGGATTGCTCGCCAGCCGTGGTATTTATGTCACTTCTCGTTTCGTCAGTGGCCATAACAGGCATGGCAACGGCGTGGGGATCTCCCATGGTGACCACGGCTTCACCCCATTCACAGAGATTGGATAGAAATGGGGGCCAAGCCTCATTTAATTCACATTTAATTCTCATTCAAACGGTTTTAAAAACTCATGTTATTTGCATAACAGGGAGGTGGGGCGGGGGATGGAGTCTGCCTTTTCAGTCTGCCCCTCCGAGCAAGAGAGAGGGAGCGGTAGAGAAAGAACAAGCCAACAGAACAGTGTTATAATTGTGTAAGTGTATAGTATATGCTGGGGGTGGGGGGGTGTTCTCATACAGATGAAGAGATCGATTCCTCTATCGTAATTGTTTTAAGTGTTAAAGTCGATATTTTAAGGTTTTTTTTTCCATTTGAATAAATGT
>NC_137201.1:1883284-2078284 GCF_960531495.2 Zeus faber
ACTACAACTGTGTGTGTAGATAGAGAGAGAAAGAGTGTTCAAGTGTGTTTGTGTGTAAGTGCAGGGGGCTCTAATATTGTTTAATATTTCTTTCTGTTATGTGTGTGTGTGTGTGTGTGTGTGTGTGTGTGTGTGTGTGTGTGTGTGTGTGTGTGTGTGTGTGTGTGTGTGTGTGTGTGTGTGTGTGTGTGTGTGTGTGTGTGTAGGTGTGTGTTTGTGTGTGTGTGTGTGTGTGTGTGTGTGTGTGTGTGTGTGTGTGTGGCCCTACACGTCTAATCCCTGTAATAGATTTAGACTCATGAAGGACACTCCGCCCATTGCTGCGGAGCCCAGATAGGGGACACACACACACACACACACACACACACACACACACACACACACACACATACACAAACACACCACCACCTCAAATTAAAATTTTCTTGTTTATAACTTTAATTTATCCTCCATCGACAACTCCTTTGTGGGAATGCTATCATTCTTTTCAGACAAACAAGGAGATGATAGAATGTGGGGGAAGGAGTGTGGGGTGACAAAATTCCTTATTTGCCCATGATGCTTTTACATACCAACACAATTTGCGACAACCTTTGGAGTGAAGAGGTTCTGGGAGATTGTATTAAATCAAGCAACCCCAAAGAATCATACAGCACTCTTTCATTTCCAGAGGGTGCAACTGGGTACTTGCCTAGATCATAGTACACCTCGGCTTTACTGTCGCAACGATATTTGGATGACGTGATAAGGCACTTAATCTCATTCACAAAACCATGTTATATTTCTTTGCACAAATTGACCATAATATATGTGCAGGGGTTTACAAATGTTGTTACATTTGTTATCTCAATGGCTGCTGAAATTTCAAGCTCTCTAAACAGGAAGTCTGCACTGGACTCTCTGTTTAGGAGGAAGTGCCCCTTAACCCTAGAGCTGTCAATCTCGGTTCAATCCCCGCCCCCTGAGCTACTTGCTTATACAGGTACTCCTCACTTTACGACCTACCTGTTTAACGACCGTTCAGACCTACAACCAGCTCTCCGATCAGTCCGTATTATGCGCTGCGTACAATACCGCGGCATCCGCGCTGTGTGCGTGGCGTCTCAGCATCAAGCATCTCATCGCGCATCACGGTTCTCAGTCTCAATCTCGTTCCCACAGTCTCTCAGTATTCACTACACGCGTTCGCAGTCACCACAGCCCCTTAAGGGAAATAACACGGGTCCTCACTTATTAACCAATTCGCTTAACGACCTGGTTGTAGGAATGGAACTTGGTCGTTAAGTGAGGAGTACCTGTATCTCTGAACTGGTATAATTTTAGTCAAGCTACAACCTACCAAATGACCCACATTGCGACCAGGTGAACTAGATGATAAAGGCCAATCTCTCCTAATTGTTCCTGTATGTGTATGTGTGTTTATGTTTATTTGCACAAATAATGGTCATGTCAATGGTACAAAAGACATGTAGACTTGAGGGTCGTGTTGAATATACTGAAGAAGAGAAGAAATTTTCGTGGCTGTTGACTGTGGACTGCGTCCGAAATGGCATATAGTTATATATATATATATATATATATATATATATATATATATATATATACATATAATACTATTAAGTACACCAAAGTAGTGTTTCTTGTGTTCGAACCCATAGTATTCTCTAATAGTAAGTTAAAAGTACCAAGATGACATACTACAAACCGATGAAAAATCATAGTTGGCAAACACTGCACATTACATTGCAAGAAAATCCCACAATGCCAAGATCCTTGTAAAAGTGCTATGCGGTGTCGCCATCAACACACAACAAGTGTCAACGAGTATGTAGTGCAAAAAACAAAAGCCACTTTGTTGAAGTGAGGTCGAAAGAATGTGGGATAAGCAAAATAAAGAAGCAGGATAAAATCATTTGCAAATATTAATTTAATGTGTGATAGTCTTCCTCTTTCACACTCAAACGTACAGACACTCAAAAGAGTACTTCTGCTCCATTCCCTCTCAGTTAGCCCTGCTGAATGGACTTTCTCATTTCAATTCTGAAGGAGGCCACAGAAGCGTCTGTAAGCCAGATAAATCCGAGGCACTTTCAGCAGAAAGCCACGCCGATTATCTTCTTCGAGTGCCCCCGCCAAAGCTTCAGAAGGACTCTCGAGTTCAACATTCCTTCATCTCCCTCTTTCTTTTCTCAACTTGCCTCTCTCCCACTATAACACTCATTCTCCTCCCATTTCATTCCCAACTGACCGACGGAGTTGTTCCTGCTGCCTCCATCCAAGGAGAGGAGAGAATGAAAGGGGGATGAACGAAAGAGATGCGGAAATAATGGGTTGGAGCGGCGGAGCGCAGCAGAGAGAGAAAGAAAGGGAGGAGGGAGAGATAAAACATAGTTTTGAGCCGTGAGATCCTTCAGCCCGTTTTGAGAGGAAAGCACTCGACTTGATGCAAGCAAATTTGCTGAAAACTCCTGTCTGAGGGGGAGTGGGGGAGGAGACTGGGAGAGAGTACAGGGGCGGAAGGGAGAGTTGGGGAGGTGTGGGCAGTGGAGGGTGGTGGAAGTGGGGACCGATGGAGGCTGAAAAGAAATAAGAGGGCGCTTTGCGAGATTAAATCATTAGCGTTCACCATTAACCAATTAAGTCATTCATGGATAATGAATGGGCTAATTAACTCTCCCACTGGCAAAGCCTGCGTTGTGCTTTGCGAAGGACAGACGGAGACACACAGGAGAGGTCCTCATAAGGGCCAACACAATGGCCCTTTACAGCAAAAAAAGGAGGAGTTTGTGTATGCCTTACGTTTCATGTAACTTACATTGTAATAGGTAATCCCCTGCCCCCAGTGCTGAATCTCATTAAGGGATTTAATGTGATCACTGAGGAAAGGTTGGGAAAGGAAGCCCCTTTGAAAATTGTCGCTCGTCAAGCTCCAAGCTACTCAATTTAAAGTCGCTAACTACAGCCAAGCTAACCTTTTTATAAATGTAAGTTATGTACGTCACAGACAAATCAGAAAAGTTGCTTAGCGACAGCAAAGCTACCCCATTAAATTTGATGAAGAAAATCAACTGACATCAAGTCAATTTCATTTTTGCCACTTTCTTACACAAAAAAAATAGGTTCACTTGCTTTCTACATAGTATATTGTGCCAATAATCTGAAAAAAAGTTTTTAGAGCTTTATTTTTATTATAAACCTTGGTCTACTATAACTTATCTGAGGTACCACCCTAACTTTACAATTTTTTGATTATGTTTTCTTGTCTAGTTAGCTGAGTCACGGCACAATGCGTGTTGCTGCAGGGCATTTGTAGACCAGTCTGTGCAAGGAAGTTCCCCACCAATCTGTAGTGGGGAACTGCTTTCGTTAAATATATATTTTCATTAATGCGATATGTATTTTACAAATTCTGTTCCCATCAGTCTATTAGCCTCATGTCATTGCTCCTCTCTCCCTCAGTTGCACTGATTCCAGAGCAGTCAATATCAATTAGAGCTTTTATCCAATCAGATTTTCCACCTGTGCTGTCACTGGGCAATTAAATCTACCCTGTGGCCTTCACAATTTAGACTGAATCCCCTCTGCCGTTGAAGCAAATGGAGACGATGTTGATGTCATATTCTTTAACCAATCAGATTAAGAGTTTGCATGTTGGGCATATTCTTTGACATGCCGGCGCCTTCAAGCTTCAAGTCAGAGGGGCTGGAAAAGTTCAGTTGGTGGCGGTAATGCACCTTTAAGCAGAATTGTATTTCATTTATTTTATAATTGATCTTAATTCACTACTTAAATCTCTGTAAAATGATAAGTTTAAGTCATATATTTAGAGGTTCTGATTTGAATTCTTATTTTGCCACTATTGCAAATTTTAAAACTAAAACTAAATTGTTATTTATGTTATAATTCATCTTTCATGGACACATTCCATTTAATACTGAGTTGTATATTATGTGGCGTTTTGTATTTTTAATACGATCTTTTCAATAAAATAAAATAAAATTAAATTAAGTACAAGTACACATTTTAAATTTAAAGAAAAAGTGAAAAGTCGCATGGAAGTGATGTCAAGTGCTGTGCTCTAACAGGCTAACAGACTAATGGGCTAGCGGCTACACGGAGCTTTAAACTGTTTTAACTTTAAACAGTTTTTCCATTTGTTGATGAATGAAAAACCCTATGGAGAGCAACGGTAAGAACAATTGAGTGAATAAAAACTGATGGACATTTCAATAACATTATATTTTTGTGGCGCGTGTCGGGTGTTAACATGTTTGATATTGCCCACATTGCATTAGTAATTGATTATATAACTGTGTTAGTCATAAATTTTTTTTTTTTATAACTGTATTGCAAGGTGATACCCCAACACTGCTGTTATACCATGTGTATTGTGACTCTCATAGGTGTTGAGCCTCATGTTAAATCACTTTATTCCACTCGATAAAGATAACTGTCACTGTGAATATGGGGTGGTTACATGGAATGACAATAGCCTATAGCCCTAGTGTCATGGTGAGGTTATTCGAAGGCAGTTTGATTGCGAGAGGATAGCACTGAAGGCTTAGGTGTAAAATACACGGCCCGCCACTGACAAGAACATCATGTTTTGAAAGCTACACTGGACACACTGGAGTGTGTTATGAGCGACTGTGTTATCTGAAAAGCTTTTTGTTTTTTTACCATAAAATTGTTGGTTGAAAGTCTGTGGTGTGGGGATGGTGTGGTTTGAGCAGCCACACTTGACCTGGATCTAGGTAATTGGTGGATCCAGGATCTGAGTGGCTGTATACCTGTTGCTTGTTGGTTGGTCTAACAAGCAGCAGGTATAACCCCCATCCCCACACTCACTCAGGAGAGGAGCCTCTGTCATGACACACCTCTATCAGCTCCTGGGCTAATTCCAAATAGCCTTCTCTGTTGAGTGTGTGTGGGGATGGGGTTTTTACCTGCTGCTCATTAGACCAACCAACGAGCAACAAGTATGCAGCCACTCTGATCCAGGATCCACGAGTTACCTAGATCCAGGTCAGGTGTGGCTGTTCAAACCACACCATCCCCACACCACAATATGCAAAAAAAAAAATTAATGCTGCAAACACAAAACGATAAACACAAAGCATGGGTCTCTTACGGATGTGGACCCATAAACAGGACAAAAAGGTAAGAAGTCAAAGTCCACAAGTTTTATTCCATTTATTTATTCAATTTATTTTATGCAGGTTGTGGCAGTTTCGCCTACCACGTACCAGCCAAGTGGCATGTTCAGGGACCTCCAGCACAGAGACACAGAAGACCCGGTTGTAAACTCCAGCTTATTGTAGAGAGTGGGCCAGCTGGAATTAGCCCAGGAGGAAATAGCATGTGTCATGACACAGGATGACACAGGCTCCTATCCTGAGTGTGTGTGGGGATGGGGGTTTTACCTGCTGCTCGTTAGACCAACCAACGAGCAACAGGTATGCAGCCACAATGACGCCAATTATCTAGATCCAGGTCAGGTGTGGCTGCTCAAACCACACAATCCCCACACCACAGGGTACTTTTTTGTGTGGAGTTATGGAGTGCATGTCTGGAGTGCATGTTCTAATAATCATCAAGGACCCTCACCAAAAACATGCAGAACATCGTCGTCTGACCAGCGATTGACACTTGTAATTGGTCCCTGGGCGCTGCCCACGGCTCCTGGCCTGGAGGAAGGACAAGCTAGAGAGCTAATTTCACCGGCCACCAATTGAAGCATGTATGTGTTGGTCGCTGTCACCGCATTAGTGTGTGCCGTGTGATAAATAAAGAAACTTCATCTTGTATTTCTTAATTCACTGAAGGCCGTGTCGGCCACAGGTGACTAGAGGTAAGGAGAACTTGGGGAGGTCAATGCAGTGAGTGGTCGCCACCAGGCTATAGTTCTGGATGAACCTTCTGTAGAAGTTGACGAACCGAAACAACTGCTGCAACCTCTTCCTGAAGGCTGGTGCCAGCCAGTTGACGACTGCATGAACCTTGGCTGGGTTAATCTGCATGTTCCTTTCAGCAACCACAAACACCAAGAAGGAGACCTTGGGCATGGAATTTGCACTCCTTCACGAACAGCTTGTTCTCAAGGCGGACCTGCTTCCCCTCAGATCTGGAGAAGATGAGGATATCATCCAGGTAGACAAAAATAAATACATTAATAAAGCCTCTGAGAACATCATTCACCATAGCCTGGAAGACTGCAGAGGCG
Organism: Zeus faber; assembly: GCF_960531495.2. Lineage (NCBI taxonomy): Eukaryota > Metazoa > Chordata > Actinopteri > Zeiformes > Zeidae > Zeus > Zeus faber. The sequence goes on from NC_137201.1 coordinate 1,889,508, forward strand.
TTGGTGAGACCAAAGGGCATGACATGTAATCGGTGCAGGGTCACAGTGACTTGTCCTTCTTCCCCACAAAGAAGAAGCCGCCTCCATGACCTTTGTCTCAGGGATGGACAGGGGGTATTATCCACCCCTCAGGGTATAGAACCAGGAAGAAGCTCAATGTTGCAGTCGTACGGTCGATGAGGTTGAAGCAAGGTAGCCGAGTTTTGTTGAACACCTCCTTTGGCGGCAAGTACTCAGGAGGTACCCCAGAGAAGTCAGGGAATTCTAAGGGAGGAGAAGAACTAGGGACAGGAGACAGAGCAGATCTGAGACACACTGAGTTGCAATATGAACTCCATTGCAGAATCGAACCTGCTCCCCAGTCAACCTGTGGATTATCTGTCAGGAGCCAAGGGAAACGCAAGACCATCGGTAGTTGAGGAGAATCTATTATGTGGAATGTTAGAGTTTGCCAAGATGTACAGGAACCCAACGACGAGTGAGTGACGTAGCATAGAAGGTGACCATCGAGAGCTCTGGCGTCAATGGTTTTCATTAAGGTTTTGCCCAGTTGTTCTGCTAGGAGGGAGTCCAAAAAATTAGCATCAGCTTCAAAGCCAATGAGAACCGACACTGTGTGAGATGGCTCGGCAAATCCCAGCCAAGCAATGAGCGCGGGGGGGAGGGTCATTCGGAGTGGATGTGGGGGCGCACCTGCCTCCCTCTCCCTCTCCAAGATGCGCGTCCCAGCAACGGGGTGCACCAGAACAGTGTGTTTATATTTTATTTTATTACATTTACATTTACATTTAGTCATTTGGCAGACGCTTTTATCCAAATTTTATGAATGTTTTCCTCTCCAGGATCCTTTTCATCTTGTGTAAGTCATGTCTGAGGTCTTCAATGTTGCATCCACAAATAGAAGCAAAGGATCTTGATCTCGCTTAGAATATTATCAAGGACAGGGTAGAAGTTATAAAAAGTGTCCTTTTTCTGCTCAGGAACTTACCTAGTATTCATTACACTATGTCCACCTTGACTTTTGTTCTGCTTTGCTGCTCACAAAATATGTTTCCTCCTTGTAATCTTGAAGAGTATGCACGGATAAGTACACAAATAATAGCGGGCAGTCTATCCAGAATAGTACGGCAAGCGATGTGCCGGCAGGCCCACCTTGTTTTACTTAGCTTTTGTAGTTCTCTGGGTGCCCCATCATACATTTATTTTTGTATGTTGAGCCACTTTGGGTGAACGAAAGACCAGACATAAATGCGCATGGTTTTTGCAGAAGAGAAAAGAAGCATTCAACTTCTGGGACTGCTTTCACAGTGTCAACAAGAATCTGATTGAGTTGATGAGCATTACAATGGATATAAAAAGCCTGCTTTGCCACATCCATAACACAGGTTTGAACGCCAGAGTTCTTGCTGCTCATTACAGATGCCCCATCATAGGTGTCCAACCAAATTATGTTTATATTGTAGTCCATATCTCTCAAGGATATGTATTATCTTCTCAGTCAAACCTGCAGTACCAAGATGCTATGTAGCTTCAAAGTGCAAGAAGCTCATTTACAGTCCCCCGTATTAATATCTAAGGACATGGGAGATCTATTGTTTATTTTTAACAACTTTGGTTTCATCCTTCATCCTTTATCCTTGACCTCATTAATAATGGTGGAGCATACTATTTCTGCTTAAGTACCCAACATTTAATTTTGGACATGGTGGCTAGTGTATTTCACATTACAAGCTCCTTTCAGTTTCTTTTTAACAACTGAGTCATGGTTAGCAAAACCTTTCTCACACAAATAAGAAGTTCCCGTTGTCTGAATCCATTGTCTCCCTATGACCCCTTTGGAATATGTTTTTGTAGCAGTTACCAACAAAACCTCTGATACACTTTTAATATTATTACAAGTTTCCTGTATCTGTTTGGTGTGCTCTTTTGTCCATTTTCTCAATAAATACTGTATGCTTTTGTGTTTTCTCCTTTCTTAAATTCTTTTGATGCTAACATTTGTGTGTATCTCAGACAAAACATGGGTATAACAGCCTCTATCTCGAACATTGCATTGAACATACAACACTGAACATCGAACCTACATCTGAACATCGCCTTTTTCCAATTTCTGTACCCTAAGTCTGAGCTCAATACTGACTCAGTGTTTGGCAGGCCAAAAAGCCTGCACGCACAGCAGTACACAGCGTCCTGGCTCTGACAGTACTGTAATAGAAAATACAATAATTGATACTTGTGATGTGAAATGTTGACAATTGACAATTGATACTTTATATTTTTTATGTCATAAATAGATCATAGTTTAAATGTATTTTGCCCCATAGCCAATGTCAGCTTGTAAGACATCACAAAACAGATATTCTGGGCTTACGTGCAGGTGTCCATGATGTTCCTAGGAATTCCAAAGGAGAATGTTCTTAACAACCTCCTAGTTTGTTAAATGTCAAATTCTTGTCACAAAGCAATGTCCGGCTCTATTCCTAACTAAGCCATCTGAGCAGCCTGTCTGAAAAATTGCTATGCTGCTTTGAAGTGTATTGTATAGCAAAATAAAATAAACAAAATTAATTTTAGTTGACGAAGATCTCTGTCTGTTTCTGATAGCAAAGATTTATCTCACCGACCACTCCGAATGTAACAGTATAAAGTTTTAAGGTATACTATGGTATCAAGCAACCACGGTTCTGAACTGTAAGCCTTTCCCGTTATACCGTGCCCACGGTATATAAAGTTATGTTGCAAAATTGAAGATGAACTTTAATTCACCCTCACCTTATGCTGCTTCTGCATGGTAGCAGACGGCCAAATGTTGTAATAATCATTTATGGCAATATTTTACCACACAGTGCTTTGCGTAACTTGCACGTGCCTGGGTGCAAGTGTAAACATGGCAGAACACTGCGCTTGGATGGATAATTAGAATATTTGGCCGTCTGCCGCAGAGGCAACATAAAGTGAGGTGAATTAAAGTTTATATCTTCAATGTTGCAAAGAGAATTAATACTGTGATGGTAGATACCATACCATATGATACTAGAGGTCTAAACATTCGTTTAGGAAGTGACTGTAGAATTGGTTGGGATGGTGGTCAGATTCAGCAGCAACACTGCCGACTCTGGCAATTGACAAAAGTGTGCTTCTTGAACTTGGAGCTGGAGTCTTTGAAGAGGCCTTGCAGCGGCTGTAACAGCATTCATGTTGTTTGGCTTTTGTGATAGTGACAACCAACAGTCGTTGCCTCTTGAGTTTTATTGCTGTCCAACCAACTGATCAGCAATCAGGGGAAATACTGTATGTCAATGAAATAACTGTGATTGCTCCATTAAAAAAACCCAGAACACAACCAACCATTAAATGGCAAATGGCCATTCCTAAATCGAAATTGTTCTGAATCTGTCATACTTTACATTAAGAGCAGATGGGTGAATTATCTCTACTTCATCTGTATTCAATATTTCAACAATATAAATGTCATATTTTTTTTGTTCTTGGTGAGCTACCAAGCATACTAAGGAGTTTTAGATCTGTTACTGCCGCTTTGCATCATCTCTAGACGCCAGTGTCTCAATCTAGCTGGGTTGGAATGATTAAGAAGGCTACATATGACCCACACACACAAACACTGGCACCTGGTCCTTCTGTCTATCTGTCTGTGTTGCACTGCACTGCTCACATAAAATAAAACTGCAGTTTGTAGCAAAGTTTCTGGGAGTGAGTGGGAGCTGGAATGAAGTATCCAGGGACCTTCAGTGGAAGAGAAAAGAAAGGAGCCAGACTCAATAATGGAGGCACTGATGCATGGTGGTGGGCAGAGAATGATCTGCTGGCTTCCTCTGAACGCCTGCCGCCAGCGTGCACACAAATGCACACATGCACACAAATGCACACATGCACACACACGCACGCACACACACACCAAAGGTCTGTCAAGTACTCCGAGTGAAGCTATAACAAAAGGCTCCAGGGCCCCTGAGTGACCCTTAGAGTCTATTATTAAGAATGGGGTTAGTCTATAAAAACACACAGACACACACGTGTGTGTGTGTGTGTGTGTGTGTGTGTGTGTGTGTGTGTGTGTGTGTGTGTGTGTGTGTGTGTGTGTGTGTGTGTGTGTGTTGGTGAGAATAGGCACCCATCAGCCAGTGCGGTAAACATCTCAGTGCGAACAGCGAGCTCCACCAATCAGAGATGTCACTGTTACACTTAGGATTATGGGTAGTGTATTACTTCTCCATGAAATCACGAATAAAACATGTTTTTCTTAAAACAAGGTTGATATCATCAGATTTCAGAAAATGAATTATTATATACATTGCGTAATATTTAGGCAATTATTCATAAATGTTTGAAACCCCAACCCTAAACCATAACCCCAAAAACTACAAAAAACGATTTTGCACCATTTTGTTATGCATCTTGATGCAATGGCCTCTTTGGTAAAGCAGTAATATTATTAAAAACCTAAAAAGGAAAATAAGGTAAGGGTGAAAAACGACATGCATGTCTTACAAGGGGTTAATTTGGTCGGAGAATATACCTGCATTGTCAGAATCTACATATGTAATTTGCAAAGCCCTGAAATATATTTTCGGCCATTTTAAGTGGTGCCCTACTGACACTACCACCCCTCTAAAAGTACAGGAGAGGACGGAAAAAGCATGACCCATTAGAACATACAGAATGGTGACATGTTTAGGGTATGCGTGTGTGTGTGTGTGTGTGTGTGTGTGTGTGTATGTGTGTGTCTGTGTGTGTGTGTGTGTGTGTGTCTGTGTGTGTTTGTGGGCACACCATTGCACCCTTGTTAGGTTAAAGATACCACACAGAGCTGTGATGAAATTAGATAAAGCTATAGCTATTACACACACGCACCCACACACGCACGCACACATGCACACACACACACACACACACACACACACACAGAAACATATACACAGAGAGCAGTTTTTCAGGCTCATTAGTCAGAGGGTTGCGTATCCGATCAGGATTTGTTGAAGATGCTGCTGCGTCATTATAATCTAATTTCCTTTTAGTAGTTATTCAGTTGGGGAGATAAGGGGGTTGGGAGGGTGAGATGGTGGACAATAGAAAACAGGGGACAGGAGGAAGGATTGCAAAACAGGAGCGCAAGAGAGGAGAGCAGCAGAGGGAAAGAGAGAAGAGGAGGCGGGATGAAGAAGAAGAAACAGTCTTTAATCGTCACACGACACTTCACAACACATGCTTGATGGTGGCCGGTGAAATGGCTCCTCTGCTTTTGACCCATCCTGGCTTGTCCTTCCTCCGGGGGCACAGCCAGGAGCAGTGGGCAGCATACGTGGACTCGCCCGGGGACCAGGTGATAAGTGTCCATTGCTGGTCAGACGATGATGGGTGCATGTTTTTTTGGTGGGGGTCCTTACTGACGTGAGGTGGAGGAAACCCCATGTGAGCACGGGGAGAACATGCAAACTCCACACAGAAAGGCTCCTGTTTTGGAAGATAACCCGCCGGAGCACGGTGCCAACAGCGCCCCAGGCGGGAATCGAACCCAGGACCTTCTTGCTGTGAGGCAGCAGTGCAATGCAGTGCAATGCACTGCGCCACCGTGCCACCGTGATGAAGGTGAGGATGTAAGGAAAGCAAGGGAGGGTGAAGAAGATGGATATGGGACGGTGGAGGGAAGGACAGTAAGAGATAAGAGAGAGAGAGGAGACAGGAGAGGAGGTCAGCCAAGAGCCACCTTCACAGACGTAACAGAACGCATGAAGAGAGATGCAGTCCATGCATTACGAAGTGCGATGGAGGCAGTTGTGGTAAAGACATTTAGAGAATAAAGACAAGGCACCTCTTTTTACCTCCAGTTAAAGAAATAGAAACGGATTCCCATTTGTTTTTAACACGCATATTGTGCCAAAACAAGTGAAGTGCATACGTCCTGCGTCTTTTCAACAAGTGAAAACAAAACCATAAAATTAAACCAAAGTTGTGTTAGATACTTGCCACTTTGAGAACAATTTTTGACACATTGATCCATATGCTGGGTGCAGTGAGCCGCCTGTGTAGCTCGACGCCTTGGCGCTGTAGGGTTGCCAGTTAATTCGGCCAGGTCATTGTTCAAGTTACTACGCGGGGGGTTAAGGGCGTCCATATGGCACTGGTAAGTTAACTTAAGCCCCCAGCAGAGAGCCCACACCACCTGCCAATCAAAAAAGGAACTCTCATACAATGGAAAGGAAATGCTCGCAGCCTGCCCACCCACGCTCACACACTTCCACACATAGGAAAGCAATCGGATGCATGCACACTTGTGCACGCACAGACACACATTGTTCAATAAGTTTTTTAGATGCAACTTTATTTATCCCCACGGGGAAATTAGTCCCCTGCGTTAAACCCATCCTTAGTATCTAGGAGCAGTGGGCTAAACTTGAGAGGCAAGTTTACAATGTTTGACAGGGAGTGTAGTGCTGTGAAGCCCATTGTCATAATTCTGCACCTAACTTTAAGCTCCCCTCCAGAACCCTCTTTTAAGAAGTACAGTATCTTTTTTAAAAGACCACAATAGCCTGGTCATTATGGTCATTACTTATGGCAAGCTGTTTTAACATTTAATCCACAGGACGAACTAGTCACTTTTTAAAAGTGACTAGTTCTTATATTTTAGTTACTTGTTGCTATTCTCACAGTTACTCGTAACTATTGCGGTGTTTCTAGTAACAATTTTATCATTCAGTCCTATGGGGCTCCGTGTTTCGGATATTAAATAATTGCCTCTGACTAGTATCTATTCCGATTATTACTAGTATCTATTTCTATTTTACTAGTCACTATTGAGTACTAATACTTATTCATTAGTGACTAGTGCCTTTCCCGTTGTTACTATTAACAGCAGTATTTTTGCTAGTAACATTTTAGATTAAACGTTTTGTCTAGTCATTTCTCATGACGGGTAAAATTGACACTGTTACTGGTAAAACAAAAATTGTTACGAGTAACAGCAGCTTTAAGTGTTTATATTTCAAGCGATTAACATTGATCATAAATCCCTGGTTGTTGTTCGGTTTACATATTATTTGAGAAAAGCACGGACCACTCGAGCACAAAATTGCAATAATACAATTTCGTAAAAAGTAGCCAAAATATCAAAATGCAATTTTTTCTTTTTTTTTTTTAGTAAGAGGTGTCCAACAACAATCAAACAGAGGTCTCAACAACAATCGCCATTTTGGGCCGTGACATATGAAAGGAATGAAACGTGGAAAAAGGCAAGTGGAAGAGATGGAGAAAGGGTAGGGGGACAATAGGTATCTAATAAGTAATTTATCATGAGAGGAAAGACCTGTTTAACCTCTGACCACCCCCCCCACCCGGCTCTGACTGCTGCCCCACCACCCACCAAAGTGCCCATTGTCAAATTTGTCATAGTCATCCTGCTCTGTCTTCTTTTTTCATATTAGCAGTTTATTTTATATTATCTCTTGACAATGATATTGTGGGAGTCGCAACCCACCGGTAGGTGGTTTATAGTATATATATATATATATATATATATATTACTTTACGCTAAAATTAGGTGGACATTTAGTGGTGAGGTCGTCATAGTCGGTTTTTAAAAATACCTTCTATCAATTTAAAGTAGCATGAAAATCTACTCAACTTAAGTATGAAAGGAGGGAAATCGCAAAGGAGTCATAAGACAAGAAAATGACATATGACAAGAAAATGTATAAAACATAAGTGTTGTGGCCGAGACCACTGTACAAAAAGAATATGGTGACAATGAAGTGACATCAGGAGAAGCTAATGTACTTTAACAACTAATCAAAACGCACTGCAAGAGGGTCTGACATTAATCTCTTAAGAGCTAAAGACTTTAAAAAAGATCTGAGACAGAATCCGAGTGAATATAAAAACCATGTCAAGAAAACTATGAAAGAAGACCTTAATACATTTTTCTCACACAATTAAAAGTATTTCAGACACCATCACAAAACACACAGATGGCCACTGCACAGCACTGGGGCTTACAGGACATATGTAGGATATATACCGGGGACGGTAGCTCAGGCGGTAGAGCTGGTGGTCTAGTGATCTAAAGGTTGCTGGTTCGATCCCAGGCTCCTCCTGCTAGCATGCTGTAGTGTCCTTGAGCAAGACACTTAACCCCTAATTGCTCCTGATGGCTGCGTCCGTCGGTGTTTGAACAATTGTAAGTCGCTTTGGATAAAAGCGTCTGCTAAATATAAGTTCACTAAATGCTATTTAGACCATTTTGGTTGGTCTGTCTTATTTTATGTTGTACAAACAAATAACACTACGATGCGTGGCTGCTTGCACAGCACTAACGACAGCTCACATACACAATCTAAGAAGTCAGTACCACTGACCACCACCATCTCCACAACCTCTGTCGTCATCCTTACCCACATGCCTGCCTTTAGTTGCGGTTCTTTGTCTCGGACTGTTGCGGATGGTCCATTGGGCTCAGCGGGGATGCATTGCTGCTAACGTCAGGCTCATTTGGAGATGCAATAAGAGGATGATGAGGGTGAACGACATACGTGTCTAATTTGGGTAGTTTTGACAATCCTTGTTCTATATTTCTTTTGTTTTTCCTTTATGGGGCTTCATAGCCGCAGACCGGTCAGAGTGCCCTTGCTGACCCCTGTCCACCGCCGAAAGCACCTACAATGGGCACGTCAGCGTCAGAACTGGACCATGGAGCAATAGAAGAAGGTGGCCTGGTCTGATGAGTTACGTTTTGTTCTACATTATGTAGATGGCCGAGGTTAGGGTCCGATACAATCGAGCATCTGTGGGATGTGCTGGAACAGCAAGCCCGATCCATGGGGGCCCCACCTCAGAATCTACAGCACTTAAAGGATCTGCTTCATAGGTCTTGTGGAGTCCCCGCATCAACCGGTCAGAGTTGTTTTGGCAGCACGAGGGGGAGCTACACAATATTAGTTGTTATTAGTGGGGGTTTTAATGTTGTGGCTAATCAGTGTATATATAGTTGAGTGCACTGATTGAAGGTATGGTAATGCTTTTAAGGTGACATTGTATCAGCACTCAATCCAAATACATTGGATACGTTAATACATACGAGATATGAGTGCACTGGGACTCCGGACTGCCGATCTACAAGAGCAGAGATGAGGCAGCGCAGCCCAGCATGCAAGAGAGAGGCTCACGGAGTTCAGACAAAGCCTGCAGTGTTAAAATCGGAGGGATTGAAGAGATAATTGTGGTCCAGATGGATACTAAACACAATGGAATTAAACCAAGATTTCCATACGACAGAGCTTGGGAATACATGTTGTTTTGAAAGAGGCACCTGGTGAGACAGAAGTATATTTTGGTTATTAGAACTACTTGTGGCAATTAATCCTGCATTTCCTGCAATTCCTCTCCTGCTGTCCGGAAACAGCAGGAGAGGAAGAAGGGTAGTAGAGTAGAGTTGAGAGAAGGAACTTTGAACGTTTGCACTATGAGGGGTAAAGAGAGAGCTGGCTGACATGATGGAGAGAAGGAAGGTAGATGCACCTTACACGAGACCAGATGGAAGGGGAGTATGTCCAGGAGTATCGGAGCCGGGTACAAACTGTTCTACCATGGAATGGATGGTAGGAGACATGGGGGAGGGATAGTCTTGAAGGAAGATTATGTCAAGAGTGTTTTGGAGGTGGCGAGAATGTCGGACAGAGTGATGAGTATGAAGCTGGAGATTGATGGGGTGATAATGAATGCCTTCAAGTGCATATGCTCCCCAAGTTGAGTGTGAGATAGAAGAGAAAGAAGAGTTCTTCAGTGAGTTGGATGTAGTGGTGGAGAGCATCCCCAAGGGAGAGAGAATGGTCGTTAGAGCAGATCTCAATGGGCATGTTGGCGAAGGGCTCAAAGACATAGGTGACGAGAAGGTGATGGGTAGGTATGTTATCAAGGAGAGGAATGTGGAAGGACAGATGGTGGTGGATTTCACCAAAAGGATGGAAATGGCTATTTTGAATATCTGTTTCAAGAAGAGGGAGGAACACAGGGTGACATTCAAGAGTGGAGGAAGGTGCACACAGGTGGACTACATCTTATGCAGGTGGTGCAATCTGAAATAGATTAGTGACTGCAAATTGGTGGTAGGGGAGTGTGTTGCTAGGAGGCATCGGATAGTGGTCTGTAGGATGACTCTGGAGGCCAAGAAGAGGAAGAGAGTGAAAGAAGAGCCAAAGATAAAATGGTGGAAGTTGAAAAAGGAGGAGTGTTGCATGCAATTAAGGGAAGAGGTTAGGCAGGCAATAGGTGGGAATGAACAGTTACCAGATGCAGAAGTGGTGAGGGAGACGGCCAAGAAAGTACTTGGTGTATCATGCGGGAAGAGGAAGGAAGACATGGACTCTTGGTGGTGGAATGAGGAAGTACGGGAGAGCATTGAGCAGAAGAGGTTGGCGAAGAAGAAATGGGATAATCACAGAGATGAAGAAAGTAGACAGGAGCACAAACTGATGCGGCGTAGGGCGAAGAGAGAAGTGGAAAAGCAAAGGAAAAGGCATACAACGAGTTGTAGGAGACGTTGGACAGTAAGGAAAGAGAAAAGGAATTGTACTGATTGGCAAGACAAAGGGACCAAGCTGGGAAGGATGTACAGCAGGTTAGGGTGATGAAGGATAATGATGGGAATGTGCTGACTAGTGAGGAGAGTGTGTTGAGAAGGTGGAAGGAGTACTTTGAGGAGTTGATGAATGAAGAAAATGAGAAAGAGAGAAGAGTGGATGATTTAGGGATATTGGATCAAGAAATGCAGCAAATTTGCAAGGATGAGGTAAGAACAACATTAAAGAGGATGAAGAGTGAAAAGGCAGTTGGCCCAGATGACATACCTGTGGAAGCATGGAAATGTTTTGGCGAGATGGCAATGGCGTTCCTAACAAGACTGTTTAACAGCATCCTGGAAAGAGAGGATGCCGGAGGAGTGGAGAAGAAGTGTACTGGTACCCATCTTCAAGAATAAGGGAGACGTACAGAGCTGTAGTAACTACAGGGGAATAAAGTTGATCAGCCACAGCATGAAGGGGGAGGGAGGGCGGCAAAAAGTTGAGAATGCAAGGAGTGGGGGGGGAGAAGGCGGATGAGTTCAAGTACTTGGGGTCGACCATCCAATGCAGCGGAGAGGGCGGGAGAGAGGGGAAGAAGAGAGTACAGGCAGGCTGGAGTGGGTGGAGAAGAGTGATCTGTGACAGAAGGGTTCCAGCAAGAGTGAAGGGGAAAGTCTACAGGATGGTAGTAAGACCAGCTATGTTGTGCGGTTTAGAGGCGGTGTCATTGACAAAAAGGCAGGTGGCTGAACTGGAGGTGGCAGAGTTGAGGATGTTGAGATTTTCATCGGGAGTGACAAGGATGGACAGGATTTACCATGAGTACATTAGCGGGACAGCTCAGGTTGGACAGTTTGGTGAAAAAGTGAGAGAGACGAGATTGAGATTGTTTAGACACGTGTGTCGGAGAGATGAGAGTTACATGGGGAGAAGGATGCTGAGGATGGAGCTGCCAGGCAAGAGGAAAAGAGGAAGGCCAAAGAAAAGGTTTATGGATGTGGTGAGGGACGAGATACAGGCGGTTGGTGTAAGGGAGGAAGATGCGCAGAACAGAAGGTGTTGGAGGCAGATGATCCGCTGTACTGACCCCGAAAGCGAGCAGCCGAAAGAGGAAGAAGAAGAAGAAGAAGAATAAATAACTCTATATAACTATGTACTATGTTCAATTGATGTTCCATAGTTCATATATTATTTTTATGTTTGGTTTGGATGGCAATATGACTCCATTAATAGAAACAATCAACCTTTTTTGCTCAAATTGTGTGTACAATGAGTGTTTGAGTACTAGTGATGGCTTTACAAGGTGCATTGTATAGAATTTAACGCCATCTAGCTGAGGTTTCAGATTGGAACAAACTGAATCCCCATTCCCTAACCCCCCCTCACCCTCCCTTTCCAAGCTACAGTGACCTTCAGGTGCCATGAAAAAACGCAAGTCCCTCTCTAGAGCCAATGTTTGGTTTGTCCATTCTGGGCTACTGCAACATGCCCTATGTAGAGAAAGGGCTCATTCGAAGGTAACGGAAAGAGAACAGAAGATTCTTATTTTATGGGATTATACACTTGTCAAAAGATACTTATGAATATTATATTCCATTTCTGCCAACTCCATTCCATAAATTCTACACACTGCACCTTTAAAGTTAAAAAAATAAAAAAATAAATAATATTTATTAAAAAAAAAAAAAAAATCCCATATTTCATACTTTTGATACTTTTACTACTTTATTTTAAACTTCATAAAAAACAGCAATACAATATATTTGCATTATGCATGTGCTCCTCGACATGCACAGAAAGTGAGAGGCAGCCGTAGTTCATTTGATCAACCAGAGTAGCTGGTTGTGGTCAGTAAGAACAGCGCTCTCAGAGGAAAAATGTGCCCACCACCTCAAGTGACCAAGAAAGAAAAAACATCTCAATTGATCAGGAGAAGCACATTTTTAAGAAAATAATTTGATAGCCTTGATAGCCTGAAGACTGGGGTATTCCCTGCGTGCAGCGCAAGTGCCCCCACATTGAGACCCCAACCAGTCTGCTTTAACTTAATTGCAAACCATTTCAATGAATGCTGATCACACATTGATTGTCATGGTTTTGCCCTGTTTCATTACTAGTTTATTCTGTTCCATGTTTTGCTCTGTTTTGTTATAGTTCTGTCACAACTTACGTTTGGTGACAACCTAGGTTGCCATGTGTTATTCTGTCACTTAACCTCTCCTGCCATTTCAGATTCGGTCTAGAGTTCTGCCCCTCCCAATTGGCCACCCAGTCAGCGTTGAGACAGCATCGCATTGTGACAACATGTCGGCCTAGGCCTGTCTATATATACCATTCCTGTTCACTCTCATGGTGTAAGAATGTCTAGTATCTTCCACCCAGCTGTCCAGTGTCCTTGCCTGCGTGGTCCTGACCGAGTTCCCACCTCCTGGATTCTGGACTTACTCCTTCACCTCAATAACAACGCACCACTTGAGTTCAGATTGGGCCGGCCGTTGCACCCCTTCTAGGTCTTTTGATCATTGACTTCATGACTTCTTTTGTTCATCAAAAGACAAAAACGTTTCTTCTACGACTGTTAATTGAATTGCCTATTTTAGATAAGCTATAATTATGCTGCACTCTGCAAATTTTTTGACTTTCTTCACGTAACCCACTGGATATTCATAGTGATTTGGACATTTATTTTGTATATTTTGCAGCTATATGTCAAACTTAAAATCTCCCGATTAATATCCAATGGCGGTTTCCACTCAAGCGGCGCTAGAGCTTTTGAGTAGTAAAGGATTTTGCGCATCATTTGTAATAAAAATCGAAATTACAGTCACAGACTATGTATCCTTCCCACTTTAGTGGTTCAAGTCGAGTGTCCCCCGAGATAACTGTTTCCAACTTTATAATCTAAATCTATTGTTCTATAGTTCTGTCAAAGCCAAATGTTTCTCTTAGATCATAGATTTTCACAATGAACCTTTATATTTTGCGATTCTTGCAGAAAACAGGAACAAAGTTTAAAGGATAACAATTTAAGAATAAGAATTTTAGAACAAGTTCAAGTTTCCTCTAAAGGCTGAAATTACCTCCAGGGTAACCACAAGAAGAGAGCCATTGTTAATTCTACTTTGCATCGAGTAACTTACAGGTCGCTCCAGCTCCATTCTGAAGCACTCAACATTAATCTTTTGTAATAACACTTAAAGAAGCTCTCTAGCCGATGGAAGGTGTAATTGTGTTTTTGTTTTTTTCAAGCGCCTTTTCAGGCGCCATTAACCATGGCATCAATTCATCCTGAATGGCAAAATAACTCCACTCTGAATCAAAGCCTCTGTGATTCTGGATTCTTTTGGTAGCCTTTGGCTTTTGATTAGGAGATTAAAAACTAAAAATTATTCTGTTAAAGAAGTAAAAAGTGATGGTGTGTGGTCTGATTCAAGTACCACACTTCGGCATCCCACTCCAAAGGTTTGGCAGCATTGGCACACTGATCTGCTTCAAGATCAGAGAGAAGTAAGTGTGTGTGTGTGTGTGTGTGTGTGTGTGTGTGTGTGTGTGTGTGTGTGTGTGTGTGTGTGTGTGTGTGTGTGTGTGTGTGTGTGTGTGTGCGCGCGTGTGACGGGTGGGGGGGGTGGACTTACAGACTACACTGGTGAAATAAAAAGTTATGAATATGTGTAAAACAGCGCCACCAAGTGTGAAAATGTATTTTATTTATTTTATTTTTTTCCTGAATAAGCTCACTCTTGCATTTTTCACAATAAATGGATCTTACAAACAAAAAATAATTGTAAAGGAAGGATAGATATAAATCATGTGTACTTCAGATATGATACATGAAAGAAAAACTCTAATAAACTACAAAAGGTTAAATTTTCTGAAGAAAATGTGTGTGCTTGCTTGGTTGGAAATGTTTAAAAAAATTGCTGAATGTTGTTGGCGTGTACTGGGCTATAACATTGATTCACAGTACATGTCTCGCTACTATGCTCCATATTTCAAAATAATGAAAATGGCACAGCTTAGATTTTTACATTGACAGCGTTGGAAGACCTTGATGAACACCTTGATGTATGATTTAACCAGTATGGGATGAATTGAGACCGTTACAGCGATGTAAAGACAGAAGATTTTATAGCAAAAATGACAGAAAAGCCAGAGGGTGTTAATTATGCGTTTTCAATGATGTTGTATGGGAGAGTGGGTATAAATGATCTGCGAACAAATGCTCCTAGCGCAAAAAATCTAAATGCTAACCGCAATTGGGTTTTGCATTCATCAACAGACGGTGAGGTGTCTTGGAATATGTGAGAGAGACAGAGCCCATTGTAAGGGGTCCCGGTGATAAGGGAGGTGAAAATGTGAACCGTGACCTATGTAGGGGAATCAGATGGTCAACGTTGTCTCTGGATAAGCATATAAGCACCTGCCCGAGTTTCATTCGACAGAGAATCCATCCAGCTCGGTTCTCTCCTGGACGTCCTAGGCAAGTCTGGTCTGATGCTGTTCTTTTTCTAATAAATCTATTATTTTACTCAAGTCAGCGTCAGCGGTCTTTCCTTCTTCATCAACACATCAAATTCAACAAGAAACTACAAGAAGCGGTAGTGTTTTGTGCAGATAGACTGCACTGACAAGCGCAGATAGTGCGGAGATGGAGATGATGTGTTGATGTGTGAAGTGAGTTTCCCGCTAAATTGGAGTTTATTAAATAGTAGTAAAAGACGTAAATAAGGGGAATAAGAGAATAATAAATGAAGAAAAAGAGAATTAAGTTGAAATAGAGAATAGAGACGAGAGAAATTAAAGATGAAGTTAAAAGTAAAAGTTAAAGGCTTAAAAGATGTGGAGAAAGTTGAAGTAAAAAGTAATAGAATAGTAGAATGGCAGAACTAGTAGCAAAAAGTTATTTAAATAACCATGCAAGATTAATGGAGACAGGGCCCGTATCTCCTTAATCAGTAAGACATGTGTACATTAAATGCTGTGTGAAAGTTGGCTGAATGAAAATATAATATAGTCAAATCTAGGTAGGAAAAAGAAAGAGGAAATAACCCTGGCCAGGGGAATTGACTCAATATAAAATTATATGAATGAAGATGAAAAAGATGAAAGTAAAGTGAAAAGAGATAAAAGTTAAAAGCCTAAAGTAAGATGAAAAAGATGAAAAGTAAAAATAGATAAAAGTTAAAAGTCTAAAGTAAGATGAAAAAGATGAAAGCGAAAAAGAGATTAAAGTTAAAAGCCTAAAGTAAGATGAAAAGAATGAAAAGTGAAGCTAAAAGAGTTACAAGTTAAAGGCTTAAAGGATGAAAAATAAAGTTTGAGAAAAAATGGGGAAAAGCGGGGCTGAGCCAGCCTAGGAGAATGAGTGCATATTGAACATGCATGCTGAAAGAATCTGATTAAAAGGATAATTTGTTAAAAGTTTGGCCAAAGTGAAGGTTTGGAGGTCTGGCCAAAGTGAAAATCTTGATGAAACTAGAAAAGTATACATGAGTTGACGTTAAAGTATAAAGTTAAGCGCTGTTGAAGTTTTTGGAGAATCAGATGTGCTGCTGGACAGACATGTCTTTTTCCTTTTGGTATATGTGGCATAATTGGTGTGTGAGTGTGCCTGTGTGTGTGTGTGTGTGTGTGTGTGTGTGTGTGTGTGTGAGTGTGCGGCTAAAGAGGTGTGAAGAGATTTGTGTATTGTGTAATAAAGATTATGAGCTTTTCTTTAAAGGACATTTGATAAATATATATGAGCCTTTTTCTTTAAAGGACGTTTGAAAATCATATATGAGCCTTTTTCTTTAAGGACGTTCGATAAATATATATGAGCCTTTTTCTTTCAAGGACGTTTTATACATTTGATCAAGGATATGAACCTTCACAGGACTTTATATATTTGATAGCAAAATGAGCCTTCTTGAGAGAAGGACTAGAATCACCTTCTGCCTACACATGCATGTACACATTCAGAAAAGAAAAGACAATCTTCTTCTCTGAATTATGAGTAGGATTTGTGGATTGTTGTTGGTGTGCGAGTTTTTTCTTTTTGTGCTTGGGTGTGTGTGTGTGTGACAGTGCTTGCTGAGTGTCCTGTTGGTTAAAGGAGCAGATAGTCTTGGTGAAATTGAAGGAAAAGCTGGGCTTTTGATGCAAGAGAAGAGGTTTTGTGTTTCGGCTGCTGAGTGAAAGAAATCAGCTTTGATTTATGACTGTGTGTAACTGCATTAGGCTGGGCTGTTCAGACGGGGAGTTAAAACAGGATGTTCGCTCGCTGACGACCAGAGCAAACTGGAAGCTGTGCATAAATTTAAGAGGTGGAGCAAGGGGTGGTGCGTCATACAGAGTGGAACTTAGTCGACTCCCCCTGACAAGAGGGGTGGAGAAGAAGTATGATAGAAGAAAAAAAATAAATAAATGAATATTAAAATAAAATAAAATAAAATAAATAAAACTGAAATAAAATTAAATAGGAATATAGAAGAAAAATAATTAATTAGAGGTGATATTAGATTGACTAATATACTCTTTAGATTTAAATGCATTGTATGAATAAAAGTAAACATTGCTTTATTTCAAATGCGCGAGAAATAAAAATGCTGATAATGTATGTCTCATTGAATTGTATTATAGTATGTATAAGGATTTCGAGTGGTCTTAGGACACTAAACTCTTGTGTTGTTCTTTTTGTTTTTTCTTTCTTCCTCTCTTTTACTTTGCTGAGTGAGAGCTGGGGGAAAGACTGAGAAGATGGAATGTGTCTGAACTGGATCATCCAAGGGGCAGATGACAAGACATCTGGCAGTTCTTCACAGACACTGGAGCTTGCGGATGACAGCGCATAAGAATTCTGAATCCCGTGAATCGGGGCCAGTTCTCACATATAGGATTACAGTAGTTATTTTTCTTATATTGCGTTTGCAATTAGTTAGTAAGAGACTTGGCAACGGAGTGTCTAATCAAGCCATGGGGGTCCCACCGGCTGGAGCGGATAGTTCTGGTGGCGTGTCGGTCTGTCAGTGCGGGACCTGGCTCTGGGCCTGTGATCCGTGCCTTGTTCTGCGCCTGCGCGTGTGTCCTGTACCTGCACGTGGGGGTGTGTTGTATGTGTGTTCTTTGGGGGTGCAGGGTCGCCTAGTACTCTCTGGGCCTGTTTTATGCTCCTCAGTGCCATTCGTGGGCATTTTTCCAAGAAACTTTCTCTTTTTTATTTGTGTTCTATTTTATTTTATTTTATTGCAAAGATCGTATTGAAAATACGAAACGACACATAATACACAACTCAGTATAAAACGGAATATGTCCGTGAAAGATGAACAATAACATAAATAAGAACTAAGTTTTATTTAAAAAAATTCCAATAGTGGCAAAACCAGAATTACAATCACAATCTCTAAACATATTAACAGAGATTTAAGGACTGAATTTAAATCAGTTATAAAATAAAATATAGCTGCAGGCAGCAACACATGGAGTCCATTTTAGTCGTGTTAGATACGTATTACAGTTCTCCAGATTCTTTGCACCGTAGCTCGAGTTACAATTTTTCAATTTTATGACCACTCAGAGACGACTTTGTAACGAGATGAGTTTGTAGAGGTTTATCAATATTTCCTGATAGGAATGAAGATCGGTGTGAATCAGGCCAGTGCTGATTATCCACAAACTCTTTTCAATAGAAACCTGCATTTACCTATATGTGTGTACATCTAGTTATAACTGAGGTGTCTGGAAGGTTTGAGGTGAATAGGTCCCTGAGCTCCCAAAGCTGAGATATAGTGCGGTCATAATATTAACTATGTTACTATTAGATTTATTGCCCGATGTCATACGAAGTACGAAGACAACAATGGGTCTATTCAGAGGTCCTATGGGAGAGGAATTTTGTTGATTCCTCCAGCTCGACCAAAGGAGGAAATGTTTAGATTTATGACAGGACTGAGGCTGAGCGGGCACCTATAGGTCGGGACCAGAGATGGTATGTTATCTCTGTACGCTTTAAAAGCGAATGCAGAGCGTCACTTGGCAGAGATTCCATCCGGCTCGGGTCTCTCCCAGGACATCCATGGCAAGTCTGGTTTAATGCTGATTTGTGTAATAAAACTATTATTTTAATCAAGTCAGCGTCAGCGGTCACTCCTTCATTCTTCAACACATCACACCCATCAAGAAACTAAACTACAAAGTGGCGTCACGAACAGGATCTGTTGGGCCTCATCTGCCGATGCTGCCTGCTCCAGTGAACTGCCACTCTCAGGTTGAGTGACCTCTCACAAAATTGAGCTGTTATGTGGGCTGGAGCAGTTGTGTTTTTGGCAAAGAGACTGCACTGAGATTATGCGGAGATGGAGACGATGTGTTGATGTGTGAAGTGAGTTTCCGTCTAAATTGGGGTTAATTAAGACGTAAATAAGGGAAATAAGAGAATAATAAATGAAGAAAAAGAGAAATAAAAGTTAAAAGTTAAAAGTTGAAATAGAGAATAGAGACGAGAGAAATAAAAGTTAAAAGTTAAAAGTTGAAATAGAGAATAGAGACGAGAAATAAAAGTTAAGAGTTGAAATAGAGAATAGAGACGAGAGAAATAAAAGCTAAAATTTAAAAGTTGAAATAGAGAATAGGGACGAGAGAAATGAAAAATGAAGTTAAAAGTAAAAGTTAAAGGCTTAAAAGATGTGGAGAAAGTAGAAATAAAAAAGTAATTGTAGAATGGCAGAACTAGTAGCCAAAAGTTATTTAAATAACCATGCAAGATTAACAAAGACAGGGCCCGTATCTCGTTAAACAGTAAGACATGTGTACATTAAATGCTGCGTGAAAGTTGGCCGAATGAAAATATAATATAGTCAAATCTAGGTAGGAAAAACAAGAGGAAATAACCAGGGGAATTGACTCAAAATAAAATTATATGAATAAAGATTAAATAAGTGAAAGTAAAGTGAAAAAGAGATACAAGTTAAAAGCCTAAAAGTAAGATGAAAAATATGAAAAGTGAAAAAGAGATAAAGGTTAAAAGCCTAAAGTAAGATGAAAAGTGAAAAAGAGATAAAAGTCAAAAGTCTAAAGTAAGATGAAAAAGATAAAGTGAAATAAAAAGAGTTACAAGTTAAAGGCTTAAAAATGAAAAATAAAGTTTGAGCTAAAGTAAGATGAAAAAGATAAAGTGAAATGAAAAGAGTTACAAGTTAACGGCTCAAAAGATGAAAAATAAAGTTTGAAAAGAAAAGCGAGGAAAAAACAGGGCAGAACCTGCTCTGGAGAACTAGTGAACATGCATGATGAGAGAATCTGATTAAAAAGAATTTGTTAAAAGTTTGGCCAAAGTAAAATTTTAAAAGTCTGGTCAAAGTGAAAATTTTGATGAAATTAGAAAAGTATAAATGAGTCGACGTAAAACATAAAGCTAAGAGCTGTTAAAGTCTCTGGGGATTAGATGTTCTGCTGGTCAGACATGTCTTTTTCTTTTTTTTTTCTTTTTGTGTGTGTGAGTGTGAAGGTGCCACATGTGTGAAGAGCGTTGTGTATGTTTTGTGTATGTATAAGTGATAGATATATGTGTTATTAAATAGGTATACATGTGTGGTGAGCAGTTGAATAATACATAAAGAGAAACATTTCTTGCCCCTTTAGTGATAAACATATATGAGCCTGTTTACGGACTTTGTAAAGTTGATAAAAATATATATGAGCCTTTCTTGAAGGACTTGATAAATATATATGAGCCTTTTTCTTTAAGGACGTTTGATAAATATATATGAGCCTTTTTTCCAAGGACGTTTGTGCATTTGATAAAGGATATGAACCTTTACAGGACTTTATATAGTTGATAACAAAATGAGCCTTCTGAAGGACAAGAACCACAGTCTGCTTACACATACATGTACACATCCAGAAAGAAAAGAAAATCTCCTGCTCTGAATTGGAAGGAGGATTTGTAATTTGTTTGATTGGCGTGTGGGTTTTTTCTTTTTCTTTTTGGGCTTGGGGTGTGTGTGGCGGTGATTTCTGTGGGTCCTGTCTGGTTAAAGGAGCGGATGGTCGTGTTGGGGTGAAAGGAGACTCTGGTTCTTGATGCAAGAAAAGAGGTTTTGTGTTTCGACTGCTGAGAGAAAACAGCTTTGATTTACGAGTGCGCGTAACTGCATTGAGCTGGGCTGTCCCTACGGGAGCCAAAACAGGATGTCACTCGCTGACGACCAGTCCATACTGGAAGTCTTTGCTAAACTTAAGAGGTGGAGCAAGGGGTGGTGCTTCACACAAGAGTGGAATTTAGTTAACTCCTCCTGACAAGAGGGGCTGGTGAGCCCCCTCTCTACTCTTTTCTCTCAGTAGTTAGAAGAAAGAATAAAAAGGATAAAATACAATTAAATAGATAAATAGAATAAAAATAATTAAATAAAATAAAAATAAATAGATAAATAGAATAAAAATAACTAATTAAAAGTGATATCAGATTGACTAATATACTCTTTGGACTTTAAATGCATTGCATGATTAAAAGTAACCATTGCTTTATTTCAAGTGTGCGCAAAATAAAAAAGCTGATAATGTATGTCACAATGAATTGTGTCACACTGTGTATAAGAATTTAGAGTGAGCCTAAGGCATTGAACTCTTCTGTTGTTCTTTTTCTTTTTTCTTTCTTCCTCTCTTTTACTATGCTGAGTGAAAGCTGGGGGAAAGACAGAGAAGATGGAATGAGTCTGAACTGAATCATCCATAGGACAGATGACAAGACATCTGGCAGATCTTCACAGACACTGAAGCTTGCGGATGACAACGTTCTGGAATCCTGAATCCATCCAAATCAATTAAAGGCCAGTACGGTTTTATCCACAAACTCTTTCAACAGACCTCACCTGCATTTACCTATATGCCTATAAATTTAGTTATAATAAATGTGTTAGCTTGTTTTCACATATGGGTTTGTAGTAGTTCTTTTTACAAGTGGGAAGCGATTGGTCTCCTTTGGGGTTGGCAAATTCAGCTGTTTTTGATGAGTCTGATTACATGGGGCTTTTTAAACAAATTTTAAAATAATTCAATTTGATTTACAATAAAAGAAAAAGAGGGTCATTAGGATGTCAAAAATGGATACTAAAATTACAAAAGTAATCACTCCTATTGATGTAGTGCAAATGAACAATCCCCTTATTAAAGATATTGCAAAAATATCAGGAAGATGGAGCAAGCGTTGGCCTGACAACCATGGCCAGTTGAAGGAACTCTTAACCCGGATGTGATTAAAACAATGCAGGTGCTTGTGTCCACATATAAAGTAAATCAAAAGAAAGGCAAGAAAGGAAAGAGACTCACGGAGAAAAGACAAACAGAACTTGGCATTCTGCAACTGTTTGCAAAGGAGGGACAGACATGGTTCGAAGCTGCAAAGGAAAAAAGAGAACAAAGTAGACAAGATATAAAGAAAAATGAAAAGGAAACAGAAAAATTGATGGAGAAGATTACCACGCCCTTCTCACATACAGCATCTTTACAGAAGCCCCCGCCTTATGAGAAGGAGGTGAAGTTCACTGATGTTTATCCCCAGCTCCCAGTGATTACACAGGAAGGCAACTATCTCTGCAAAGATGAAGATGAGCAAATAATAGAGATGGGCAAGGCTAAAACAACCATCAAGATGTATCCGAGCTCCAACAGTACCAAGAGAAGGAACCGTCTGGGAAGCAGACAACGAGTCAGAAGTCTGGAAATCGGAGAAGAGATTGACATGGATGAAAGTGAACAGGGTGAAAGCGATGAAGAATTGGAGAAAGAAGCTCCTTCCTGTTTTCAACCGTTAGCAGCCAGCACTGTGGTAGGAGATGACAGACGCATGATTTTAAGAGAGATTGATAGGAGTATAGACACATGCCTCGAGGACATAAGTGACTCCACCTGTCCAGAAGTTCAACAAGTATTGGAAAAACAATTACACGAATTGCAAATAACAGAGAAGAAACTCCAGAAGAAAAAGCCTCAAAAGCCAGACAAGTTGAGGTATGGGCTACGTCCAAGAAAAGGAAAGAGACCCAACAAAATGTGTCCAGTGATAATTCGAGGACAAAATTTAGAATACAAGCCTTGGCAGAATACAGATATGTCTAACATACTTGAAAAGTTACCCACTCTTCAAAATGGAGCACATCCGTGGATCTCAAAGCTGGAAGAGGTGTTGGTGGGAACACAGCCTGCTATGGGAGATATTAAGAGACTTCTGGCTAGCCTCATTGGAGTCCCAGCTATGGAAGAGATCCTGCAGATGGCAGGCCTTAACGGATACGTGGCAACTGCTGTATATGACCCAGAATTGTTTGCTGCAAGCAGAGGTCGGATGTGGAGAGCATTGAAAGATGCTTTTCCAACAAACGTACACCCGGACAACATCTTTATCGAGGCATTGGGCCCACAGGAAAATCCAAGAGCTTATGTGTCAAGTACTCATCAAGTGTGGAGAAATGTCACAGGAAATGATCCAGAACTGAATCAAATGGAGAAATCAATTCTCCGAGCTAAAATACAGAAGGGGCTGCCTCTACAAGTAAGGAGCAAATTGGCAGAAGTGGTTGGTCTTGGAAGCATGACCAAAAGTGTTTATACGGACCACATGGCACATCAAGTGGAGCTATATCGGAAAAAGGAGCATGACCAGAAGGAACAGGACCAGGAGACTCTCAGAAAACTCAACCAAATACAGTTGGTGGATAATAAGAAGAAGGAAAAGAAACAAGCTGTGGTTATGCAGAGCCAGTCACAATCAAATCAATTACCACCACAACCACAGCAAGAACAGATTCAGGTTCTACCACCTGTGGTCCCCACTGTCTCCTTTCCACAGCCAGTTTTTGACCAACCACAAACATGGAGAGGAAGAGGTCAAGGAAATTTAGGAAATTTCCAACAGTCTCATTGAGCGTGTCATAATTGTGGACAACAAGCTCATTTTGTACGTGACTGCTACAGGTTCAGAGGAGGCTTCAGAGGAGGCTTCAGAGGAGGCTTCAGGGGACAACCACAGCCACCCAGGGGACCAGCGAACCCTTACAGGGGTCCGGAACCTGGTTTCTAGGGGTGCCCAGAAGACTCGAAAGGGAGGTGTCAGCTGATAGTATCAGGGCCGGAGCAAGATCCAAAAATAGAGGTGAAAATAAATGATAAGCCATTGGAAGTAATGGCAGATTGCGGAGCAGCTTTCACCTGTGTTCGGCCTGAAGACGCTATACATCTCCCCATGTCTGACCAATTGGTACGGACAATCGGGTTTGAGGGTGTGAAACAGCTGATTCCTCTCACAAAACCAATTGAGCTCTGCTGTAGAAATCGGAAAATCACACTACCTATTTTGGTGTCAGAACATACGCCCATTGCACTCTTGGGAAGAGATGCTATGTGCAAACAAAATTGTACATTACGGTGTACACCGGATGGTTGTCTGGTGGATGTGCCACCTGATGTCTACCACCAATTATTTAGCGCACCAGAGACCGAGACTTCTTCAGTATATTGGATTGGAAATCTTAGTCCAGAGCTATTAGAGCCAGCCAAGATGTGGGAGAAGTTCATTGTGGCAAATATGCCTGATGCTAAGCCCCCTGAGTACCCACATCACTGCACGTTGAAATATTTCAAGAAAGCTGACCTATTGGATCCAGAAGAATGGTTGAGTAGTCAACCCAAGAATGTTCAGCTGACCTCATGCGGCATAATTGTGGGACCACAAGGAGCAGCTATGAAGATAAACACCAATGAATATCTTGAGAAAGAGTATGACATTGTGAAAAGTGTGCCTCATGTGACTTTAATGGTGGCTGAAGGATTTGAGCAGAAGCATATAGGACAAATGATGGCAGAAGCTGAGGAAGCCATTTTTTCACCAATAAAGGAGAATCTTGCTATCTGGATAAGTGAAGAACAGAAGTTCATGAAAATCATGATTTCAGCTCAAGGACAAGGACAACCACACGTGATACAAATGACACATGAGTCAATGTTCAGCGCTAAATTGGACTCAGACAGCATGAGAGAGGAGATGCTACAACAAATTTCAGAATGTTTGTGGTGACGACATAGTACTGACATCGGACTTGTGAAGTCAGCCCAACCGGTGAGAGCTGAACTGAGACCAGGAACCAACCTCCTTGGAAGAACCAATACCCACTAAAGGAGGAGGCCATCAAAGGGATTGAACCACAAATTGAAGGACTGTTAAAAGATGTTGTAGTGGAAATATGTTTGGATCCTCAGAGCAATACGCCTATATTGCCTTTAAAGAAACCAGATGAGATTTGTATGTGACAAATAAAAATCTTGAATCTTGAATCTTGAGTCCTATCGCTTGGTACATGATTTAAGAGCGATAAATGAAGTGGTGCAGGATTTTCCAGCAGATGTACCAGATCCACATACCTTGTTAGCCCAAATTCCTCCAGAGGCTACACACTTCACAGTGTTGGATTTGTGTGGAGCATTTTTCAGTGTTCCACTGAGCGAAGAAAGTCAAGGATTGTTTGGATTCACATACAAAGGACAAACCTTCAAGTACAAGAGGCTCCCTCAAGGATTCAAACATAGCCCTCACATTTTCAATAAAGTGTTGCAGGATGACTTGGCTGGCATTGATCAGATCTTGAAAAGTACTGTCATTCAGTATGTGGATGACATCGTCATCTGTTCACCACATAAGGAAACATGCCATAAGGACTCAATCAAACTGTTACAGCTATTGGCAGACAAAGGACACAAGGCCTCTCAGAAGAAGCTACAGTATTGTCAAGAAAAAGTCGTTTATTTGGGTCAAACAATAACCCATGGACACAGACGCATCTCTGAGAGTCATTTGGAAGCCATTCGAACGGCACCAAAGCCTAGAACAGTCAGAGAAATTATGACATTTCTTGGCATTGCGGGATATTCTTCAGCCTGGGTAGAAGATTATGCCTGCCTAACAGGGCCTTTGAGAGCCATGATAAAAGAGACTGGGAATGCTCAACTTCATTGTAACCTCACCTGGACTCAGGAAGGTCTTATGGCATTTGAAACGATCAAACAGAGGCTATAAGAAGCTCCAGCACTAGCACTGCCAGACTACTCTAAGAACTTTTTGCTGTATGTGGCTACGTCCACTGGAGGAAAATATGCATGTGCAGTTCTTTGTCAGCCAACAGGTACAGGGACAAGCCCTCAACCTGTGTCGTATTATTCTACTGCCTATTCAGAAGTAGAATAGGGGCTACCACGGTGCTACAGAGCAATGGTTGGAGTTTATCTAATGTATGAGAAAGCATCATCAGTAACTATGGGTTACCCAGTGACAATTCTTACCCATCATAGTCTCAGAAATCTTTTGAACTTTGGTAAATGTACATTGACTATGTCTAGAATAAGAGACTATCATAGGCTCTTAGAGCAGGAAGATGTCACCTTAGTAAGGTGCGTCACGGTAAATCCAGCTGAGAATTTACCAACACCAGGGGATGGAGAGCCACGTGATTGTATTCAGGAAGTGGAGAGATATGCAAAGCTCAGATCAGATTTGCAAGCTTTCCCACTGCATGTGTCAGATGTGGAGTATTGGACTGATGGGTCCTGCTATGGAATAGGAGACACATTGAGTGCTGGTTATGCAGTAGTCAAAGCCCAGGGAACTGAATTTGTTGTTGAGAAAGCAGAAGTAAAACCACAACCTGCTTCTGCACAGCTTGCTGAGCTTGTGGGCCTGACTGAAGCTTGTCTATTGGCTGAAGGCAAGCGAGTGACAATATATACAGATTCGGCATATGCACATAATGTGTGTCATTTATTTGGATCAGTGTGGAAAAATCGAGGATCTAAGAAAACCGATGGTTCTCCGATACAGCATCATGCCCAAATAATGAAATTGTTGCATGCAATGATGAAACCAAAGGAAATAGCTGTAGCTAAGTGTGCAGCACACAAAATGGACACGTCAAGGGTCACACAAGGTAACAAAGCGGCTGATGAGGCTGCTAAAGCAGTTACAGGAGCAAACAAAGCAGGCAAGGTTCTTCTGGTCACTCATGAAGTTGATTTGGAAGATAAAATCACGCTCAGAGATGTGATCGCGATGCAAGAAGCGGCGTCAGCCATAGATAAACAATTATGGTTGGACCGAGGGGCCACACAAGATTCTACTGGTCTGTGGAGAAATCATGAAGGACTGATGGTAGCACCCCCTGACCTACTAGGTCTGATGATTCAGGAAGCACATGGGTTAAGGAGAGCTAAGGAGAAAAATCACGAAAGAGTATGGTTTTTGGGCACCGTACTTGCTTGAGCAAATTGATTATGTCATAGGCAGATGCACAATCTGTCTTAAAAATAATGTTCGGAGGGGTGTGTTGAGTCCACCCGGTCACATTCCAACTCCGACAGGTCCTATGCGTGAGTTGGTTGTGGATTTTGTAGACATGATAAGACCAATAGGAGGTAAAAGATACATGCTAGTCGTCGTGGATAGATTTTCACGGTGGCCTGAGGCATGTCCAACCAAGCGTAAAGATACTCAGTCGTTTGCCAAGTTCTTGTGTCGTGAAGTCATAAGCAGGTGGGGACTTCCAGATCGGATATCCTCAGATAATGGGAAAGAGTTTGTGGATAAAACACAAGAAACAAAGCAGACGTCCGCCTTGTTAGGTTTGAAAGTCACCAATGTTGCAGAGGAATTGCAGTTAACTACTGCTGCGCCTCAGATGATTCCAACAACTTCAATTTCAGTGAATACTGTGATTAGAACTAAATTAGGAAATACAGCTAACCTTCCATGTAAATGTAGTAAATGGAATACTGGTGGAAATATTTCCCTCAAATGGAAAAATGCGCGTGGTGAAGACATAGTGCTAGCAGGACCTGATGTTAGCAGTGTGCCTTGCAATCAACGAAAGTATGGGTTGATGAATGACTGGAGAGGGGTTAAAGTTCAAAATGACTGTTCGCTTGTAGTACATAATGTACTATGGGAAGATCAAGGAGAATATACATGCACATATTTGGATCCAGAGTTTAAATACGTCCCAAGACAAAATTATTGAGATAAGATAATAAGATAATGCTGGTAGTAAAAGGTCTGGTTACTAAAGAAATAAGTATGATTGCTAATGAAACCCCAAAACAACTAGTCACACCAAGGGTGACTATTTCCTTAGCTCAGGGAATAACTAGTAGTATTAACGTATCATCGTCAGTTACCACTCTAGCTCCAACATTGGCAGAAAATTATGTTACTACTACGATGATGACAACTTCTACTTATGTAACTCTCGGTAATCATACAAGAGAGGTTGTGAGGATGAGATCCACCACCTATAAAACACTGATGACTTCTTTGGTGTCTACAATGTCTGTAGATAAGACACTGACACCTATCGCTACATCCCCATCATCTGAGAAGTGGATAAATATAACTCAGAAGTCTATGGTGAAGTTGGAAATTAAGTTAAATAATAGCGAGGAGAGCTCTGTGATTAGAGAGCCAATTGCTGAGGATATTGATAGTAATTCAGGAGAAATAGCTCAGACAACAATGACAAATGTGGTCAATGATTTTCTTGAACCAGAGTGGACATCAAAAACATGACTGATCATTTTCATGCTTTACAGAAGCGAGAAACCCAGTGGAAAGCATATGGGTTTGATTCCACGGCGATGCAAATAACAGACCCATGGGCTAAGAGAAATCTGTGGTTCCAACAGATAACTCACTCCATTAGAATAACTACTAATTCCAATTGTCCATGTGTGGTGAAAGTTCCAGCTCCGGGCACATGGCCATCAATTCTAGAGACAGTACCGGAACCTTTGACGTCTGAATG
Organism: Zeus faber; assembly: GCF_960531495.2. Taxonomy (NCBI): domain Eukaryota; kingdom Metazoa; phylum Chordata; class Actinopteri; order Zeiformes; family Zeidae; genus Zeus; species Zeus faber. The sequence continues at coordinate 1,917,895 of NC_137201.1, forward strand.
TCAAAGTAATGCATTATCGTGGCTGCTATTCAGACAACAAGCAGCGAATGAAGTATGGCTGGCTCTGTCGGTTAATCTATTTAGACCTGGACGTAGGTGTTCCTGGTTGAGAGAACTGCCATATTTAAATCTTCTTGATAAGTATGAAGATATTAGAACAGCAACACCTGAAGCGATGGAAGTGACACCTACAAAAGGTATAGACTGCTTTTGTTCTAATGATGATAATGAGAAAGCTGGAGTAGTATTCCTGGACCTGACAGCCGCTTATGACACCGTGTGGCACCGTGGACTTCACCTGAAACTGTTGAGAACAATCCCGGACCGGCACATGGTGAGATTTATTATGGAGATGCTATCTAACCATAGCTTCATCCTACAAACCAGCGATGGCCAGACCAGCAGGCTCAGAAGGCTGAAGAACGGTGTCCCGCAAGGCTCTGTCCTCTCACCAATGTTATTTAACATCTATATTCACGACCTGCCAGACACAACATCCAAGAAGTACGGCTATGCGGACGACCTGGCCATCATGCTTCGATGCCCAACATGGAACACTATGGAAGAAGGCCTCAACCGAGACATGGGCATCCTGGCAGACTACCTCCAGAAGTGGCACCTTCAGCTCAGCATGGGCAAAACAGTGTCTGCAGCTTACCACCTCTACAACCGGGAGGCAAGAAGGGAACTGGACGTGCATGTTGGCAACATCCGCCTGGAGTTCCAGCAAGCCCCCAAGTACCTCGGCGTATGCTTGGACCGGACGCTGTCCTACAAGCAGCACCTGGATGAAGTGAAGGCCAAGACAACCGCAAGGGTCTCGCTCATCCGCCGCCTTGCAGGCTCGACTTGGGGAGCTTCCCCCAAGACCCTACGCATATCCACGCAAGCCCTGGTCCTACCCGTAGCGGAATACTGTGCCCCTGCCTGGAGCAGAAGTCCACATGCGAACAAGGTGGATACTGTCATCAACAGCGCCCTCCGGATAGTAACTGGTTGTCTGAAACCCACCCCTGTGTCCTACCTGCCAGTCCTAGCTGGTATCGCCCCACCCAGTCTCCGACGGGAAGCAGCTACCCTCGCCCTGGCAAGGAAAGCCCAGAAGAACGACTGGCACATCCTACACAAAGCCACAACAACACCGGCACAACCATGCAGGCTCAAGTCTCGCCATCCCTACAACAAGGCAGCACAAGAGATGCTACAGTCGATCCCTGACGACTTGTCCAAGGACGCCTGGCTGGCAGCATCCTGGAGACAATCGTGGGAGTCAGCTGCGCCCTCCCGGCACCAACAATACATCCGGGACCCAGGAGGAGGTGTAAAAGGAGAAGACATGCCACGCCACCTATGGACCTCGCTGAACCGCCTGCGTACTGGCGTCGGGCGCTTCAAGTCCTCTCTAAAGAAGTGGGGCCTATCCGACAGTGCGTCATGCGAGTGTGGCGAACCTGAACAGACTGCTGAGCACATAATCACCAGCTGCCCCCTATACAGCCCACCCTCAGAAGCTGGCCTTTTTGACCTAGGACTGGAGACGAGGGCGTGGCTATATGACACTGAGTTGGCCATCTGATGATATACGAAAGAAGAAGAAGTTCTAATGATACTCATGAAGGAGATGGTATGTTTATGGGGATATCAGAATGTGAAATCTACATGATGGAATTTGGAAAAAGTATAAAAAGGACGGTTGGTGAAACATATACAGTGACCTTTCATGCGCCAAATAGTCGTCAGAGTAAAACGTTGAGCGTAAAGAATCAAACTTTACCGGGTAATGTGACTATAGGAACATTCAAAGATATTTGGTGGGTATGTGGTGATAAAGCATACTTATTTCTGCCGTATGGATGGACTGGATGTTGCTATATGGCACAGTTGAAACTTCCTTATGATGTTTTTGTCCTTCAGAAGGGACAAAAGACAGATGAGGGTGATTCTGCGAAGACTGTCAAAAGTAGGAAGAAAAGAGAGTTGGCACAATTTCACAATTTGGAGTCTTATCATTGGAGGATATCTTTAGGAGAAAAATGGGCTATAGGATTGTTTCCATGGTACGGGGTTACATTCTTAGCTGATCATATTGATAATATCACATATACTCTACAAGGAGATGCCTGTTATACGTTGATTCCTGATGTCTCCGACAATATGACTAACGTCATAGATGCGTTGAAACTTATAAGAGATGCGTTTGGGCCATCAAAAGGAGCTGGGTGGTCAGCTAATACTTGGCTGCCAATACAAATTAGGACCATTAGGAGCTATAGTAGTTCAGGTTATAGGGGCTGCTCTTCTATCGCTGTGTGTGATGTTTTGTTTTTGTACGGTGTTGTTGACCTTTGCTAAGGCCATGATATTGAGATGGGTAGGAGTTGTAATGCCGGGAGAAAGTGTTCAGATGCCCCTCTTGGGTGGTAAGGACGTCAGTGAAGATGGGGAGGAAATAGTGATAAAGGAGGAGCTAACACTAGAAGAGAAATACCCATTTTGAATATCTGATTCCATCATTTACTCAACACTATTGTTAACAAGGAAAATGCATGGACAAAGGGGGGAAAGGAAAATGTTAATCATATATTGGAATAATGTTAAAGTATAATGCAAAAGTGAAATTATTATACTGTATTTGATGTTTGTGCAAGATACTGGCTAGTGATTCTTTCTTTCAGGACCAGTCAGAGGATGGCTGTGTCCAGAGATCCTAACAGCCTAATGGACTTGAACACTCAAACATGGACACTTGAAAATGGAGGATGGAAATGGCCGGCGGACCCTGAATGAAAACATCATGAGCTGGAGTGTCGAGTGAAATATCATTAAAAGTTGATGGTGTTAAAAAAGCAACAGTTCAATACATATATATGTGTCCTGAATGTTTTTATAATATTGGAGTTTGTTTACTACAATGTAACCTGTATTATTGATGAATATCCTGTATTCTACACTAGATATTTTTAGAAAGACATATTACTTTGATTTGCTATTGTTTTCTTTGAGTTGTCTGTAGTAGGATGAAGTGAATATATTGGGACCTCAGGTATTTTCTTTTATTGCGGTTTTTGAGGGACATTGGTGCTAGGCAGGGAAAGGTCCACTGGAAGGTCAGATGGGTCGACCAGCCTGACTTTGGACAACATTTTTGATTTATTTCTGAGGCTCTAAATGTATGCATTTATATGTAACATCCTATACAGTATTCTAAACCCTTCGTCTTTTTCTGTTAATTGATTTGGAGTACCTTAGGTTGTTGCCTGGGGCAGAGGGACCGTGACAGAATTTTCCTGTCTTGATTGATTGATGGATGTTCGAAGAAATGAAGCTGCCAGATGGGTTTTTCGCTCTCACACTCCACAAATTTGCTGTATTGCTATGACTAAGCATGGTCAGAAGGGTATATTATAACCAATTCTGTTTGTTATTAAGTGATTTCTATTAAGCCAATTAACATGGGGGGACGGTAGCTCAGGAGATAGAGCTGGTCGTCTAGTAATCTAAAGGTTGCTGGTTCAATCCCAGACTCCTCCTGCTAGCATGCTGTAGTGTCCTTGAGCAAGACACTTAACCCCTAATTGCTCCTGATGGCTGCGTCCGTCGGTGTTTGAATAATTGTAAGTCGCTTTGGATAAAAGCGTCTGCTAAATGCAATGTAATGATACATTGTATGTATTCAATTACTGTTCTTTCTGTCGAGACTTTGTATAGTCTTGAAGGGGGGAATATGAAGAATGAAGACAACAATGGGTCTATTCAGAGGTCCTATGGGAGAGGAATTTTGTTGATTGCTCCAGCTCGACAAGAGGAGGAAATGTTTAGATTTATGACCGGACTGAGGCTGAGCGGGCACCTATAGGTTGGGACCAGAGATGGTATGTTATCTCTGTACAGCTTTAAAAGCGAATGCAGAGCGTCACTTGGCAGAGATTCCATCCGGCTCGGGTCTCTCCCAGGACATCCATGGCAAGTCTGGTTTGATGCTGATTTGTGTAATAAAACTATTATTTTAATCAAGTCAGCGTCAGCGGTCACTCCTTCATTCTTCAACACATCACACCCATCAAGAAACTAAACTACATAACCTACATGATTGCTTGTTCTCACATATAGGATTACAGTAGTTATTTTTCTTATATTGCGTTTGCAATTAGTTAGTAAGAGACTTGGCAACGGACTGACTAATCAAAGCATTCGCCTAATTAATTGTTGATTTGATTGATCACATGTGGAAAAACTGATTTGATTTAAATACAGTTGAGTGCAGTGAATATTGGTTTCATTATCTGAGTATGGTTTACCTTGATTGAGGCTGTTTTGAGAGTGAACATTGATGTACATTTTGATCATTTAAGATAAATGAGTATGAGACAGATGTATCAGATCATGAACAAGTGAAGTTACTTTCATAAGTGGGAGCTATTGGTCTCCTTTGGGGTTGGATGTGATTAAAACAATGCAGGTGCTTGTGTCCACATATAAAGTAAATCAAAAGAAAGGAAAAAGAGGAAAGAGATGCACGGAGAAAAGACAAACAGAACTTGGCATTCTGCAGCTGTTCTTAAAGGAGGGACAAACATGGTTCGAAGCTGCAAAGGAAAAAAGAGAACAAAGTAGACAAGAAATAAAGAAAAATGAAAAGGAAGCAGAAAATCTGATGGAGGAGATTACCGCACCATTCTCACATTCAGCATTTGTAAAGAAGCCCCCACCTTATGAGAAGGAGGTGAAGTTCACTGATGTTTATCCCCAACTCCCAGTGATGACAACGGAGGGAAACTATCTTCAAAGATGAGGATGAGCAAATAATAGAATTGGGCAGGGCTACAACAACCATAAAGATGTATCTGAGCTCCAACAGTACCAAGGGAAGGAACAGGACCAGGAGACTCTCAGAAAACTCAACCAAATAAAGTTTGTGGATTGGAAGAATGAGGATAAGAAGGCCAAAGATGTTAGAAGATGCTGCCCCCTAACGGAGCAGCCGAAAGAAGAGGATTCTTGGTGGTGGAATGAGGAAGTAAAGGAGCAGCTATGAAGATAAACACTGATGATTATCTTGAGAGGAGCACGACATTGAGAAAAGTGTGCCACAAGTGACTTTAATAGTGGCTGAAGGATTTGAGCAGAAGCATATAGGAGAAATGATGGAAGAAGCTGCAGTATTGTCAAGAAAAAGTTGCTAATTGGGGTCAAACAATAACCCATGGACACAGAAGCATCATGCTCCGATAAGGAAATTGTTGCATGCAATGATGAAGCCAAAGGAAATAGCTATAGCTAAGTGTTCAGCACACAAAATGGACACGTCAAGGGTTACTCAAGGTAACAAAGCAGCGGAGGCTGCTAAAGCAGTTACAGGAGCAAGCAAAGCAGGAAAAGTTTTTCTTGTCACCCATGAAGTGGACTTGGAAGATAAAATCACACTCAGAGAAGTGATCTCGATGCAAGAAGCTGCGTCAGCCATAGATAAACAATTATGGTTGGACCGAGGGGTGGCAATCGAGAGTCTACTGGTCTACTGGTTATATATATATATATATATAAATATATATAATGAAAATAAATACAAAATAAAAAACGATTTGCCAAATATACACAAATAGCCGAAACAAGCAAAACAAGTGCAAATAGAGAAGAATAGTCAATAGTCAAATGTACACAGAATATACAATGCGATCCTATGCACAGGATACGTTATCGGTATGGATATAAATTATGATCATAAACCACCACACGATACCACAGATCAAGCAATTGTAACTTTATAAACAAGTTGATTATCTGTCCAATTGCAATCCAGTTTTTTTTATTATTCCAGTTTTATGCAATAAATTTCAAATGTATTTCGAAATTCATGTGGTGGATTATATTTTTTCGGATTTTGATTTATTTATAATCCGAGTTTCACCTTCTTTTTAGGAAGCTTTTTTTATCACGTGACCAAACGGTGCCTCGCGCTGTTAATCAAACCCTTCCTCCTTCCTCCTCGTGCAGTGGAGTCGACCTGCCGTCGTGTTTCGAACCGTTCCGCCGTTCACAAATGTTTCTGATGTATTCCTTTTTTTGCTGACAACAATTGACGTGTCACGTCACATTAGTGTGTTGACTTTTCTCAATAACTTCTGCGTTTGCGTCGGTTTTATTGGGAGGATCTGCGCTCGAGACGAGGCACGTGACGCGCGCGTGGCTCACAGCCTAGAAGCGCGAAAGGAAACGGAATTTGAAGTTTTGCGACTTCGTTCTCCATTTGTTTTATTTTTATTTTTATTTTTTATTTTTTTTTACCACTTTGCCATTGCCTGACCCGACGAGGCGACAGCGGCTTATGATAAAGGTAAATTTGGCTGTTCATCCCTCCTCGTCATTTTAGCGTCGTACTTTTAAAGTGGTAATCCATAAGTACGCCCGTGTTGGGTGGACTACACTAGTCCCAGAATTCCATAAAAAAATGCAGCAGCCATTGATGCTTTATGAAATGTGTCGCCTGGAAATTATTAACAAAGTGCAAGCTCCAATTGCAGGGCCCTGTAGCAAGCAACATCAAAAAAAACTGTCAAAGAGAGCCACCAAATCTGTTATATACCTTATATTTTTATGTATTTATTAATTTGTGTATTTATTTCATCCCTTATATTCGACAAAAACCTTTTTTGCTCGTGGAAGTTGATGACTCAACTCACCAGAGTTACGCCACTCACCAGAGTGGCATAACATGTTTGTTTACACACCTTTTTAGAGACATGCTCCCGGTCTATTCCATGGCCGCACGTGCCACCCGTTATTAATGATTCTCTTTTTCTCTGGTACAATAAGTACAAGATGTGACAAGTTGTTTGTGATTATTGCAGATTTCCTTATATTAACTAGATCTGATTTTCTCCTCTACTGCCCCCTGGAAGAGTCAGGTTCATTACTGCCACGGGAACATGGAAGCACAGGTTTAGTATGAACAACCTGATCGTGCGTTTGCAGTGCGTAGCTCAGGTGTTTGCATTTGCATTCACGTACTAATGTAAGGTGTGTTTCGGCCCTAAGACAGTCACTTCCTTTTCTGAAAAGTATGCCATCTTCTGATCGATTCATTTGTTTGTTTTTCTTGTTCAACTGAATTGGTGGGGGCGGGTTTTCATCCGAGGATGCTGTTCTTTTTGGGAATGTTTGACCATATTGACAGGTTGCTGTCCATAAGTAGCTTTTCACAAAGACTGCTTTCCATTTCTTGCTCTTGCCCAATTTGTGCTTGCTTGCCAGGAAAAGTGGATGTTGCCACCAACAGTGTAACAGCATATAGAGGTGGACATAAATTACCGATACAATAAATGGCTGTTCATGTAAAATGCCTGCTAAATAAATATTGGGTAAATATAAAATATGGGATTTCTTAACAAAATAATCTTACAGATAACAAAATTCCGTACTAGACACACAGCGTTTTAGATGTTTTTACTCTTCCAATTTCCATTAGGCTGCTTTATATGGAACAGCGTTGGTTTAAGACTGTTATTTTGAGCATCCAAATATAACAAATGACATTTTTCTCAATCACCGATGTCCAACTTCAATATATCATTTTTTTTTTTAAATAGGCCCAAATAAAGCCATTTTATTCTATAATATCTCACATGCTTGACCTGTTGATACATGTCATCGCCTCAGTATGAACCAACAAGGACTCAAATGGTATCATTTGTCTTATGCAAATGCAGTGCAAGTGCCCCCCCCAGGAGTTTGTGTTCATCCAGTATGTTCAACCTGTTCACAAGTTGAGACATAAAACTCATCATGAGCATATTTCTGGTGTTTCCCAGCTTAATCAATATAAATTTTCTCTCAGATAAGTGGTCACGCACTTGTCTGCATGATCTTTGGTTTGGTTGGCCATGTCGCTGACTGACCCGTTCTTTAGGTTCAAATGGTTTCCCAATTCCTCCTAAAATAAGGTCTTGGGTACAGGGTTGCGGCTGAGAAAATGTTTTTATCTTGAAATTTAATGATGGGGGAAATGTATTACGTTTACACCTAAAACACCTAGAATCCAATTATGGTTAAAAAAAATGTTGGATTAACTATCATCTATATCACTGAATATAATATGGAGATTTGTAAACCTACTTCTTATCAGTTTTTATGAACCCTCTATGTTTTCTGACCTTCCTGTCTGGTTAATAATTACTGTATATTGTATTTTTTTGTGTTACTGAGGTAATGCAGGACCAGGAGTTTCACTACTCGTTACTGTTGACAGAGACATTCCACCCCCCATCCCCCCTCTCTGCGCACCATTCAGAGACATCCCGTACTCCTCTCTCTTGCTTCTAATCCTCCTCTTGGCATGGGCTCTGCATGGAGATTCTGAACTTATACTGAGGTTAATGTTCTTGGAGGGTTTAATAAACATGTCATATGATAACTGTACCATATCTATCTATCTATCTATCTATCTATCTATCTATCTATCTATCTATCTATCTATCTATCTATCTATCTATCTATCTATCTATCTATCTATCTATCTATCTATCTATCTATCTATCTATCTATCTATCTATCTATCTATCTATCTATCTATCTATCTATCCATCCATCCATTAATTCATTGATTCATTGATTCATTCATTGATTCATCCATTGATTCATCCATCCATCCATCCATCTATCCAACCAACCATCCATCCATACATACATACATACACACATACATACTGTGGAAGCATTGATGGGATTTACATCTGTTATATTTCTTTCATTCTCACAAACATTTTGAGTGTGGCCCACAGATGTTTGTTGCATGATGTCTTACCCTTAGGGTTTGGTCCAAGGCCAAGATGTTTAAACTATGTATAGTAGTTTCATGTTAGGACCTGGGCAGACAGTTGATTGAGATCTGCTGTCTACCAGCTCACAACAGACCTCAGTTCACCCTGATGTACAAAAAGCTCATTTAATGAATAAAGGGCATCCAAGTGGTCTGTTGGAACCATCCATTGTATGTTTGAGTCATACACTGTAAGACAATGTTTTACACTTGCTGCTACCAACTGGCAGTACAGGTGGGTCTCTAATGTTTTCATTCGTCCCGAAGTGGCACAGAGGTAAACCAAAGGAGAATTGGTGGTTTGCAAATGTCATATTAAATTAATATCACATGTTGTGGAGGTGCATACTGGCACAGGGCCAAGGAATGAGGAGCAAAAGGCAGGCGGAGGCGAAACATCGCCGGTTGGCGTGTTTATTGGTCAGTCTTTTAAACAAAAATGGTGGCTCGTGGGCCAAAAGGAAACTCGGGCTCGCAGGCCAATTTACAAACAGCCCATGCGGTTCAACGCTTTAGTGATCTCCCACTATCTCTGTCCAGCAGCTTGCCTGTTGGGCTTAACTCCCCCAGTCCCATTTGTTCCACAGGCACGCTGATCTTCACTGCGGGGACACCAAACATTTATTACTTCCTGTTTTGGGATCGAACGAATCAGCGGAGTTTCTCCGTTGATTCGCCAGCATCTGAGCAAGCCTGCACCGCCTGTCTGCAGCGGCAGCTTGAGCACATCCCCTTGGTCCGCCACACATGTATTTCTGGTCAAGCACCCAAAGCAAGATCTGTCAATCATAAGCTTGGATCAATGCAAAAATCCCCGACAACTTTCCTACACATTGGTCAATTGTCTGGTGTTCGCCCATGTAAAGAAAAGAGGTCTGAACCAGATGTGGTGTTGTGGATCTTTTCAGCTCCACCGGTTCAGGTGATATCCTTAGTTTACTCGGCTTCTTTGTTTGAAACACACAATCAGGTGCAATGTGGCTGACCTTATACAAACACAGCAATTATCTGGGATTGTACAGTGGATCAGTGCTGGAATGTTTGCTTTACTCTAACTCTCTCACACACATAAATAGCGAGACAAAACTTTTTTTCTAAGAGACTGAAAACATCATTGATGGTAGGTACAGAAATGAATATCCATTAGGTTTTCCCACATTAATTATGGTCCACTGGCTTTATGTGTCCAGATAATGGAGTTATTAACTTTGACATGTTGGTATAACCATTTATCATAAATTTATAGGGAGTTAATATTGTAATGCTCTTGTGGAGTACTGTAGTTGCAGTTGGCTTTATTGTTGGCAGAAGGTTAAATATTTCTCTACACAGCTAACCCAGATGGTTTGCATTGTAGTATACCCTACAGTATACCCTACAGCTATTACTAACCAGTGAGCTGTAGACATCATTTAGACAGCTTTCTATAATTTTTGTTAAATCACCAGAATGAAAATAAACCACTTTTAGTTTAATGTATCATTACCTGCACTATCAAATGATTAATAGCGGTCAAAAAAAAGTGTCTCTATTCCTGTCTCGACCTAGAGGTTTACTAAACGCTCACTTTCGCCAGGTTTTGGCCGAGACCTGTGTCTAGACATAGACCTTTTCAGCGTCTTAATGACATGCTTTTCAACTTTTATGCAACCAAAAATATTCAGTGGATACACTGTACAACCAAATGTGTAATACTGTATGAGTGGTGAGTAGGGAGAGTGGTGTGTTTTGCTGATATGACTAGTGTGAGAGAGGTCACTGGTAGGAAGCCACTAAGGGTAAGCAAACAGAAGAGGAATAAGGCTTTGGACAGGAAAAAGGGGATGGCTACACTGAAACTGTAGATTCCTATTATCTCTCCTGAGAATAATTTAATGATTTAGCTATTGGGTGGCAGGCTTTGTTCCTATAGACATGGCTTGCCAGCCTTTAGCAAAACTTTGCAAATTGTTGAAAGACCTGGGGTGATGCAAGCAAGAGTGACGCGATTTGCAGGGGTTGAAATTGACAGTAATCAAAATTTTCCTTTGGCTCTCTGGGCCTGGCTCCCAATGTTCTACGTAGCTCTGTGATCAGTTGTTATTTTAATTTTTGCATTAAATATTTTGTTCAATTTTGTTTATCACTGGATATTTGTTCAATGATGGTTAGAAGTGTTACACTAAGACCAGGGGTTTTAGAAACATTTTAACAGCAGTCTGTCGTACCTTACTCGCCAGACTCAATCATCAATTATTTTTTCAGTGCTGTATAAACACGTCACTGATTTGACACTGTAACAAGGTCATCCTCATGAAGAATAACAAGAACAACAAGAATAACAAGAATTTATATATATATAATATTTCCTGCAACTTCTGAGTTTAATCTTGGCAGTTTTCAGGGAACGGAACATTTCAACTTTTGAACTTCCTTTGGCCAAATATCACTGGGAAGAACATGGAATAATCATTTAAGGAATATTAGCAGAGCAGTATCTATTGTTACAGTAACTGTGTGATTGATGGCAGTCCAAGCAGATATCCTACAGTCCAGGAAGTTTATATTGGTACAGATGGTGTAAGGGGGGGGGCACAGAGGGAAGATCCACATCCTATGTTCCATGGCAAATACTGCATGAGACAGACCATTTTACATGTATACACATGCACATTTATATGGCTGTGTTTTCACCCAGGTCCATAACAACAACCCTAGTTCTCAATCTATTATTTTTTGAAACTATAACAAATGTACAAGGGTCATGATACATCCAACATTTTTTATTGTTGAAGGCCAGACATCCAAAAAGGGATCCGATTGAAATAATATTTGAATTGCTTATTTCATCACAGAAAATTGAGGTAGTCAAAATGACGTAAACAAAGTGGGTTAGACTGTGTTCGAACAAGAAATTAGCAGTGTAATATTCCTTGCAAATTAGGCAGTACTGCTTCCAAAGTGTATCGTTGGTAAGCTAACTAGGGAGCTCAACCAACTATAAAGTAAAATTAATAACTCAATATAAGTAGAACAACTTCATTTCAACCCTCACCCGAAGGATTCCAGCTGCTTCTACCAAAATTTGAGTCTGTTGAGGTATTTCAGGCCTCTGAAAAGGCTTCCACTTTTCAATGAAATTAGAAGTTATGCTCTGTCAACATGAAATGCAATGCTGCCTTAGTATGAGAGCTGGAATATTCTGCTGGGATGTTACATCCGTCAGCTCAGCTTAGTACGTTCTGGGATCCCCGAGCTGGAGTGAGCAACCTAAGCTGCTCTGCATATACGGCTGTTGCCTTGACCGCAAGATGGTACAATGGATGGTAACAAAATGATTGACCAATCAATGGATGGATGAATGGATGGATGGATAGACTGGATTGGTTAAATACCCTCAATATCTTGTCCCATTTTAATATTGGGTACAGTTTTACTCCCGAGATGGACAGCGGTTTGCACAAGGCCTCCCTAATACTAAGCTATTAAGTGTTTTTGTGGTTTTGTATGTTTGTGTGTGTCTTTTTTTGAACAAAAGAATTTGCCTAGTGAGCTTCTGGAATTTCCATTTGATATGGAGTCTACAGAGATCTGAGTCCCCGATGTGGGCACATGTTATGATTTAATGACAAAGACCGGAAGTGAGAGTTGGCTACTTCCTGTTTAACCTGCCTTGCTTTCATAGGTCACTTCCTTTGGCCAGGGCACCATCGTGCTGAGCTGCAGGTTTCCTGACGACTCATCTGCCTGTCAGTCAGTGTCTTTAGCCACGTGGATATTACCAGAACAAAGCTTCATGTTACTGTGGCATTAAACTGCCTATGGTTGGTAAGCCTGCCAGCCCTTTTTTTATCTTACCAGCAGCTGACCACCTATGTTATGCCACTTTCCTTTATATAAAATAATAGAATGAAAGGCTGAATGCAGCGGTAGATGTCTGAAAATCAACCCTGTCTATGTAGAAGATCGAAGAGAATCACAGTATTTCCTGAATCAGAAAACTTTTTTGTGCCCACCAAGTTCTGAATCACTTAAGAGTATGTAACAGTATTAGTACCACCGAGATTAAAGTCAAAATACATTGTGAGAATTCAGGTCAGAGTCAGAACAGCTGCGCCGGTACAGGGCAAAGCCCACCCTGTAGCCCGCAGACCCCGGCTTAACCATGCTACGTCATCTGCCACATAGTTGTTTTAATTTTTTCTTTGCAGAGTTGTAAAAGGTTTTGTGACCACAGGTTAATATGTTCAGTGTGTTTAAAAAGTCTATCATTGAGGCTTAAATCAATGGTGAGACATAAATATATAGCTGGATATCATAAGCATAACAGTGGAAGTCAAGGTTATGTTCTCTAATAATATTGCCTGGAGGAAGTATGTACAGGCTTAATAATAGAGGACTTACACCAATCAGCAACAACATTAAAACCGCCAATAAAAACCACTTGTATTATGTAACTCTCCCCCTCATGCCGCCAAAATAACTGACCCATTGAGGCATGGACTCTACAAGACCTCTGAAGGTGTCCTGTGGTATCTGGCACCAAGACGAAAGCAGCAGATACTAAGTCCTGTAAGTTGCGAGGTGGGGTCTGCATGGAACAGGCTTGCTGTCCAGCACAACCCACAGATGCTCGATCGGATCGGACCCTAACCCCGGCCATCCACATGATATAGAAGAAAACGTGATTTATCTGACCAGGCCACCTTCTTCCATTGCTCCATGGTCTAGTTCTGACGCTCATTGTAGGCACTTTTGGTGGTGGACAACATGGGCACTCTGACCGGTCAGCAGCTGCAGCTGCGATGCACTGTGTATTCTGACACCTTTCTATCATAGCCAGCATTAACTTTTCTAGCAATTTGTGCTACTGTAGCTCTTCTGTGGGATCAGACCAGAAGAGTTAGACTTTGCTCCCCATGCGGATCAGTGAGCCCATGTGTGCTCAGGACCACTTTTTACAAGTACTAACCTCTGCATACCAGGAACACCACACAAGACCTGCCATTTTGGAGCTAATCTGACCCAGTCGTCTAGCCATCACAATTTGGCCCTTGACAAAGTCGCTCAGATCCTTACGCTGGCCCATTTATTTTTGCTTACAATACATCAACTTCAAAACTGACTGTTCACTCGCAGCCTAATATATGCCCCCGTTGACAGGTGCCATTGTAACGAGATGAGCAATGTTATTCACTTCACCTGTCAGTGGTTTTAATATTGTGGCTGATTGGTGTAGAATGGAACCTTGGTGGACCCCACACATAACATCAGCCGAGGAGTGGTCACAGAGAAAGACAAAATATTCTCACACCGGCTAAATACATTTTGAATGAATTGATACATCAACAGAAAGGCCACCCCATTTCTCAAATCTGTCATCATATCATAAAATTATGTTTTAAAAAGGGTGGTGGGGATAGGATCAAGCGTGCAGGTAGATGGGTTAAGGTGCATTACTGCATGTCACAATCAAACCATAGCAAAGGTGCTCAGGGTTCTATCACTAGGCAGTAAAGAGCTTTTCATAATACAGGTACATATATTAGTAAGAGATTTCATGGCTTATACCTAGCCTGATTGATGTTGTTGTTGTTTTATCTCTGAAATAGGCAGCAAACTCCTCACATTTTGGAGTAGTGACGAGGTCAGAGTGTATTTTAGTGGCTGGGTTTATGGAAAAAAATGTTGTATTATTTTCAGATTTACAGTAAAAATCTGAGAGAAATTAGCTCATCTGGAATAAAAGGTTGTAAAAAGCTGTCTAAAAATATTTTTTTAGTGTAAGATACTGTATACTCATTTATCCAGGGTGGTCTGCATATGGTTGTCACAGTTTTTAGCTTGGCTGGTGCTACGACATCAATAGTTGCCCCAGGTTTACTGTGAAGAGTTAAGTCACCACAGGAGGCGGGTAGAATAGGCGCAGGGATGCTATTAAAATGATTAATGAAGATCTTGGTTATTTCAGAGGTAGTATAAAGTTTCCTTTTTATATATATATATCTTTATTTAAGGAATTTTGCATTATATACACATATACACACATGAACACACATACTGGACTCACATAGACATTACCCCACATTATACCCACCCCTTATCCCTCCCTACCTCTGCTTGGACCAAGAGCTCACTCAAAAGAAAAGAGCAATGAAATTAGGCAGAATATCACACATTCAAGGAGAGAGGAAAATAAACAAATAAATGAATAAAATAAGAGGAAAATAATTAAAAGAATAATAATAATCTCTGTTCTCCATTCGGGCATGTGATTTTCAATGTTGCTGTGAACAGGAGGCCAAACCTGGTGTTTGGGCAGTTGCTTAGTAGTCCTCTTATTTCCTTGAAAGCTGCCCGCCGTTTCCTTTCTGTAGCCATAAAGTCTGGGTAGATGAATAACTGCTTGTTATTATGTTAGACGGGGCGCTTGCTTAATGCCTTCCTCAGAATGTCAATTTTTTTCCTGGAAATAGTGAAACTTTAGGCAGTAGACTTCTATGGGCTCGGTCCAGCGTCAGGGTGTAGTTTAAGCCCAGGGAATCCTGGAGTAATTTAGCCACCGACTGTTCCATACGAATATCTCCGAAGTTTTCTTCCATTCCAATTATCCAACAGTTGTCTCTGCGTTGCCTAGACTCCAGATCTTCTGCTTTGGCCTTCAGTTGTCTGACTTTGGAAGTTAGCGACGTCAGCTGTGATTCTAGCTCCACGTCCCGGTCAGACTAGGGGTTAGCCACCTTCTCTAAGGCCTCGTATCGAAGTAGCCTGTAGCTTTATCTCCTGGTTCGTGGCTTCATGAAAATCTGAGCGAGTGTGGCTATTTCCCTTCAAAGTTCATCGGAGAGGCTTTCAGTTTTCACGTGTGTAGGTCTGTCGATAGTGTAGCAGCCCTGTTTTCTATTTTTGTCAAAACCAGTTGCTCGGAGGCTTCGATAGCCTCCATTATAGCGTTGACGTTTTCCAGCCATTTGTGTCACCGTTGATTGTGTGTTAAATAAAGATGAGAGTGAAGAAAAAAGTTGTTTTGTGTCTCTATGTAATTACAATGTATTTAAGGTGTACTTTGGGCAGTCGTAAAGTACGTTTAAAGGCTGAAACTGAACAAAATTGTTCTTTTCATGCAGAGCTCAAATCACGTGTGTTTACATGTTGCTGCTCACGAGGCTCCCAATATAATAATTCTTAACAACCTTGCTCAGTAATGCAATGAATCTTAGGCATCGTTAAGGAGAACAAAAGACAGTAATGGTCAGAAACAGCAAGGTTATTAATAGAGGCTAATCAACCGTTAGACCCTTACTAATGACTAAGTAGAGTGTACTGTATGACCCTTATTGTGAGTTGGTTCATTTACATGCTGCTTATAGTTCATGGAGTTAAGAAGCTGCATGAACTCTGCATTATCAATGTGTGCATTTAAGTCACCAACAATAATAATGTAATCATAATTTTTACAGACGATTGACAGTAGTTCTGAAAAGTTGTCTATAAAAGTGGACCATGGTAGCTGTCAGTTTAGCAAATATAGGGAGTCCATATCGTAAAACAATTGTTTGATGCTAAAAATACCTAAAAATCTCAGAAAGAATTGTCTCTGCAGATAGGAGTCTCAGTATAGATTGTAGATGTCCCTCCACCAATTGTCTAGACTGGGAACCAGATGAATCTGCAAGCTCATGTTTTATTTGCCCTGGCAGATACCTCTGGCCCCCCTCCTGGTTTGCAGCGCTACATCACACGTTTTGTTGCTCTGATTTGTTGTAGATCTACCCAATTGCGTCCAGAGGCATTTGGGTCTGGCCCGTTGATAATGCCTCTTGGAAATCAATAATGAACTGAGAGGTTCCAGACTAATGCACATTTGCGAATTGCTCTAGCGATTTCAGGATACCAATTTTCCCTGTCTTATATAATTTGAGAAACTATAGCAGAGTGAAGAGCTTTTAATAAGGACTGCTGGGCCAGTGTCATTGCAACATGTTTCTGTTAGAAATATGCAGCCTAGTCTTTGTTCAGATATGAGATCATTTACATTAAATGACTTATTGTTAAGAGATTGAATATTAAAATTATGCCATTTTCATTCCAGAACTAGTATGTACAAGAACAACATTGAACAGAGTGGTTACAAGGCTGAGGTTAGAGTGGTTTACAGTTAAGCGGGTGGCTGTCTTTTCTTTCTCATGGTGGGAGATCATTGAAGTGTGAGAGGGAATATTCTTATTTACACATGGCGCATTGAACAAGGCGCACAAGGCGCATTGAAATTCTTGAGACATGGCAAGCAACAACAGTTGCAGAGTAAGGTGTTAAGACCCAGGATCCTGAGCTTGGGAAGGAGCTTAGCAGGCACAATCATGTTGAATGTTGAACTGTTGTCTATAAACAGCGTCCTTACGCATGTGTTTCTATTATCCAGGTGGGAGAGGGTAGTGTGCACTGTCAGGGCCATAGATCTGTTGGTGCGGTTTGAAGGGTGGAGCAGATGTTGATGGAGGTCAGTGCTACAGGGCGGTAGTCATTCAGACAGGTGATGGAAGGTTTATTTGGTACGGGGTCAATAGTGATCTGTTTGAAGCGGGTTGGGACTGCAGACTGGTTCAGGGAGAGGTTGAATATAGAGGTGAATACCTCCGCTAATTGGTTGGTGCATGCTCTGAGGACACGGCCTGGAATGCCATCTGGCTCTGGTGACTTCTGAGGGTTTACCCTTTTAAAAGCTCTCCTCACATCGGCAGTAGTTTGGGACAGAGTGCAGTCCTCCTGTTCCTCAGCTAGGCTCACAGAAGGGATGGTTTTGCTAACCTTGAACCGTGCGTAGAAGGCCTTGATCTCGACAGGAGGGCTAAGGGCTGGGCTTCACTGCATCGTAGTCTGTGATGGAACGCAGTCCACACCAGGTGATTCGCAGTCCAGACAGGTCCATTCCAGTATGGAATTATCCACAAAAACAATGTTCTGGGATTTACAGGAGGCTTTTAACCAATTGCGAAGTTGGCACAGGTGGCTGAACTTTATGCACTGTTTACTGACGGTTAGCAGGGTGTTGCTGCAGGAGTCCCATAGTAGTTACAGTTATATCCTAGACGTGCGCACCTGGATAGCAGTACGTTCGGGCATTGGGAACCGCTACATGACGGACGATGGAGGATCCAACCTCTAGCACCACAGGAGAGCAATGCCAACAATTTCCTTGCTTGGTCCGAGAGAGCCGCCTGGGAGGGAGTGCGACGGAGAGCACGGGCGATGGAGTCCTGGGCGCCGGTGTTGGTAGGCTGACGTGCTGCAGCACTGTCTGAGACAGCGCGGTGGGTAGAACCTGAAAGACCTGGAGCAGGGGAAGTTAATTGATATACGGGAGATGGTAAATAGCCCAAAACTTCCAGTGCTTGGAATGTGTTTTCCAGCTGGGCGCTGCAGTTTCCCCGAGGCTTTCTGTTCTTCACGAGGACCCACGTCCTGGGATGAAGGGGGATTGGCTCCAAGGCTTGGCCAGATGTCTTCCTTCAGGGGGGGAAGCCATCACAGTGAATCGGAACACCACCGGTAGCGATCGAGCCCGACCATGGAAGAGTGGTATTATCATCATCCAGTCCCGACACCAAAAAACTGGGGGAGAGGGGTACAGTAGAATGACATCTCCGTTGCAGCAACCAGTGGAGCTCAGGACGGAGAGACGTTTAGCCTGTACTGAGGCAACATTAGAGAAGCCCTAAATTAACTTGTCCTTCTTTTTAAGTTCCATTACGAGTCCTCTTTCTTCAACTTTGAGAGAGTAGGCTGGTTGGCAATCTCCACACGTAGCCATAGTAGATTGCTTCCACCGGCTCGCTTAGCTACCAGGCTAAAAACAATTGCTTCCACCAGCTCGCTTAGCTACCAGGCTAAAAACAAACTTAGCGACGGCCGAGGGTAAAAACAAGAAAGATCGATGGTCATATAAAGATCGGGTAAGAATTACTTCTTAAAGAACGTTAAAATGTATGGTTCGAAAATAAAATATGATAGTATAATCTGTGCAGTGAAAATACTTCAAAATTTGGCACACAGGACATGCACAGTGATTATGATGATTATGATTATGTTCTGTTATTATGTGTTTTTAGATTATTATTTTTAAGGGCTGTACCCGACTCAGAATTTTGTCAGTTTTATCAGATTCGACTGCTCAATACATATATTTGCCTATTCGCTGGCAGTGGTGACGAGGGGGTGGAAGCGGATGATTCACACAAATAAAAATATATTTATGATTCCACTTATTTATAATTCCTCATTAAAATGTTATCCCTGTGCATTTTGTTAGATTCTATCTGTTTTATCCAGTTACTATAATGCACACTGACTGACAAAAAAACAAAACAAAAAATATGACTTGTAGAATCTCAGTCGACTGACTGGTTTCTGACTGATGATTCAACTCATCGACTTTTGGGGGGCAGCCCATATTATTTTTTTATTAACGTTTCCTAATTCCTAACTGCGTCCTGTACTCCATCACGCATGGCAGCCTTCCAGTGCGTTCCATGCATATGTTCCGTGACATTTTTTCTCCGCCCGACCTGCAACCTCTCGTGTCCCAACACCTCCTGATTTACAAATTAAGCACTGTTTGTATGGTGTGGTAGTCAAGAGCAATCACATGTTTGATATTTTTAAGGGAGGCAGAAGGAATGTTTCAGAATTCAGATTACATTCATTTTTTACATGTTTATACACATAAACATGTATATTTTATGTATCTTTCATCTTTTTTACTATGTTCTTATTAATCGCATGGATTCATTAAATTCATCTCTAATAAATTCAGAAATATGAATAGCATGTCAAGCCCTTTCCTCCATGTTGTCCTTGCATATAGTCTCCAAGTCAGCAGGAGCAATATAACTATCACTAGAGATTACAATAAGAGAAAAATATGTGAGGTAATTATATTCAAACACTGCATTTGCACTTTTTCACAAACAAAGACCACACCACTGGAAACCTAAATGTTTGGTTTATTACAAATAACAAACAGGGAATGTCTTGAAACCCCAGGGTGTTGAGACTCAAGGTGCAGGGTGAGGGTCCTGTCTCATTGCAGGGAGTCTTCTGGCTCCATTGAATCCCCCTGTGGCTCTTGTGCTGAGAGAGAGTGAGAGGAAGAAAAAGACAGAGGAGAAAGGGTTAGACACATATAGTCTCGGACGGGAAATTGCCTTGGGAGATGAGGTGTGGTCTTTCTTCCCCAACTTAAGTTATGGAACTTCATTAGTTGTGATCTTCAACAGCTTTTGCTGCTGATATTTAACTAAGTATGACAAGTGCCATCAGTTACTGATGTGATATAAATTTGTATGAAGTTGTCTAATTTTCTTTGTTTTCTTTACATATGTATTGAGTGTATATATATCCAGTAAGTATAAAGTGCTCCCTAATACTGTGAAAAAGCAGTAGAAAGCAACTTACCAATCAAGAAGAACAGTGTCAGTGTGGTTGAAGTGAAGTGCAGTCTACCCAATTACCCAATTTGTTAGTCACTGAACAAGGAATTGACTTCCTAACTGACAGTCCGCCATGATGAGGACTGACAAATTGCATTTCCATTTTAATTTTGACACCAAAAGAGTGTGTTGACAATTTAATGTAAATGCAATAGACTAAGGGAGCTGTTTCGCTGGCACATTGAATTGCCAATTGCAAAATGTATTTCCATTTGAATAAAGAGACAAAAAAACTTCTATAAAGTGATGAGCTTAAATCCCCCATTGGATAGAAGAGTGGAGCCCAACAGCTGGATGCAGCAAGGCAGCAAGCCAAGCCGGTAGGGCAGGAGGGATTGGCTGCTTAAATTGGGCAGCCCATAAGGACATGGAAGTGCGTGGCGCCTCCTGCTTAGCAAGCTATACCTCCTTAATGATCATACTTAATTTGGCATCTTTTAAATTATGCCTTTAGCTATAGCAAGTGTACAAATTCATGAGAGAATTACCTGGCTAATGCAATGACTATAGTTAGTTAGTTATCCAAGTTAGTTATCCAAGTTACTGATTGTGTCTTGAGGCTAAATTGATCTTGGTAAGTAGAAAGCTTATTATTTCTGACTCAATAGTAGCTCAAATAAAAAAATATAGCATGCTCCCATTAAAGATTTAGCCTTTTTTATGTCTTGTGCATTAAACTACTCTTACTCCCTTCCCCCCCAAAGGAGCTGAAAGAGCTTGTTCTGTTTGGGATCCTCTTCTGGCAAAATGCCCCATTAGACTAAAATTCAAACCACGACTTGGACAGGATTTTAATTGCCGATTTATCACAATGTTTCTCATTTTAGCCGCCCTGATTTGTCTTTGGCAGCCACGCAAAAAAAGTATCCATGAAAATCTTTGGTTGCATACATTTCATTGGTAATCTGGCTAAAATCAACATTTCATCTAATTTCCTCAAATGTATATGCCGCTTTGTTTATAAAACTGATAGTAGCTGATGTTCTGCATGATCCTAATAAAATCCAAAGTCCTATAGTGTACAAGAATTGTATGATGTTAACTACACCTCCAATTTTATTGATGACCTTTTTCACCATTGCGTTTATAAAAAATCAGCTGGCCAATGACAACAATTTACCATGTAAACAGGAAATGGAAAAGGCGTGTGTCTTAAAGGTGGTGATATTTGAATCCCGTCCAACCTCGGCCCTTCTACCTAGTATTTCAATTATAACTGTAACACGGCCAGGGACACTATATTCACCTATACACTATTCACCAGGACACTTAGTTCATCTATTTTTAATGAAGTTATTAATAAAGATGAATAAAGTGTCATCTTATCATCTACGTATAAAACCTTTTGCTGTGTAATGCCTCTCACAGTTAGAGGGACCAATCTGGTAGAACTGGGCTAGAGTGGCGGACAATAGTGGTGATGTAAACACACCTTTACAATTTCTGTGAAATTTTAATCCCTTTTTCTTGTTCCTTATTTAATTTTTCCGTTAATCAGGCACTCTGGGATTTCACCATTATAGTGGCATACATACTATGCAAATGAATCCAACCTCCGTAGAACTTCTCAAAACATTTTAGTTATAGCTACAATTTTTAGCCAGATTCAGTCTACGTAAAAGGACTGGTGTAATTGTGAAATTCCATTTATTATATAAGACATTATATTTACCTTTATGTAAATTATAACTCTTCTATCAAACGTGCACACAGTGTTCAATTTGATCTAAAACAGAGACAGACTGGGCCTAAACCACAAACGGAGCGAGCCATATTGCAGTATCTTAGGCATATTTGCAGCTGTTAATTGTTATCAATTTAATTCCCCCCATTTCAGGGTTTATTTGTTCAAAAGAATATCAGGGTTGTGTAACTGTCTTTTACAGAAAATAAGCTTTATTTAAAGGGATACCGCACACAAGAAAACAGTTTTTGCGATAAAAATGAAAACATGTTCCGTACGGTGGCGCAGTGCATTGCACTGCTGCCTCACAACAAGAAGGTCCTGGGTTCGATTCCCACCTGGGGCGCTGTTGGCACCGTGCTCCGGCGGGTTATCTTCCAAAACAGGAGCCTTTCTGTGTGGAGTTTGCATGTTCTCCCCGTGCTCACATGGGGTTTCCTCCACCTAACGTCAGTAAGGACCCCCACCAAAAACATGCACCCATCATCGTCTGACCAGCGATGGACACTTATCACCTGGTCCCCGGGCGCGTCCACGTATGCTGCCCACTGCTCCTGGCTGTGCCCCCGGAGGAAGGACAAGCCAGGATGGGTCAAAAGCAGAGGAACCATTTCACCGGCCACCATCAAGCATGTGCGTGTGTGTGTGCAAGCATGTGTTGTGGAGTGTCGTGTGACAATTAAAGACTTCTTCTTATATTCAACTAACCTGAAACTGAACCAATCTGAATCCAATAACAAATCAATCCTTGTCTTAATGTTTAAGTTTCTATACAAATTTGATTAAATCGCATTACAGACATTATATTACAGATCGCACGTGTGGCTCACCACACCATCTAATGCATGAAATCAACACAAAGCGTGCAGGGATAACGCTGATGTAGATTAGTACTTTTAGCCTACATCGCAAATAATAAAAAGAAAGAAGGGGGCGGCGCACCCACGTTGACTGTCAAGCTTTTTTGGAAGGCTTGATGTTTTTCATTAGAGAACAGTTATATATTTTAGTGTACTTTGTGTAATACCTCTTTAAAGCTCATGTAAGGCGCTTTCATGTATAAAAGGAATAAATACCACTGCAAATTTTGGATAACACTGCTGCTTATTCTCCAAAAGAGGGCAGTATATGACAGGGACAAAGTAGGCGCACTGGGTCTCTGAAACCACCCCATTTATTGCAACTCTTCATGTAAGCATGGCCCAAAGGCTATATAATATTGTCCACTTTATTTAATAATTTTACCAATTTCTTCTATATTACAGCCCCTAATAAATCATTTTTGCCTCATGGTGCTATTTTTCTTCATACATTTTTTAATTCCTATGTGTGAAACTGTTTTCATTTGAGTGCTAAAGTATACTGTATGCTTTGAAAAATTAATGTTGTCATTCTTTGAGCTAGCACCAGGCTCTATACGTTGTGATGAGCCCAAACTAAACCACCTGCATTCTTGTGGCTTTATGGGTTGTAAATAGTATTTAGTAGGTAGTATGAGGTTTAGTCTGGAATTCTGCTATATCCCATTTTGAAATGCTCTATCTTTAATCAAACCACTGTTGCACTCCTCTTGGCTCCTGCAATCCTCTCCAGTTAAGCTATCCTGACGCTTGCTCCTCTTCACTGCCGCAATGACCCAAATTCCACCCTCGGGAGAACCTTATGATTCATATTATTTAATTCTGATCTAATCAACACATTTGGGTCGGTGTAAAAATAGCTAGTAGCTTCTGTTCTCTGGCCTGCTCTCGAGTTCCTTGTGTGTCAGTTTCACTGTGAGAGTAGAGGCCATCCACTGTAGAAAGCGCTTCTGTAAATTTCATTTGCTGGGTCTTTTCAAGATACAGGTGTTGGTATTCCTGCTGGGCATTGCTGCCTGACGCACCTCCTCCAGTGCCTTTTGAACAGGTGTGCTGTGACACCCCACTGAACACCTCTGTGGGCCTAAACGGGTCATCAGCTGGGGACCACCACTCATCAACGTTTCGCACCTTTAACCCCAGTACGTCTTGCGGTGGCGGTGCGATGGCAGGGATCTGTCCCTGCCACCCCCTGCTGATGCCCTAGGTGTTTGTCCCCCAACACTTCTGCTTCCTCCTTAGCCACAGCCAGAAGCTGCCTTTCGCCGCCTCCTCTGCCAGCTCTTTCATGGCTTTCCGATGCCCCGCTCCTGTACATCCCATGTCGCGGAGTAGACGAGCAGTTGAGGAACCTACGAAGCCCCTACACCCCACTTCCACAGGGCAGATAACAGCTTTCCAGCCCGCCTCCCTGCACTCTGCCGCCAGATCAGAGTACTTGGCGCGCTTCCGCTCATAAGCAGCCTCCATACCTCCCATGGTACAGTGAGTTCCACCAGGAGGACTGTCTTACAAGCCTCTGACCACATGATGAGGTCTGGCCGCAGGGCTGTTTCCACAATCTCCCTGGGGAACTGGAGCTGCTTCCCCAGGTCGACCCTCATGGACCACTCACTTCCTGGTGAGAGGAGTCTTGCTGTATCTCTCTGGTGGGAGGGTCTGAAACTCTCTCCTGTCCTCGCAAACAGGATGGGATGTCGTCCTGGAGCGGAAGGTCTGCTGTTTGCCTCCTTTCTGCATGACTGGTCGTGTCGCCACCTGTAGCGGCCTTGGGACAGCGTTGTCGTGCAGCCCGACAGGATGTGCTGGAGGCTTGCGTTGATAGTATTGCAAAGGGGACAGGTCTCTTTGGCACCAAACCATTGGTGGATGTTTCGGGGACAAGGCAAGGTGTCATATGTTGCTCTGATCAGGAAGCTGAGCCTAGCTTGGGGGATCTTCCATAGGTCAGACCATGACATGGACCTGTCTATGAGACCTTCCCATGATGTCCAATGTCCTTGCTGGCCCTGGGACACCGTTTTGATGTTAAGGCGTTCCTGCTCAGTTCTTGCCACTTCTGCCACCACCATGGCTCTTCAGTCTTCTTTGGAAGCCTTTGACCAGAACAAGGGAGTATTGCCCCTCCCAAGGCCTGCTCGACCCTCCTGGACTCTGCCGACCACCTCGCGGTGCTTCAGCCTGCCGATCGCCATGTCGACCTCTTCTTGGGCTTTCCACTTTCTTCCCGTTCTTATCTGGGTGCCCGCTGCTCTTACCAGCTGGTCAGTGGATTCCCTCAGCTCCAGCACCAGCCGAGCCTTCTCTTGCTTGTAACCCACGCTGATGGATTGCAGTGGTAGTTGTAGCGTGTTCCTACCAAAGAGGCCTACGTCTGAGAGGCATTTTGGTAGACCCAGCCACTTCCTGATGTACGAGTTTGCCAGCCCGTCCATCTTGCTTACCACTGAGGAGGGGATTTCGCTCATCTTCAGTGGCCACATCACCCTTTGGTACAGTATGAACTGGTAACACCATACTTTGTACTTTCCGGGGAGTTGGCTTTGATTGATCTTGGCCAGGCCATCTGCGAGCTGCTTCCTCACCGTCTCCCCCATCTGCCTGTCAGAGAGCTCTGCTGTGTAGGTGCGACCCAGGCTACGGACAGGTTGATCTGCCAGCAATGGAATATTCTCACCGCCTGCGACAAAGATGGTGTTGTTGCTTCTGACGTCTTTCCTGATCGACAGACTGCGTGACTTGGGGGGTTTGATCTTCATCCTCGCCCAGCTCACAAGCTCGTCTATCCTCTTCAGCAGTCTTGTTGTGCATGCTGCTGTCTGGAGTATGGTGGTGATATCGTCCATGTAGCCTCTCACTGCTGGTAGCCTTTGTCCTGACGGCAGTTTCACTCCTCCGACCATCTTCCTAGCCCCTATGAGGATGATCTCGAAGGCTGCGACGAACAGGATGGGCGAGATTGAGCATCCCATGGCAATGCCTACTTCCAGCTGTTGCCAGCCTGTTGTGAAGTCCTGATGGGTGCAGCACATCTGGAGGTCTCCAAAGTACTTGGCCACCAGGGCTCTCATACAGACTGGGACATGGAAGAAATCCAAGGCAAACTCGATGAGTTGGTGGGGGACCGACCCATATGCGTTGGCAAGGTCGAGCCACACAACATGCAGGTCACCTCTCTCTCTTTTCGCCTTTTGGATCTGCTCCCATATGACTGCAGAGTGTTCCACACACACTGGGAAGCCTGGCACACCTGCCTTCTGGCAGCTGGTGTCAATGTACCCGTTTCCTGTGAGGTAGCTGGTCAACCTCTTGGCCAGGATGGAGAAGAAGATCTTCCCTTCAACATTCAGGAGGGCGATATTCCTAAACTGGCTGATCGTACTGGATTTATGCTCCTTTGGGATGAAAACTGTGACAGCTCTTTGCCATTCTGAAGGGATGACTTGGTTTTTCCAGGCCACTCTCAGCAGATTCCAGAGGTGTCTCAGGACCCCTGGGCAGTACTTGTAC
This sequence comes from Zeus faber, assembly GCF_960531495.2. Taxonomy (NCBI): domain Eukaryota; kingdom Metazoa; phylum Chordata; class Actinopteri; order Zeiformes; family Zeidae; genus Zeus; species Zeus faber. The sequence continues at coordinate 1,944,232 of NC_137201.1, forward strand.
AGCTTGTATGGTATCCCGTTAGGGCCTGCGGCTGAGGCTGCTCTTGCCTTCCGGACCACCTCTGCTACCTCCCTGAGTTTGGCGAGGGCAGCATCAAAGAGGAATGCTGGGGGAGCTGGGCGAGGAACATAACCAGGGGATCCCAGTGGAGTTGACTTAACTGGGTCACTGTACTGCTCCTTGATGTAATTCTCCTCCTCAGACTTGGTAATCTCCAGCTTTCCGCTTTTCTTGTCCTCTAGCAGCTGTCTGGCATGCTTGAAGGGATTTTTGAAGAAGTTACTCCTCTCTTTCTCCTTCCGCCTTCTGCGCTTATGGATGCGCTCTGCCCTCCGTAGGCCGGCAAGATCTTTTTTCACCTCTTCCCACAGTGGCTTCAGGCCCTCCTTCTCCTCTCTGCTTGCCTTCCTCCACTGTTTTCGGAGTTGACGCCGCCTCTTCACCAACTGCTCGATCTCTCTCTCCCTCCTCCCCTTCTGCACTGGGCAAGCTTTCCGCTTTTCAGCAGTTACTCCGAATCTGCCGCTGCATTCATCATACAGGATGTCTCCAATGCGGTTCAGCTTGGCTTCCACCTGGCAGCGCAGTGAATGCTCCAGGATAAGGCTGAGGTCCTTGTCCAGCTTCTGCCAGACCGCAAGTTCGTTGGCTTTAGGCCATTTGACCATCTGCCTCCTTCCAGGTTCTTTCCTCTCTGTTCTCTGGCTTTGCTCGTGGATGTTGGGGTTGCTGTGTGTTCTGTGTGTGTCTTCATCAGTGCCACTCTCGGAGGCATTGGCGTCCACCAAGGGCCCTCCTGTGTCCTCCACTTGCCTTTCTCCAGCAACGGTGGATCCCTCAGCGCTGTGGTTTGCAACCTGGCTTTGGGTTCCTCTTGTCTGACCGGCGGTTGCAGTGCAATGTTGCTGCTGGCCTCCCTCTTCGTACTTCTTCCTTCCCTGGTGGATCTGAAAACCTCTGAAGGTGGTCACCTTCTCCCACCCACACCTGCATCTTCTCGTAATCCTAGAATCTTTGTCTGTGTCCGTTCCAGTCGTTACCAAGAAATCCGTCTGTTTTGGCCCTTCTTCCACCCCGCCTCTCGGAGGGCCATCGGGTTGTTCCTTATTCGTTTCCGTAGTAAGTTTAGGGTGTCCCTTTTATGGGACTAGTGGGTTAGGTAACTAGCCTTCCACTCCCGGTGCAGACTTTCCTGCAGTCATCCAGTCTTTCCTGGATGTCTGCCAGACTTCCCTGGATGCCAACTGCCCTTTCACAGTAGTCACTGGATGCCTCCAGATTGAACATTTCAAGATACAGGTGTTGGTATTCCTGCTGGGCATTGCTGCCTGACGCACCTCCTCCAGTGCCTTTTGAACAGGTGTGCTGTGACACCCCACTGAACACCTCTGTGGGCCTAAACGGGTCATCAGCTGGGGACCACCACTCATTCAGGTATGGTGCTTTTAAAATGATAAACAAACAGTCAATATACTAACTAACCCACTGTCTGCCTTTTTGTACTATTTGGAAAACCACAGGAAATGGACTCCACCAAAGACAGGAAACTAGTCGCAGCTTTGAATGGGATCTACAAATGGACCAATAGGGTCTTTCTGTTTTGGCTGACTTTAATACACAAACACACACTTTCTCTAAATCACAGACAAAGAGAGAGAAAGAGAGAGAGTGAGAGACATAGAGAGAGAGAGAGAGAGAGAGAGAGCCTCCTTTCACGTGGAATGCCTAGTAGAGCCCTTAACCTCAGACCCCAAAAGAAAACCGAGTGTATGTTTCTTTGATCCAATGGTCACACATGACTTTCAACATCCCACCATTGCTGGGGTGTTCAAAGCTTCAATTATTCCTATATACAGATAGATGCAGAAACCAGGAGCTGTGTCAAGTGTGTCTTGCTCAAGGACACTTCAGCATGCTAGCAGGTGCAGCCGGGGATTGAAGTGGCAACTTTTGCATTACTAGACGACCCACACTAACTCCGGAGCTACCCCCTTTTTCTTAATTAATTTTTGCCCTGTGAATGCAGATGGGGTGTTCACACTACATGATTCTGCATGCATTCCCTATATGCTTCTACATTACTTTCCCTGGTTTCCCTAACACCGTATCTTGCGCTCTCGTTGGCTGTAGCTCGACATTGGAAGCCTCGGCCAGGCCAGGTCCATATATTTAGCCTGCTAGATATCTCTCAGGCGTCTGTGACACATTGCAAGGATTCAGCGAGCTCTCGGATTGTTCACGGATTTGGCTCTGATCTGGGACTTGTCGGTGATCTCCAAACACTGTCTGGAAAAACAGGCTACAATCATGTAGTCTGAATTCGGCATAAGGAACCGCAGAATGGGTCAGAGGTAAGGGCAACACAGAGCCCACTGGACATGAATATAGCCTTGAACTCCTCGTCTGCCACCCTCTTCCACATTCATGTCATTTCAATTTAAACAGCAGCATTGGCGAGATTCATTTTTTTCTCTCTAAATTTCCTTTTCTTACAGGATTGGGCATCAGTGATGGACAATTCCAGGTTCAGAAAGTGCATCATGCACTGAGCCAGCTTATTTCATTCATTAGCTTCACTTCTGGACTGTTCTAACTCACAAAACCCGATGGTTGACTAGAACTTTCACCTTCTCTTGTCATCATTGCAGCAATCGACCCACATTCAATACAACCACACTCACTCACTCGCTCCTAAATGCAGACACCAGTCCACGGATTACATAATTATGAACGGGTGTTTCCACACAGATGCACTCACATAGAGTTTAGTCCAGCATAAATGCGCTTGCACATGTGCATATGAAAACAAAATATTTTATAGTAGAAATCTGTCTTTTGTGTTTCATCAAATGCACGGATAATGGTAGCTGTGTCTTGTTGAAACGAGTAATGACCATTTTCTGCAAAGTTATTTTGAAGATCCACCAACAGACATGGACAGGCGAACACGTGCAACGTGCACACCAGCGCTCGCCTCGACCCAACAGAGTGATTGCACAATACACACCAAGAAGCTACACATGCAAATCAATTAATGTATGGCAAAGGCAAGTGCTCCAATTTTTAAAGCATTAAATCAATCACAACAATCATTGTAGTGAGCTGAACCTGTAAAGCTCCTTTCTTAACATGGAACTACAAGATAGATGTTACTCTGGTCCTCAACTCTCTCGTCTTCTCCCTCTCTCGGGTCCATATGGTCTCTCAGCAGTGGGTCAGTGTCTGCATAAGCCAGATTAGCAGCAGGCTCAGCGCTGTTTGTACACCAAACCTGTCTGTCACACTAAGGCAATTAACCGCATTATAGTCCTTTTCCCACATGGAATCCATTACATAGCTGGATAAAGAATATCCGGCAAAGGCAGTAGGTAGTCATTCATACATTGGCCTCCTTTACGGAGAAGTTCTGTATGCAGACATTCTTGTACATTGTTATCAGAAAACCTAGCAATATGGTTAAGAACAAATGTTACTTGAGGGACCATGATGCACTACATTGGAAAATTAGGGTTAGGGTCCAAAAACCCTGATACACGCAACTTTTGTATTTTTGTCCTACCTAACACCTTAGGTAATAGTAGTTTCTTGGTGGTAGGTGGTAGTTTCTTTTTATCTTTTGAGTAACTCCACAGAGGTTTATAGAATGCAGGGCATGGCGGAGTTCAATTTCTCCAACTGGTTGCAAGCAATGGTAATTCTCAACACCTTGTTTGTGACAAAATTGCGACTGAAACTAAATCTCCACTCGACTCGCTGTATGCCCTGCTGAATAACTGTTTGTTTTCACATAATTCATTGACATGAAGAAAATAATATTTACAGTTGATAATCATGGTCACATGCACACAGAAAAGTCCAGTGTCAGACAATTTCCTCCCCCTTTTCAATGCATGACATCACCCAGCGAGAGTTGTCTTGGTAACCAGCCATTCATCCCAGCGTGGCCGGCATTGTCACTGTCACACACACTTACCCTGATGAGTGTGTGTGTGTGTGTGTGTGTGTGTGTGTGTGTGTGTGTGTGTTTTGGGGGAAAATACCTCCTCTATGTATGACATAGAACGCCTAGTAGATCAGTTAAGGTCAGGCTCACCATTAAACCCAATGTGAGCATCCTCACCCCTTCCTTAGTGAAATCGCCAAGACAGTGGGTCGAATTAACAGCGAATGATCTGCTAATCCACACCCCCAATTCAAAACTGACGTGTACAAAGAATAGAGAGAATTAAATTTCTCCACTTCATTGTCTAGTGACATTAACCCCCCACCCCACGTACCTCCCTCTAATTCTCCTCCCCTGCCCATCCCCCTTTCCCATCCCATCGCAATGCTTACATCCTCCTTCTGAGAGACAGAGAGAGGGAGAGAGAGGCGGTGAGGTGGGGGGCGTTATTTTCTCGAAGCTATATTTTCACTCGCTTTGCCCGGTACGCCAGTTTGTATGCAGCAGCCGCGGGGGGTTTCCGCGGGGGAGCTCCGGTAAGGAAGTGTCGCCTGCCCGGCTTCCATCCACGCCCGTCTGTCCGAGCGCCTGGCGCCGCCTGGACGGCCGCCTTAGCTTATCCGCCACCTGGCGGCGCCGATTCCTGTCCGCGACGATTTCCGCCGGATCAATAGAACGCACCTTTCTAATCACATTTTGTGGGCGGGAATTATTTTTTATTTTCATTTTTCTTATATCTTAAACCTATTCCCCCGAAGACATGTCAACTAACCGCACCAATGGAGCAATATCGATAAGCCTTCACCCGGACAAGTAGCGACTTCAAAGTATGAACGTTCGGATCAAGGGGGAGAGTTCACTCGAGTGACACGCCGAAGGAAAAGCCGGCCACCCCCATCCCTCCCGCATGCAGCAATCATGTATGTTGGTTTACTTCCATCCGTCTGACTATTTCTGTGAAATTATAGGTGTGAGTGTCATTGCTGCCAATGGCTGCGTAATGACAAGCTGTCGTGGAGCTGCATGTTGGCAAATTGCACGTCACGCACGATTTGGGTAGATTAGTGACGAGATTTATACCCGAAAGAAACACAGGGGACATTTCCGTGTGCAATTCTTCTCCGAAGCATGAGCTGGGAAGCATTTCTGTTCTTGTTTGTGCGTGTGCGTGTGTAACTGTACACGTGTTTTATCTTATTTTATCGAAAACGCCTGCGTGTGTGCAGTGCAGTACAGGGCAAGTCAATTTACTCATTTATCTTTGTCTGACTCTCCAGAGACGACGTATTTTTCATTCATTGTCTCAGTTTTGCAATGCATATGACGTACCTGCTAACGGAAAGGTCTCCTGTATCAGCGGGTCTGCACGACCTGACCACTGCAGCACCGCAGCAGAGCAGTAAACGTCTGCCTCTCAGCCTCTGGTTTGTCAACTCGGCTGAGATACAAAAACAGGCTTATCTCCAGCATGTATGGCAAGCCTTTTAAACATTTAATTCATAGGACGAACTACAGCAGTTACTTTTTGAAAGTTACTAGTACTTATATTTTAGTTACTAGTTGCTATTCCAATAGACACTAGTAACTATTTTAGTTTTACCAGTCAAAATGTATTAGGTACTAGTACTTATGTATTAGATACTAGTAACTATTCAAATTGTTACTAACAATACTAAAAATTAAAGTTCAAGAGATTATTTTTCACGTACATATACATACGGTCATACATATATGTAGTACAATAAGCACAATAAGCGCTATAGGCTCTAAAAAAAACTAAAATGTGCGTAATTGACACCAGATGCTCACACAATTGCGATGTTTCCAGTAACAATTTCGACAATTTTGTATTTAATCCGATGGGACTCTGTGTCTAAGATATCAACTATTTGCCTTCTACTATTTTGATTACTATTAGTATCTATTTCAAATGTTACAAGACACTATTAATTGAGTGCTAGTACTTATAAGTGACTAGTGCCTTTTCTTGTTGTTACTAGTTCTTACTTTTTTGTTTTACCGGTAACAATGTATTTTTAATTTCTCGTAATATCTCATTCGTCATGAGAAATTACTAGACGAAACAGCTTGTTGATAGTTTAATTTGAAATGGTACTAGTAACAGCGAGAAAAACCTGGCCCGCAGCCGACTGCTCCTACAGTAGATACTTCAGATACTAGGATGGGTAAATGCAGAGAACTCATTTCCCCTATGGATTAATAATGTATACAAAATAAACAAAATAAAAAAAGGCACTAGTTACTCGTTAAAACTACTTATAATTCATAGTTAATAGTAAAATTGAGATAGATACTAGTAACAATCAGAATAAATACTAGTTAGAGAGAAACATTTAATATCTCAAACACGCGCCCCATAGGATTCAATAATAAATGTGTCCAAATTCTGAATAGAAATTTGAAATAGTTACTTGTAACAATTGGAATAGTCACTAGTATCTAATCTATCTAATCTTATAAGTACTATTACTAAATTCATGTTGACTAGTAAAACTAAAATGGTTACTATTAACTGTTGGAATAGCAACAAGTAACTGAAATATAAGCACTAGTAACTTTTAAATGACTATAAATCAAATAAATTATTTTTTTTCCCTATGAATTAAATGTTAAAACAGTTTGCCATAAGAGTGTACATGTTACAGTATGTGGCTCCTTCTGCAAAAGGAAACACTCAGTCTTCTCCCAACCAGCCAACCATCCAGCCACCAAACAACACCTCTTCGGTCAAAAATTCTGATGCCCCTTGAGAAAGAAAGCCTGTGACATAGCGTATTTTAGAAGTGTCGTTCGGCTGTCCTGGTCCTTACGCCAAGAACAAAGTTTTGTCTGAAACCTTAGTTTACTCTGCCCAGATTATCACACAATAGTCTGTTTAAATTAGGGAAAAGAACAACACATACAATGCTCAATGTTGATGTTTTGTGCCGCCATAAATAGTTCAGTTCAGCGGATGTCTGTGTACAGTGTGTTTGCTCATTTATTGTACTTGCATTGTAGTGTGGCGACCTCTGATGAGTGTTTCTCTTTTTGTTTGCTCTAATATGCTGATAGCATTCCCAGTGTAGCTTTGAAGTACAGCACATATTTTGGGGGACTCAATGGCAGCCCTAGTGGATGAGGACGGTTATGAACGTATCATGTTGACTCTTTGGCAGGTGACTGGACAACACTCGTTCCCTTTCACCTGCTCTGCATCTGAGTGTGGGAAGACTTTTCCCCAAAGCCTGGAGACATGTGCACGCACGCACGCACACACACACACACACACACACACACACACACACACACACACACACACACACACACACACACACACACACACAATACACTCACATCCAGAACAGTAGATCCATTGTGCCAGCTCAGGGCTAAACAGAGTGGCGCAGGGCTCTCTGTCAGAAGACCTAATTTAGCTAATGATCAAGTCAATGGCAATTTGCTGAATTAAACAGATAGTGAGTCCGATAATTCAGTTATTTTTGTCAGCCGCGTCCTTCTGAGCATTGAAGTGTAATGCATTCTGTATTTACTGGCAGGTGTAGAGATAAGTTAAAAAGTTGTGCTTGAATGTGTGTTTTCAACTCTCCATATGAAGAACTTTCCCAATTGAGACATAAGCTTGTACTTATGTGTATTATGAGTAGGGCACCATGTGGTAACTGGATTTGTGAATTTTGTGTTTACTTGCGTGTGTGTGTGTGTGTGTGTGTGTGTGTGTGTGTGTGTGTGTGTGTGTGTGTGTGTGTGTCCACTACTAACGTTGAAGGACATTGTTGCAAACGGGTAATCATCCAAAGACAGAATGCAGTTATCTAAGCAAAATAAGTGCAAAGTAAAAGTCCTTTAAAGAACCTTCTGTTTCTGTGTGGAACCGAAGATTCAGTTCAAGATTGCACCTTATTTTCATGTGTGTGTGTCTGTGTGTGTTGCTTACCTGCCACTGCTTTTTTGTGTTACCAGACCATAAACCAGCTCCCTGGGTTAAAAGTTGGGGTCCTGTGCTCTGACATTTTATTACCAGCTTGTAACTCTATTCCTTAGACAGGCACATGCCTCACACACGCCCACACACACACACACATACAGAGACCTACATACACTACTCTCTCTGATGTTAATCACTTCCTCTCGCTGACTGGACTTCCTCTAAGAAGTGGACAAACAGCCAGCTAACACACACATACACTACATACTGGCTGATTTACCCCTAACATACACGCAAATGCATGCATGCATGCATGCACACACACCATACACACACACCCTTAGTTACTCAAAGGCGCATACCCCTTGAGTAACTGAGGGTTTATGCAGTGTATGTGTAACCCCACATATACAGCCTTCAAAGAAGCCATAATGAGAGATAATGGCTTTGCCTCTTGTAGAATGGCAGTGGCTGGAGGCCAACAACATACACCAAAATACTTGCACTGCTTCAGTAAAAAGACCCCACATTTTACCACTTACTTTGGCGCTGTACAGTTTTTACAGCTTTTACAGATTTTTGTACCAACTTGCTGGATTGCCTTTTTAATCAGTGTTTGTTCAGATTGAAGATTGTCATGGCACAAAGCAGACTTCTTTTATCCGAAAGGTGTTTTCCTAGACCCGGAGCTGAAGGTCTACTTTAGTGGTCGGGGAAAACAGATTATCTTAATGAGAAGTTCTTGGCTTGTGTCTTGGTGGATATTGTTGCTGGAAACCCTCTGTTCAGCCCAGATGGATGACAGAGCTCATCAAAATGCACTTTTTGTCCATCTTACACAGATTCAGACAAGAAGGGCAAAACCCATGTCATGCATGTGTGCCCAGCACTGAGATATTGACAGGCTGCATACTACTGTAACTGTGTTAGCTCAATACAAGACTACAGAAGGAATCCCCTAGGTTAGTTCTTGTGAAATTCCTGCATCTTTACCATAAATGAAAATAAAAACCCCAAAACTAGATCTTAGCTGTTATAAATGCATCTTGTATCTCAACTCCTCCATGGAACGGCTGTGATGAACATTTGATTGAACAGGTCACCTCAAAGTCTGTTCAGTTGAGCGCCCTCTTGACCCTGCAGCAGTTGAAAACCTTTTTTTTTTAATCCTGCTTATAAAATGTACACTTGTAACGCACATGAATGTTGAATCACGGTATTCGTGTTGTTGTTTGCACCCTTCTCCCAACGTTGTCTGTCTTTAACTACAGTATTTGAAATGCATGTTATTTATTAACATCGAAATATGAAGGCACTTTTGCTTGGAGAAAATCATTTACCACTGCTGTCTACCACTAAGTCTGCAAACACAAGGAGCACAAGGTCACATTGCCACATTTTTCCTGGTAGGCTAACAACCAATTATAGTTGGAAATCCAATTTTGTATATCACGTCCGTGACTGTGACTATATAGAAAATAAATACCCTGTTTAAAAAGATCTTGTCTTGTGTGGTGACAATTGACTCAGCTCTTCATAGTCCAGGAACCATGCTGGCCTCCTGGCCATTTATCCATATCTGAAGCTCTCTCTACTTGTGTTCCATGGAACTCGCTTAATAGTTTTCACAATCCAAATTCTCATGAAGCCCAAAATGCATAAAATGACCAGATACACTTGGATATTGATCTGTCACAACTAAGGTTGCCACCTATCCTGTTTATTTCTCCTGCCATTTTAGATTCAGTCTTCCCTAGAGTTCTGCCCCTCCCAATTGACGTCCCCCCAGTCAGCACTGTGACATCATAGCATTTTGAAAACATATCTGTTTAGGCCAATCAATATATACTTGTCCTGTTCGCTGTCGCAGTGTCTGATTGTCTAGTATCTTCCACCCACCTTCCCAGTGTCCTTGCCTGCCTGGTCCTGACCGCCGGGGGGGCGAACCGAAGCCCAAGCCGCAGGTGACAGAGCTCATCTGGAGCACAGCTTGTGCCTTCTAATAATTTAAAGAGGAATTGCACTCAGATTCAATAAAATATGATATATTTAAAAATATGTCCACTTTATTTATCCGCTTAAGAGGACAGGACAGAGACCTGCAACTTGTGAGAAGTGCCACCAGTATGCACTCCATAAGAGTAATTAACGTTATGGATATGATTTGGGTTGTGACAATAAGATAATAATGTTAAACGGAACATGCTGGGATATGATGACTATAATTAGGAAAAAAACTAAATTTAGAGAACAACATACAGAGTGGACACAGCTGGGAGGAAAGGAGGAGACACTTGCAGACAGTAGTTTTGAAAAGAGACGGCTGTGGCAGTTCTGCCTACCACATTGGGTGGCATGTGGTAGGCAGGTTGTACCATTGTACCGTTGCATCGTGGGTGACGACAGGTTGTAGACATCAGTTTATTGTAGAGAGGAGGCTAGGTGGAATTAGCCAGGAGCAGATGGAACATGTCATGACAGGGCTCCGATCCTGAGTGTGTGTGGATGGGGGTTTTAACCAGCAAATCGTTATCCCAACCAATGAGCAACTGGTATGTAGCCACCCTGACCCCATCACCTAGATCCAGGTCTGGGGTGGCTGCTCCAACCATCCCATCCACACCCCACACCACATACCCCCAACACCAAACTGAGGCCAGGAAGAATTCCTGGCCGAATCCAACTTCCACCCACCACCAAGCAGAAAAATGAAAAAAAATATTTAAAGCAGACTCTGACACACCTTAAATAATAAAAACACCGGACTCTGAAACAGGGTTCCCAAACCTTATCCAAACAAATGTCCAAAATAAATTATCAGGCCCCCTTCCAGAGGACCTGGGTCCCCGGAGCAGCAGGGTCGACCGGCCTCCTTCCCCCAGGGCAATGACAGACTTCCCCCTCCTCCCTTCCCGAGCGTTGGGCCTCAGGCTGCTGCACTGGCTGGTGACGGTGTGGCCGGACTTGGCTGCTGCGGGGCCTCAGTTTGGTGTCGGGTATGTGGTTTAGGGATGGTGTGGTTTCAGCAGCCACACCTGACCTTGATCTAGGTAATTGGGGACCCAGGATCAGAGTGGCTGCATACCGTTGCTCATTGGTTGGTCTAGCGAGCAACAGGTAAAACCCAATCCCTACACACACTCAGTAGAGAGAAGCCCTGTCATGACCTGTGTCCATCTGCCCCTGGGCTTTTTCCAACTAGCCCTCTCACTACAATAAACTGGTGTCTACAACCCCGTCATCTGTGTCTCTGTGCTGGAGGTCCCTGAAAACGCCACTTGGGTGGTGCGACTGGATGCTCTGATCCAGTCGTCTTGCCATTACAAACTGACCTTTGTCAAAGTCGCTCAGATCCTTATGCTTGCCCATTTTTCCTGCTTCCAAAACAATAAACTTCCATAACTGACTGTTCAATTGCTGCCTGATCTAGCCCACCACTTGACAAGTGCCATTGGAACGAGATGAGCAATGTTATACACTTCACCTGTCAGTGGTTTTGATGTTGTGGCTGATGTTAATGATACATGCACAATGTAATGTAAAATGTCTTTTTGCGTCTCGATTGAAGTGCCCACAATGACAAATTCAATATTCTCTTATTGATTTTTGTGCTTCCCTCGTAAATATGTATCTATTCGTTGTATAGGGTTTATAGTCTAAGTAGTTTATAGCCTTATTAAACTTCAAATATAGGTGAGGGTCAGCTAGCCAATTGACTATTGTTTTCAAACATTGTTTTCAACATTTTCAGGGAAATCGAGCTATAGTGAAAGTTCAGACAGGAAAACTTCTTCTTATTGTCACTTATCTTTAAAGTTTTCAATTAGCTGAGCTTACTTCACTCAACCAACCAGTCTGCCACACCATCAGAGATCTCATCATGTTGCTGCCTACAAGGTTTTGTACCGGTGGTACTGCTCGTAGTACTTGCTTACAATTATTGTATCATTAGATAGAGTCCTGATGCCAAACTTGGATTTTTCATGATTGAAACAGTACTGATATTAATAGTAATTAATTAGCACTACTACTAATTGGATAAGTACTACTAAAAATTAATGGTAAGAAACACACCAACGGCTACATTTTGTGCACCATATTACTTAAATAACTTTGTTCTCTGCAGTGTTGGCAAAGCTGTCTAGCAGAACTTTTAATGTAAAAGTGGGTTGTATTTAGGCAGTTACCCTCAAACAAAAAAATAACTATTTATGATTATATGACATAAGATAACAAAATATAATATATTTAAAACCATACAATATTTTGATAAGTTTCAGCCTATCATAGCATTCACACCGTTGCGAGTCTCCCCCACTTTAGTGTCCTCAGTGGAGACTGCTGCCTTCATTAACACTGAAGCATTTCTCTTGTGAGAAACATTGCTGATAACCAAGACTGGGCTGGACTGTAAGGTTGGATCACTGTTATTAGCAACAGAGGAGAGGTGGTGGATGACCCTGTGGCATTCAATTAAGTGCTATGTATGTGTGCTTCTGCCCAGCAGTAAAGAGTGCAGAGTGCATCATCCAGCGCAGCTGCTCACACTAATAACAGACAGGACTAGTAATCAAACAGGAGGTACGCTGTCTGACATACACACGCCATCAGTGCAGACAATATGGCCACTTGCCCCAATCCTGACCTCTCTGAAAGAGTTAGTCTTGGCATTTACAGTATGTATTTGTGTGTGTGTGTGTGTGTATGTGCACTGGTGAATGATGTCCAACAGAAAAAGTGCAAAACACATAGCAGCACAGACTAACTAAAGGTTCAATCCAACTCCCAGTCGCCACAGAGCAGAACATGTGATCTATAAAACTTAATTTGTTTTTGTTCATGCCCATTATTCAAGCTCAAAGTGGAAAGCCATCAGGCCTTGGCTTTTGAAATCAAACAAACAAAAAAAACAAATCAAATGCACAAAAAACTGGTACAGCACTGTCTCAGACTCTCATTTTGTTGAGCTCATATAAGTATGTCTTATGTATAGTGTCTTCTCATGAGCCTCTATAGCATTTGAGCTATTTGTCACACAAGGAAACTGAACAGAATTGGAATTTCCATAAAATAAGCTCTTGTTGTTGATCCCCAGCTGTTTTAGAATATCTTTGCATCTCCCACTGGCCTCTCTGCCTCCGTCGAATCAGGTGAGACAGAGACGGTACATGGATTATCGATGACTGCTTGTCCATGACTGACCTGCTGCAACAGGTTCAAGAGAGAAAAAGAGAAAGTGTGGCAAACAACTGAAGAGGAGGTGTCTTGATGCGTTGTTGGAGATATTTATCTTGTTACTGCCATCTGCTCACCACAGCCTTCTCGTCACCACCATGCTTATTAAAACCATCAGCAAGGGGAAGAAGGGACGCAGGAGAGGTGAAGCCCCTGTAACTCAGCTCAAGCCGATCGACAGAAAATCACAACCCTGTCACTGAGAAATAGCTTGATTACTGGTGCTTATTTTCAATACACCAAAGCACTCATAATGGCTTACTTTCATTCTTTAGGCTGTTGTTGATGGAAATCAAAGTGAGATCGCCGTAAGTGCCCATCAATCAAAAAACATTGGAAGCTTGGACTCTGTGATTGTAATAAATGGATGCTCCACATCAGAATCAGGATCCTCTTTCTAAATGTAATTAAGTCTCATTCGACAAAAGGGCACAAGCCGAATAAACTTTTTAATGGCGTAGGAAGAAATTTGGAATGTCAGTATAGCTGATAATGTAAGGTCAGAATTTTGTGTTCATACTGTATATGAGAAGCAGTGACTCAGTCCTGCTGATCTCATTCAACAATGGCTAACCTGTTTGATCTACTGATTACGTTAAATTTAGGGCTGTATGCTTGTGGCTAAAATGAGAATCACAATTTGCTTGATTATATTCTCATTCTGATTCATACTTCATTGTCCTCCAGAGGAAATGTGTTTCCACAGCGAGTCCATACACCAACACATAACACAAAGACACATACAACTACCAAACATATGAACAAAGTCAAGAGACACTAAACCCGTTCAGCTCTAGCACATTCCACGACACTCATTGGACTCTGGCTACTGTTGAATGGGGCTAACTTTAGCAGAAAAACAATAACCAGCTGTATCGTTGTGTGTGAAACACAGTTCACTTCACTACAGTTGTAAACAGGCTTAATACATTCATTCAGCAGGCCTCAAAGCACGATTATACATGGGATTGACTGTTAATATATGCGCCCTAAGGTTTGCTGAGCAGTCCACAATTAGAAAAAAACAGATATGGAACCCTATCCCATCTATCCCATCCCATTCTGTGATTGGGATGACCGCGATGGTGCGCATCAAGGCACCCGTGATTGTTGTCCCCGTGCCACTCTGTTCCCTTATTGAACCAATGCTAAAAAAAATTTTGTTTTATACAATTTAGGAAATACACAAAAATAAATAATACTATGAAATAAAAATACAGGAAACTCACCATGGGAACGCACACATGGTGCAGTGCTGTCTGAAGTGGGTAATATAACTCTCTGAGTTAGACTTACATTTTGCCTCAAATGCAAAGTATTTCCAAACCGGCCACCGAGGCTCTGCACTTGCCAACTTTAATGAGCGAACACCATAACAACCCGGAGCAAATGAGACAAGTGAAGACAGCAAATGAGTGAGAGGATGTGGGTCTGTGTGGGTGCTGCAGCGGTGTGTGTGCCAACTCACCGTCAGAGAGAAGAGAGTGGGAGGAAGCGCAGCTGCTACTGGTATATTGTTAGTGTGGAAAATGAGTATTGAAACCGTTTCAAATATTCCGAATCGATAAGTATAGAAAAATTTGTATTTTACACTACACTAGTCTGCAGACATTTTTTGTTTATAGCCCTCGTGAGCGCAGGCCAAGCCGCTATATCACAGCAACAAGCAAATTGACCGAGTTCTTCCATTCAACTGAACACAATGCAAAGGTCACAACAAACATTTTTATAGAGAAAAAGGAAAAACTCGGATGACATTTAACAGATTACAGAGCAGGGCAGCAACATTTAAACTTCTGAAAAATATCTACTTGGGTTCTAAAGTCTGTTCCTTTTTGAAGAACACTTAAAATGGGGTCATGGGCTCCATGTTTTTTTTTCCTCTCTCCGTGACACCATGGGTTTATTTTTTCTTTGTCCCAAAACGGAAGACTAAACACGCTTCTTGAATCCAAGGCAAAAATAGCAAAAGAGCGGCGTCTCTGTGGACGGAAACTTATTTAGTAGGGTCACAGAATGTACAGTAGTGGGGTTATTGAAGACTTGAAAGAGCACGGGTGAAACCTCCGACCCGCGGACATATTATCCAGTCTACATTGCATACAAAGATGCACTGATCCACTGTTTTTCAGTTCCAATTCGATTCTGATACATATGTGCTGATACCGATACTGCTTCTGATACCAGAGCTCTTTTTTCTTATTATTGTTATTACATAAGGCTGTAGTAAACCACACAGCACTTCTTATTAAAAGAGCAAAAATATACAAAAATCCATCAAATTGAAATGTATTCCAAAGCAACTTATTTGAACTGTATGTTAAGTTAGTTAGTGAATATTACAAAAAATATCCAAAAACTGGATCTGGACCTTTAGATCGTACATCAATGTTGCCGCCATACTGCTTTTTTCAAAACCTTTTTTCTACTCAAGGTAGATCATAAACCCTCGACTATAAAAACAGCTCATTGAAATCGGTTGAGAAATTTAAACGTTATATGGCTTTTTATCCAGAAAAAGTGCAGCTCCCCCGTTTACTTGTATTTTTTTACAGGCCAGTCTTTCCTGCTCCAATATGGCGGTGACGTTGAGGCAAGATTATTTTGGTTTTAAACTGCATGCAACCAGCGAGCCAAAGGACGTATCTGTGCAGTTTTTCACCTTTTTTTTTTGTCCGCTGATTCTTTCAGTGTGGTGCTGCACGAATATAAGTTCAACTCCCAATAGCTCTATGGCGGTGCATATATTTGTGCATCGGAATCATGACGTCTTATTTTGAGGACAAACACAGCTGAATAGCTGCTTCATCTGTGATGGTTTGCCCAACTCCAGTTTCCAGTTCCTATTCATGCATTGCACTTTACAGGTTAATTATTTGCCGAGTTGAATTCTTGAGGAGGCAGACCATTAAACTGGCGAAATAAAATAATGGGTTCATGTTCCAGCGTAAGCTATGTAATGGAATTTGGATTGGCACATGGATCTGCGACATCAGTCCATTACCCGATGAGTGAATGACGTCAGTAGCAGCACCAGATACCAATATTGGATTCAATAGGGTCCCATCTCTCATTACATGAAGGGCTGGAAGTTTCCTAGAACTGATATAACCTATATGATTTTTTTTGCCTTTTTGAAGATTGTATCTTAATGAAAATGGAAATTTCATAACAGCCAACTTATTTATTTAACTGCTAAATTACACAATCGGCTATGATAGAATATGGCACATCATCCAACTACGCAACTATGCATCAGGTGCCTTGTGTTGTGCCGAGAGGCTCCTAGACCCCTCGCGGTTTATCATGCCTCGGATTTTATGAGCTGCAGGCCCATAAATTACCATAGAGGTCCATTCAAAAGATTTATTTTGTGCAAATATTTAATTACAAAGCCTGGTATGCATCAACCTCATATAAAATAGCTTATTTGACGGCCCTGACGTGGATTACTGAGTTCAATTATCAAACATACATTTTCCCCCACAACAAATTAAACTTAAATTATGTAAAGAAAATATTATCATTCCAGTAGAAAAACAAATATCACACCCAGGATCCATAAACAGACTTGAAATGTGAATGAAATGAGAAGCAAAAGGTTAAAATGAAACTAAATATTCACTTTAACCCATTAAAGGTTGATACATTCCACAATGTGTAGTTTTGGTGACGGAAAGTTGGTAGAGTGCTGCTTTCGGTAGTGCGTCGTAGACGGAATAAAGACAGGAGTCGGTGTGGATTTACGAATTCAGAAAATGCTGTGGCGCTGACTTGACGCTTTTGGGGTGAATTGGGGGTGATCCTGCCGTATTTGAACTGATAAAGGCTCTTGCATGTTTGCGTCACTGCTTCATCACTACTTGTGATGTGCAGGTTTACCCTGTAAGCCCTGTACCCTGCGACGGTTCACCCTGTAAGCTCCTGCCAGACCGCTGATGTGGTTTGAAATGCTGGGACTTTATTCTCATTTGACATGGCGAGGATGTGATTACAAACCGGCAACCTCTCACTTTAACTCACTCACAGTTCTCACAGTACCAGCCCTGCCAAGGGGGCCACACAAGACATGTTACTGTAGAGGGAATTAAACCAATTGTGCTTTGATACATTTCATGCAATTTGCCCTTTATTGATGAATTGGTAGGAAATGGCCATATTTAAATTTTTATGCAGTGCAGTAGGTAAACATTTTTACCAATGGTATTGAAATGTCTTAACACAATTATGTATTTATTATGTATTTATATATTGTAGCGTTCCGGGAGTAATAGTGCACTACATTCACAATTTGCTTGATTAGATTCTGATTCTGATTCATACTTCATTGTCCTCCAGAGGAAATTTGTCATTCTGCATCTCCTCTCGCTGCACCGCTACAACACTACAATATTATTATTTATCAAATTGTAATTACTATTACAAAGTATCTTTTTGCCGTTTGTCTTGAACTAAGCATTTACTATTAAACGATAGGTAATGCGAGAGAAATAGTTATTATTTAGATTGGGATTTGAGTATTGATACTAAAGAAGTAACGTCTGGATCAAAAGCATTGTTCTGTTGAAATCAATGACCATTTTCCCACAGTGATTGCTGGTTTCTCCTGTCTTTCATCCTTTATCCTCCAAAATACTGAAGTTTATACACTCTGTGAATCCCCTTTTTGTAAGTCATGATAAGGGGGAAAATGTGGACAAAGTGGCTTGAAGTTCTCGCTGGTACAAACAGATCATCAACACTTTGCTTGGATGCTTACTGTACAGAGTGTGATAGTAACTGGCCCTCAAAGTGGTCGTCAGGCTGCTAGCAGGCTACAGTAGTGGTGCTCTGGTGAGCTTCAGTGACAGTTAAGCTTCTTATTGGCCAGCTGGAGATTAACTGGGAAGGCTCTGCTTCACAGGGGTCCACACATACACGCACAGGTAAATATACACACACACACACACACACACACACACACACACACACACTCACGAACACTCACACAGACACATGCAAACTCACACAGTAGTTATGCCGTCGGACCGTCAACTCTCCATTAGAGAAATTTTTGGTCACCATGCCACTAACCCGTTGCTGTTTGTTTTAGATCTTGTGTTATTTACCAGCCAAGACAGTCAAGTGGACAATACGGTATAACCCAATACCATGTAGCACATACTGTCCGTTGGGGGGCGGGGGGGCTTCTAATCAGTTGGGCAGCACTAAGTTATAATTGCCTACACCGCTTAGTGAAACACACAACATGGTAGACTAGCCCACAATAGCCTGCAATCCTCCGTATGTCTGGGCTCTTACTTAATCTACTAAATCGCCAGTGAAACCAATATGGCATCACTGTGTCTTTGGGAGTTTGTTGGGAGTGGCTTCTACTTCGGTCATTAAGTTATTTGGTAGGTTTTGTTTTCTTATTATCTCTAATCTTAAAGTGTGATACAAAGTTATATTTATTTCACAATGACTCGATTTACTTTTGCACTGAAAAAAAAGTCTTGCTATAATTGTATTTCAGCTGATATAACAATGTGTTACCTATGAACAAGTATACATTTAGTTAAATGCTTAATAACTTTCAAACGCTTTCGCTTAAAGTACTGTATATGTTTACCAATTGGGATTGGGATTTTCTAGTAGGCGTGGACACTTGTGCTAGTGATCTTATTTTTCAAATACATTATCATTTACAATATATTAACCATTGAGATTATTTTATTTCCACATGGGCAGGCATAAACAGTTGTACTTACATTACCTTACGTCAACATCATTTCAGTTTGAATTTGTGTCAGCAATAACGTCTCGAAGCAAATTTGGGGATTCTGTAAGTGGTTGCGATCAAACAGAATCTTTATGCAGGTTGCCAAAGAATCAACCAAGGTTGAATGGCTGAATATTTGGGCGGACAATTTCACACTGGAGCGGTCCCTTTTAGTGTTCACACACTTTGAGTTCATCAATTGGGGAGGGAAAAATAGTGGCTCCAGGTGGCGGCTTCATTTCATCAGTAACCTATGGTGCATCTGTCACTCAAACCAAATGACAGTGGCTAAGTGACAACCCCTGAGAGGCTTGAACATACATCACACATGTACATACATCTTCCTAAAAAAGTGTTAAGCATTTTTTAAATATGAAATGTAGTAACAACAACTTAAATTACACCTTAGCATTTTGATTAATATTATTTGCATTGAAAGGGATGAGATTATCAATTTCACTTAGATATAGAAGTAGAGGTTATAAGCGCTGACATATTGGAAAGACCTATGCACACAAAGGTATTTTGGTGTGTACCTGCTGGTTCATTGTACCAGCAATCAACCATTGCTAATGCGATGGGGTATATATATGTTTTTTTTCTCGGCCTGAGCTGTCTGGTAAGACCGTCTGAGTAGTAGTAGTGAGTAGTAGTCAGTTTACAGGTTACTGCTAGTACATCACGGATTTGTTCAGTACATCTAAGTACATCCACAAGTCTCAATGGAAAACAAAAAAGTTTTGTCACACTGTTGCTTAGACTTGCAATACTTACATGGGAGCTTTTCATACTTTGGGAGTGGGCGGTTCGTTTGAAGTAGTACATACCACTGCAGACCTGAGCGGGAGGATAATTTCTTAAAAATTATTCATTTTCTTTTGCTCAGTACTAATGCACCAATCTAAGAGGCAACAATTTCAAACACACACACACACACACACACACACACACAGACAAACACAACTGGCCATTACTAAGCACGTCAACACACACGCAAGATAAACTTGCTTGGACACATAACTGTTTGACAGACCTGAGGAGAAATAAATGAACTGACGTATGTACAGTAGCTTTCAGGCAAGAATGCTTCTTCGACTCTAGCTGCCAAAACAGGTGAATGTCGTGTAAAACCTGCCTCTAGAAAGCAGGATGAAAAACAGAAAACAATAATAAACCTATTTTGCAGAAACATTGAAGCTACAATTAAACATAAATTCCAAAGTCAGGAGAATTCTTCAATAGAAAGTCATGTTTTCCAGCTGCAGTTTGAAGTTTTAAGGTGACCAAGCAGCACAGAGTGTTTTGTGAACGCCCTGAAACTGGCAGGAGTAGGTGGATGGATGACAAATACATATGTGGATAAACTTTTGTCGATAACACGTTTAAACAAATACTTCCCTCCAGGAAGCATGTAAATAAAGAGGCTGTATGGCAGGGAGGCCTTGCAAAGTGCTGCATTGTGCATCAGCTTGGTAGCTGGCAGGTTGGGCCAGGTAGCCTGTGCACCACAGTTGTAAATCTATCTACTTGACCCTGCTGCAGAGAGAGAGAGAGAGAGAGAGAGAGAGAGAGAGAGAGAGAGAGAGAGAGAGAGGGAGAGAGACAAAAAGTGCTCTGAGAAAAAACATGCAGTTTTACAGCACTCAGATTTCTCAAGACTTCTCCAAACTGTAATTTGACTTAAAGTATTCGCGCCATATAGCTTTGGACACCTTTTGATGACACCAATTGATCATTGTTCTTCATATCCTGCACATATCTGTATATACATTGTAGTCTATTCCTTTTCTTTCTATTTTGTATTTCTACTTTGTATATACCTTTTTTTTACTCATATTTTATTCTATTTACAAATTACTTGCATTTTAGGAATCAGTTAGTTGGTTAGTTAGTTAGTTAGTTAGTTAGTTAGTTAGTTAGTTAGTTAGTTAGTTAGCTATTGTGCCAGTTATCTATTGACCAGTTCGTACTTATTGTGCATAATCTCCGGGTTCATTGCAATGTCTGGTTTTAGTTAGTTAGTTAGTTAGTTAGTTAGTTAGTTAGCTATTGTGCCAGTTATCTATTGACCAGTTCGTACTTATTGTGCATAATCTCCGGGTTCATTGCAATGTCATTTCACTACATATACTGTATATATGCTCGTATGTATATGTATGTGAAAAATAAACATCTTTAAGCCTCACCATCATTTGTGTTTAACTTGGTGCATGTTGAGGCAGAGCATAGTTCTGGCACATCCCCATTTTGGACACTTGTGGCTGTGCACATGCAGGCTTTGCTGTTCATTGTGTTTCTACACTCAGTGGGAACACAATTAGGTACACTTTTCTAGTACTGGTTGTACTAGTTCAGTTACTTTCGCTTTCCTGTCCCACTTAAACCATTCTCTGATCTCTCTCATTAAGAACGCAGTTTGGCCCAAAGAACTGCCCTTCACTGGATTTTTTGTAAACTCTAGAGAAGGTTGTGTGTGTAAATCCCAGGAGATTAGCTGTTCCTGAGATACACAAACCACCCAACCTGGCACCAAGCAGACATGAAGACATGCTTTTGCTGCCACATGTTTAGCTGGGTAGATGTTTGCATGATCATTTTGCACGAAAAAATACATTTTAAACCAATATTGGAAATGTTCCAACAAACAGTGAATACAGTTTGTTTTCAACAGTTTCAACAGTTTTCTGTTCTGAACTTTGTGTATAATGTCATAGTGTGGCAGCGACTGCTGATGATCTTTAGAAACTGTGTCATACTGCTCAGAGCAGTAGCAAAGCCAAAGGCTGTGTTCTGCTTATAAACACACACATCATTTGATGGTTTGGTCAGCGTGGTTACAGAAAGGCATTGTTTTTCCCTTATTGAAATGCTCTGACAAATTAATAAAATAGAATACAATGTTGCGTCAACAAAGAATGTAGAAAATCGATGCGTTATACCTTACCATACTACCTTACTATTTAGCACAACAAATGAGTGTTTTGTTTGTGCGAAAACATAGTATACTTAAACATAAACCTTTTTTTTGCACAAACCTTTTTTTTCTGCTTTCAAAACAAGAACTCCTTCAAGATAAGAACTAAATGATGATTCCTGTGTAGTGCAGCATTTTTAGAATGGGAGGAATGTGTCCCGCAGAAAGGGGAGTGTATAACATGTTGATTGATGTGTGTGTGTGTGTGTGTGTGTGTGTGTGTGTGTGTGTGTGTGTGTGTGTGTGTGTGTGTGTGTGTGTGTGGTGGTGGTGGTGGTGGGGTTGGGGGCTTTCACTAAGGCCTCGTTATTAATATTTCCTGAACTAAATGTTCCAGGAATTTCACAAATTGAGTTACCTTTTGAGATAAAATCTCATAAGCTTAAATAAGTCAATTTAAATGATAGGGCTGCTATTTTTCGACCCACACATTATTATTTTTGCATCTTCTAACTGTGCATATATGTAGTGGAGTGTCATAATCCTTAAAAAAAAACATGTTAAATATCCTTTTTGATATCAGGAAGCCCACAATATTGGCAGTCCATATATGTTATACTGAAAAAAATGATTGCAAATCGTGCATTTTATCAGGTTTTTCAGGGCTTTATTGACTCTTTCATACTTCCGCAAATCAGCTCTTTTAGATCCATCCACACTAACATAAGAGACTAGAAACAGGAAGTCGTGTCACTTTATACTCAACCTATTGTGACCAACATTTGGCTTTGATATAGGGCTGTCAAAGTTAAAAAGTTAATAATGCATGAATGCAATATATTTTTAATGCCATTGGTTTGCTTTTTTCACCTTGACTATGTATATTCCCTAATCTGTTGGTTTTCTTTTAACGTGCTGGTGCACCTAGGGCCAAGCATAGGTTGTGATATGAACAGTTAAAAATGATGACAACCTCCTACAAGGCCTGGGGTTGACTAATAAGATAAGACTGGGGAGTCGTCTATATCTTCAGTTCTGTCACACATATAACCCTTTCCATTTCAAAGTTAGATTAACCAATGATTTCTAAACAACACAGTTTTAAATGTTGTTCCAAAGGACAATGTTGTCACAGAAATGTTTCTTCAACTTAATGCTTCTACACATAAATCCAGCACATATGAAAATGTATTTTGGCCGTAGGTGTGTACCAGAGCTGGGCAATATGGCAAAAAAATAATAATCATGATTCTTTTGACCTAATACCTCAATGACCATATTGCAACTATTGTTTGCAGTTTAAAAAACTCATAGTTAAAATAATGTAAAAAGAGTTATTCAAATGGATTTATTTAGCTTTCATTGTTTGTATGTGCAGTACAGTAAATTGTTCGAGCAAAATTTAAATTATAAAGTGAACATAGTAAAAGTTAACAAAAAGCATCCATTTACAAACAGCCCCACAACATTGCTTTAATTAGGTGTCTTGGCCAGGGACACTTTTTTCTGGTTTTAGAGATGATCGATTTCAAGTATTTTTGCCTCTACTAAAGACTCTGCCTGTGACACAGAGATACTTCTAAGCAAGTTTGCTCAGTGATCAAATGATGATCTTTCCACCACTGTAGACGATTGCCCTTGCTCTTGACACCATGTAACTGTTCACTTCTCTTTCCTGTGCCTCTAGGAGTGGCATAGTGGGAGCAGGAGCTGAGTTCCACACACACACACACACACACACACACACACACACACACACACACACACACATATACACACATACACATAAAGGTTGCTGTGCTCACTCTCTCCCACCAAGGTCCTTTAATGCAAAGCAGCAATGTCTGAACATCCATCATGTGTTATACATGTAAAGTAGTCTAAGATGCGTCATTGCATCATATCCTTCCTCTTGCATGCTCTACCCATGCTCTGCCCTTCGCCTAAACAAAAGGAAGTATTTCCAGTAGGTGTAAACACATCTAAAACGGTTCTCCGGTTATGTGATACATGTGTGAAAGGGCAACTCCGGACCTGATTTTCCGGACATTGCCCGGAGTTCATGTGTGAAAGCATCTTAAGTAGTCCAGTGTTAGAAAGGACATTTTGTATGTCCTTAGTTAGGCTTTAGGGTTACCAGTGTGCAGGGTGAGGAGACGTTAAGCCTTGTCCGAGGTTGGTCATCCAAGCTGAAAAGCTAACCAGGTCAAGTTGACAACATCGGTTCTTTGTGACTGAAAAGGATTCGTGTTCATTGCGTGCTGAGGAACGTTTCATGAAACATTTGCGTGTATTTCATTTTTTAGTTTGTGTGTGTTTTCAGTGTCATTGATTTGTTTAATAATTTTTATGGTCTCCCTTTTTATGGCTGCGGCAATGTTCCTGCAGCACGTTCGCTACCCAGGTTCTCCCCAAGGATGTGTAACACGGGGTTTAGCGAGACAGAAGTGCCGGCACGGCGGGTTTTATTGCAGTCAGATCTTAACAGAAAAACGCTCAAGTGAAGGTCGTACAACGAAGACCTAACTTTTGAGGACAGGCTACGATCAGGATTCCTTCAGAGTGCTCCTGCACATTCCCACTGCAAGACAAACAGATATATAAGAAATCTTCCCAACTGCTGTGATTGGCCAGTCATTCAAATGGCCAGAGCTGGCACCGAGGCGGGAAGCGTCTACCACGCTGACTTCCCCTCGCCTCCCGGAGCCCACTCGACCACGCCCTGAGTCTGCCACAGTTCCCCTTGCATTCCAACCCTTTCTTACCCCTTAAAATACTGTAATGTGTGAACTCGAGGAATGGTGTATTGTACTATAATCGACACTTAGATTAACAGTTTTCATTATTATTATTTTTAATTGGGTGAATGTGATATTGACGCTATTTATCAGTCCCTAAAGGAATATAAGTGAAAGTGGATCCGGGGAAAGCACCAACAAGCATGCAGGGCCAGCTGAAGTGACCATCTGTGTTTTGGTCAGATACTGTAAGAGCTCTCCCTTATCTGAGACACCAGGTCGTCCTCTAGTGTTCTGGATCTATTCTCTTTCTCTCATACAAATATTGCCATAGAAACCTGGCAACATTGCCAAACATTACTGCTCCTCCCACACAAGGCTTCATAGCCTTCAGAGCAGAGGTCTTACAAAGTCAGTTGTTTGGTAGTTGAATGTGTGTCCTTGCTTGCTCAAACTAGAGTGAGCAGCAGTTCGGGGACGTAAGCAGCATAGTTCATGGGGCGGGGATTAAGAGGAGATTACTGGACTAACTTGCATTAATCAACAACTGTTGCTATATCAGCTTCAATTTGCTAAACAGATCAAATATTACTTATTTCACCTTCAATTGGCCATGTGAAATAAAAGCACCAGGTCTTACCTTGGTTATATGGTTGCATGTTGATACGTGTCGATTCAGAGGTTCATAGTGCTGTTCCTGAATCTCTTTTTTTAAACTCCACCACAAGCAAACATCTCAATATCCTACGTAATTTCCTATCCTATACGTTTACTTACATTTTATCACAGTGTGGTCCATACAAATGAGATCAATACAGTATATTTTCTCAATATTGCCATTAAAGATCTAAGCATGGCATTAAAACATAAGCAGTAAACTTGAAAACAAACATCTGATTACAGGAACATTGAAACTCTTTAACTGTAGCCCGTGTGGGCAATGCCTCACGTACACGAAAGCACTTTCGCAAGGATATTCAAGTCTGAGATGAATGTTCAAGATAATAAGAATTGTGACAAAATCTCTTGTCTTCAGTGTCGTGACGAACATGTTCCTGTCATGAGCACTCATTGATTTTTGATGGTGAGAAACTAGTCTGAGACTGATTTTCACACTCTGTCCTGTAAACACAAACCCTAACCCTAACCCTAGTGTAACCCTAACCCTAAACACAAAGCTAGTTCTAAATGTGGTGTCACAATCCTATCTTGTGAGACAGTTAGAGTTCAAAGAATAGCCGAGGAAAGTCTGATCGAGAAAAATTACTGTTGTTTTTCAAAAATTTGGAGTGATTTATGTAATGCAATGGGGTTTTTTTCAGGGTGTTGACCTAGTTCCTTCTACGGTATTTACACACACTGGAAGCAGTTAAAGAATTCCATCAATGTTATTTATGCCACTGTTTTTTGCCACTTTGACTGGAGTGTTTGTTTGTGTGTGTGTGTGTGCGTGCGTGTGTGCGTGCGTGCGTGTGTGTGTGCGTGTGTGTGTGTGTGTGTGTGTGTGTGTGTGTGTGTGTGTGTGCGCGCGTGTGTACTGCATTTTAACAATCTGTGGTTAACAAAAAAGAAAATACAGATATGTGTTCAGAGATGTTAATGATGTGAAAGAAACATTTGTACATTTTGAAGTTTTTTGTCATTTTTGTTTTTGTAAATGAATGGATGGCACCCTCAACATTTAAAAACATGCTGTGCACTGACCTGTATACAGACCGTCTGTCTGCAGTTCTATAATTTTCCTCTATCTTGGGGTGAAAAAGGTCAGGCATTCCTTTACCCTTTGAGATTGCAACAGTGTTTTCTAGGTTAAAGTCTTGTACATGAGATGAGATATATGAGAAACAAAACAGAAAGTGATGTATACGACTGAGAAGCTTGAAAAGTCCCTCAGCCTTTGCCAAGATTGTTTATTACAGTTTATGTAGTCAGTGTCCCAAGGGTATTCTCTCATTAAGGGTAGTTCCTCAAAGTGAGTCACCGTTCATTCCCGGTATTAACCATAACAATAAAATCTGTGTGTGTATGTAGCGGTATTTGGAGGGATATTTGATTTCGAAAAAAATGATGGGAAAGTCAAAGCAGAGAACCTTGTTTGGGATTGCTCTTTGGAGCTACTGACGAAGGGTTTACTTTGTTGTGTACAGGGCTTGCATAGTAGGTTCAAGCATTTGAGATGTGTGTGTATGTGTGTGTGCGTTTGTGTGTGCGCGTTTGTGTGTGCAGATTCTGAAACAATACATTGGAGAAGCATTGGGGCGAGGTGGGTGTGGAGTAAGGGCAGGAAGAGGCTGTGATCATCAAGGAAGGGAAGGCTAGAGGAGGGGAGGCGGTGGAGGGCTTTACTTTTTCCTGGCAGTCCACGCTCTCTCTCTCTCCCTCTCTCTCTCTCTCTCTCTCTCTCCTGTCCTCTCTCTTCTCATTTCCTGTCCTTCATCCCGTAGACACAGACAGAGGCAGAATGGTCCCATATCAACAAATGCACTCAGAGAAAAGGAATTGAGAAGGAGAGAGAGTTAAATACAGAGCAGAAATAACAAAGACAAAGAGAGCCAAACAGAGGATAGAGCGATATACCCAGTGACGGGGATTCTTCCAAGGACAGATGGAGGAATAGCGGAAAAGCGGCAGATAAGGCAGTGAAGAGATTGGAGAATTGGCGACAGATTGAAAAGTGAACGCACCAACTCCCCAAATCATTCTGCCCGCATGAGAAACTCCCCTCCCTACGCCCCCGCCTTCCCGGGAAGCAGGTTCGCGAACCAAAGCCGGCAGAAGCCTGGTATTGGTATTTTGAGGTTTTACAGAGGAAGGTTCGGCATTGACTACGACCATGTACACTGGATATGGAGGTATCTATCACTGCTATCTAACACTGCCCTGTCTACAGTTAAAATTGGATTTGTTTTTGCTCAGATTGCGTGTGTGTGTGTGTGTGTGTGTGTGTGTGTGTGTGTGTGTGTGTGTGTGTGTGTGTGTGTGTGTGTGTGTGTGTGTGTGTGTGTGTGTGTGTGTGTGTGTGTGTGTGTGTGTGTGTGGCCTTATATATATATTTTTCTATATATTTACAGTAATATTTAACATATTCATTCACAGACACTTGCAAAGTCTTTTTCTTCATTTCATATTTAGCCATTTTCTGCTTCTGTCATTCTCTACTTGCTACCTGGTGATATCTACATGAATCAGAGACCCTCCCCTGATAACAATGATTGGCATCAACATTTTGATTAAATAACAGGCTAGTTAACTCAGAGAACATCTAACAAAGACACTTTTATACTTAGACTTGTGTTCTAACACTATGTTATAAACATTTCAGAGTGAAATCCTCTTGCTTTAGGTGATTTCCATATTCATTCCAAAAATGTTCTTTCTACAATGCACAATGTACTGTAGATAATCACAATTCACTTATGATTATGTGTTTATATCTACATGTAGCATATAACTAAATATGTACTGTGCATGGACATGTTTATACAGTTGAAAACATAGAAAATCATAACAAACCTAGATTCAAGCCGGTGTACCCAACCTTTTGGCTGGTACTGTATGCCTAGACAAAACCGTGATAAAAACCGGCTTGTGTATTTTATTATAGACATAGTGGGGGATGAAGTTTGATGCCAAAAGTGGTTCTGGACAACTGAGATTTGTGTGTGTGTGTGTGTGTGTGTGTGTGTGTGTGTGTGTGTGTGTGTGCGCGTGTGAGCGTGTCCGCGCGTGTGCGTGCGCCTGTGTGAAACAGGCACAGGTCAGTATATACATAATTTATGTTGTTTAGTAATGAGTATTGTCAGTGCTTATGGGCATGATATTTCAGGAATGGATGGAACTCTGGATGTCAAAGGCTCTTGTACTGTTAGGTGTTTGTATTGATTTAATATTGTTTGGCTGTTGAAAAATGTATTGCTAGCCTGGTTCCTAAACGGGTTTGGGCTGCATTGTTGAGTTTATATGACAATATGGTTTCATAAGAGTAAGAACTGCCATAAAGACTGATGTTCTTCTAAGTTCTTGTTATATAATGACTTATATTTTACTTTTACTCAGATATGTGACAGAACTTGGTGGTACCTTTTATAATCCACCTACAGCCAATTTACTTCCTGCCCTCCCCTATGGAAAATGGATGAAGCGGCTCATTGCTGACACAAACAAAGCTGCTTGTTACCAATACTATCAGCCAATTTAGCATCAATATGGAATCTGAAGGCAAATGTAGGAAGCACACAAAGTTTTTAGGTAGAGGATTTTGTGTAAAGAAGTCGTTTGCCTTTGGAGGAATTGTAACAACTCAACACAACAGATAATTGCGAATGTGAGTGAATGAGACAAAAGAGTGTAGGATATGTGTTTGATCTGATATAGTGCAAAGTGTTTGATTTGGTAATAAGTGGTATCGATTGTAATGTTATCTATTTTGTGATCAAGTTACCTCTTTGGGTTATGGAATATAGTATCCCGATAGGCTTCGTTATTTCTGTTATGAAGTATGGGCTATAAGCTGAAGTGGGCTCTTCCCAAGACTTCCTAGGACATTATACCACCCCTTCCTTCCTTTGTTTCCTTACGCCTAGAGACGTAGAACTTGGGGAAGGGTGGGAAGGAATTTGGGAAGAGTGCTTGGGGGCTTTGGAGTAAATACATAATGGCCATGAATGAATGAAATGAAAGCTTGAAATGAAATGTAAAAAGTTTGGGGAGAGAGAAACGTTGTTTAACATAGGAAAATAAGAAGAATCCAGATCTTTTTCGTTCTCGCTCGGCAAAACGTATAGGGGATATACTGTCCGCCAGACTTGAATGCCAGGAATGGAAAGTATTAGTTACATGTTGTGTTCTTAACCTTTTTGAACTCAGAGAAGTGTCATTTGATCTGAAAGCACTGAAGTCAGGATCCAGGGTACAGATAAATAACATCAGGTTAAAAATGCGAGGTTAAATATAATCTATCTGACACTAAATGTCCTTTGTGATCAGAGGCACATTAGGCGTTCACAATTTCCACTTCAAATACACCAAGGAATACAATGTTTTGTAGCCCAGCCAATGCGGGAAACATTTTTAGCTGCCTTGTGTCTGTTCAAGCATTTCCTGTTGCTCTTTACTTCCCATGAAGAGGTCAAGATGAAGAGAAACTGTGGGACCTGTCCTTCTCCACCGGATTCCCAAATCCTAGCTCTCTCTCTCTCTCTCTCCTTCTCTCTGTGTTTTTCTCTCTCTCCCTCTCCCCTTCTCTCTTATAGTTTTTCTCTTTCTCTTAACTGTTATCAACTAACTCAGTGCTTACATCTGTTTGTTTAACCAAATCAGAATGTTCTTATCTGGACTGTTCAGTCTTGGTCTATAGAGTTAGATTTGAACAGCAAGGGTGCTGTTTAGGGCTGCACAATATATTGTTTCATCATTGCCATTGTGATGTGCGCATGCTCAATAGTCATCACAGGACGTGCAATGTCAAGTAAGGCAAAATTACTTAAACATGTCTCGGCAACTTTTTTGCTGCATGATTTACTCAAATTTAAGGGGTATTGGTAGGGTTGGGTATCAAGAACTGGTTCGAAGTTGGAACCAGTTCCAAATTTACAAGAACCGTGGTTTTGATAACGTTATAGTTTGATAATGATACACATGCATTTCGATTCTGCTTATCGGTTCCCAATTTTTGCAAATATTCAGTCACGCTCCAACTCGCTCACCTTATTTTGTCACAGCACGGAAGCAGACAGCAAATGTTGTAATAGTCCATGAAGCGGCAAGTTCCGAATGTTTGTTTACATCGCTCCCACGTGCAGATTACGTGAGGCACAGTGGCGTAAAATATTGCCGTAAAGCAGTTCTGCTGCTGATTGGCGTCGTAGCGATAGAAACGTATTGGGGTGTGCACACACTTTAACATCCTGGACCATGGCTGACCGCAGCAAACTCACGAAAGTTTGGCTTAGCCTCAATAAATGTACATGTTTTTTACAAATATTTTTCCATTATTTAAATAGTTTTGGTTTATAATTGTTTCCGTTGATCATTCCTTATAGGAAAGAGTAATATTTATTTTTATAAATAAAGGAAAAAGAAACCTTCCTGTCACAGTTGACAGTTTACTGATTATAGCCTAAATGTGCCAAGAATAAAGTTACTATTATTTATTTTCTATACAGAGGAACTCCCCTACAAAATCACCCCAATCATTCTTTGAATTATCCTTTTCAAGTAGAGCTATTCAAGTCATCTTGTGAAAATTCCTGTATGTTTTCATATCGCAATATATATAGAAAGAATAAATAATATATATATTATTGAAAAAAATATATATTGAAATGTCTGTTGCAAGTTTTGTCTGTTGTAAGCTTTTTACAATACCCTGCAGCTCCAGTGCTGTTAGTGTTGATTGTTTTATTTTTACCAAGGTTTGTCATCAATAACTGTGACAAGTAATTCCCAAGCAGTCCTGGACTTGGGGGATAGGTCACTGTGAAAGGGTGCTCCGGCCCAGTGAATGCAAAAACAGTGCCAGTCGGCGTGTATTTATTACAGATGAAACAAAAAAGGGCGGCTATTGCACCAAAGGCTAAATCAAATGCTCGCTGGCAAACAGGGGGCGAGTCCGGCGCGTCTGCTGCGCTCAGCATCCATGTTACTGGGCCTGATCCTGTGTCTCAAACCCACGCACCTCCTCTACTGCGGGAAAAACAGAACCTAAATTACTTCCTGGTCCAGGATCGGACGAATCAGCGGAGCCCATCCGTTGATTCGCCTGATCCCCAGCAGCTGAGCAGCTGAGCGAGGGGAGCCTCCACCGCCTGTCTGCGGCTTGACACCCTTGGTCTGCTACAGTCACAAACTAAACTGACAACTCATGCTGAAAGTTGATAATATAGTCTTTGTGTTAGTCTTATAGTGATGGGTATGCCATCTGTGTATCAATTGGTTGATTGTACCCATAGGTAGTCTGTTTGGGTTTTTCACAAAAAGCTTTGAGCAGTACTGTACCTGTCATCACACAGTGCATATGATGTGTCCGCTGTTGGCAACTGTTGGCAACAACTCTCTGTAGCTATTCAGTTGTTGTTGTGTGACCATTAGGGATTTTACAGTACGGCCGATATACATAGTGACTGTAGATAGCTAGATGGAAAAAGATAGTAAACTTTTCTCAATAGGTCTGTTGATAATCAAACTGTATTCCACTGAGGCCAACATGCCTCATTACACATTAAGATTTTTACAGATGTTTCATCTTTCAAAAAAAAATTAATAAGTTTTTAAAATTAAAAGGTTTGCTAAAAATGTAAGTTTGGGTCTTCACATCCCAAATCCAAATTCAACTCCTGTTTATGGTCATTATCCTTCTCTTTAATAGGCATTACCAATTAATTAGAAATCAAAACATAATATAGTTGTCTTTAAAAGAAGGGGGCGGTGGTGGGCCCCAAAAGAAAAATAAAAAAGCATTAAGGATTAGGTCAGTAGGTTCTGTTACTTATCATAGTAGTGTAATTTCCTGATTTAAAAAATGCACAGAAAACAACAGAGCAAATAGCAATATGTATAGCAAATGGCAGTACCTCTTAAGTATGCTAAGATAGTCAGGCTGGTTGTGATAACCGTGGACTATGTAAAGATCACTAACTCTCCAGTCACCAGTTAGGCAGCCCTTGTGACACTACCTCCATGCTTGAGAGTGGGAACCACCCATGTAGAACGTACTCATCGCTCAAGAAGAATCTTTAATTGTCACGCAACACACCACACTACACTACAACACATACACACATGCACATGCTTTTGGATGGTGGCCAGTGAAATGTGGCCTCTGCATTTGAGCCATCCTTGGCTTGTCCTTCCTCCGGGGGCGCAGCCAGGAGCAGTGAGCAGCATCCGGGGACCTGGTACCAAGTATGGCTGGTCAGACGATGGCCACACAGTCATGTGTGTACAGGGAGTACAGTAGGGGGCTGAGGACGCAGCCCTGGGGGGATCCTGTGTTCAGGGTGAGGGAGCTGGATGTGTGCCTCCCCACCCTAACCACCTGGGGTCTGGCTGTGACGATGATGTGTGCATGTTTTTGGGGGGGTCCTTAATGATGGTAGGCGGAGGAAACCCCATGTGAGCATGCGGAGAACATGCAAACTCCACACAGAAAGGCTCCTATTTGGGGATAACCCACCGGAGCACGGTGCCAACAACGCCCCAGGCGGAAATCGAACCCAGGACCTTGTTGTGAGGCAGCAGTGCAATGTACTGTGCATAGACATGTTTATACAGTTGAAAACATAGAAAATCATAAAAAACCTAGATTCAAGCTGGTGTACTCAACCTTTTGGCTGGTACTGTATGCCTAGCCAAAACTATGACCCCAAAGCCATGATAAAAACCGGCTTGTGTATTTTATGAACCATTACACCTCTTATAGACATAGTGGGGGATGTAGTTTGATGCAAAAAGTGGTTGTGGACGACTGAGATTGTGTGTGTGTGTGTGTGTGTGTGTGTGTGTGTGTGTGTGTGTGTGTGTGTGTGTGTGTGTGTGTGTGTGTGTGTGTGTGTGTGTGTGTGTGTGTGTGTGTGTGTGTGTGTGTTTGTGTGTGTGTGCGCGCGTGTGTGTTGCGGTAAGCTCTATGCAGGGCTTTGTGTTCTAGAATAGTCCTGGAGAGGCTCGAGAGCATTGAACAATAGGTGTGGTGGGAATACGCGCATACATGCCCTCACACACACAGCACAGAAGTACATGGAAGCTTTGGGGTTGTGGGTCGAGTTAGCAGACAAACCATAGCTAGGTGTTTACACAGGGATGTCAAAAACAGAGGGTGACGTTGTGGTTAAATTCCTTTTCTTAGTGAGCCAAATTCAACGGACTGGACAGTGGTACAGGTAGAGAACACACACCCGTTAAAGTCTGTACTGACAAACTGTCTCAAACAAAGAGAGGGGCTGGTGTAGCTGCAACCGTTTCAAGATGGGCGGGCCAGAGAGTAGAGGGCAGACAGGCCTCAGAAGTAGAAATAAGTGAGTCGGAGGGAGAGAAAGGGACAGGAGGAGATGTGTCGACTCCCGGTTACCTGCCTCTCGGGGGATACTGACGCATCTCCAGATGAGGAGGCCCATCCAGGTTAGTGTGCACGTGCGCATAGATGTTCACAAGGATTTGTGTGAAGGCGTCTTATACAGTAAGTTTGTAAGAGGAGGCCTTGGGCAAGGGAAATGTGTTATGTCCTTTTGGAAACATGTTAATATGGTTTCCACTTATAAAAAATATTTTGTTCAAAATGGTTAATAATTATGTATAAAGAGCCCAAGACTGCCCTGTCAAACCTGACAACAACAATGTTCTTTCTTTTATTGGAGCGCTTGGCTAGTCGTTTCATGTTGAGGGAGTACGTATTCAGGGGCTGAGCAGATTATGTTCTCTGAGAGCGATTATATTCTCTTGTCGTGTCTTTTGTACTATGCTTATGTGCACACGGCCCTTAAGAAACATGTTTGGTATTTTGCAACCTCAGAAATGTTGCCATCTTTTATAAATTTATGATATTGATAGCACACCCTTGCTGAACTCTTTACCATTTAAAAAAAAATACCTTTCTGCTCCAGCATCTCACTGCTTGAATGCAGCCCAGCGGACGTTCAAACCTTAACAAATGTTAAATCTCCTTTTCCAAAACCTAAGTGCATTGCAAGCTGATGACAACAATAGAAACTTTTACTGGCGTCATACTCTAACATTTATTGTGGGATACGCTTATCAGCGCAACATTATGTTCTCCTGCCTCAGCCCGATACCCTGATATAGCAGTTGATCAGAGCAGCACCAACTTATTACATACTTACTAGGCTTGTGCCAATTGCCGTATATTGATGGTTGAAGGGATGATCAATGTCTGTTTTTTCCTACTATTAAGGCAAATTACAGTTATCCGAGTGCTCATGAATGCAGCATCACTTCTCCCTCGAATTTCAATTTTCCGAATTCCTGTGAACACTGCATCACTTCCTGCTGTCTCACAACCCGATACAAACTTGGAGCACTTTCTAATCCACCTGAACAAGAGAGCTGTCTGCGTCTGCTAATGTTATACCAGAGAACGAGTCTGCTAGTTAATCAATCACCGATGACAAACTCTTGGACGGATAAAAAAAAATTCATAAAAAATGCTAAAATGGGTCACCAAATATACTTTGTTAATATACCTGGGCGGCCCTCCCAAGTAAAGTCTATGTGTGGGAAACACATTTCACTGGCGGGCTGTGATGTAACTCCTCCCACCCTTCCTACTCTGCCGATCGGATTGCCTATCGGCGATCTCGAGTAGCCACGATTGGACGATATGAAAACATGAAAGAATCGCTCAACCCTAATGCTTACAGTATCCCCACACTTTAGTCTGTATCTATCTAGCACTTTAAAATGGGTACATTTAACAAAGATGGGGATGTTGGGGAGATAGACAGGGAATCTTTCTTTCTTTCTCTTTCTTTCTCTTTGTGTATATCATAGGTAACTTATAAATGGTATACGCACACACAAACACACAAACACACACACACACACACACACACACACACAAACACACAAACACACACACACACACACACACACACACACACACACACACACACACACACACACACACATACACTCACTATAATCCAAGTTTATGCCTAAAACACTTTTCTTGAACCTACAGTTACACAAAAAGATTCCAATGACCTTTTAACTCTGTAGTATACATCTGCTGTGTTCAACCAGATGGTTTTAGCCCCCCTGAACTATCTCCTTTTGTTCAATTTCCTGTCAGGAGTGCTAGAAGCCTCTAACTTCCTAGTGGATTGTGCCGTTTCCTGTGGTGGCGAATGGGATTATGGGGAAGGGGTGTGCAGTTTGAAGTTGCATTTCAGCTGTAGAAACACAGCCGTTTTTATTCAAGCAAAGTCCAGTTAAGTCCAGAGTCAAGCTATCAGGGCCCCTGACAGGGAGCTGGTGATGTGTTTCTTATCACGGTGAGACATGACTCAGGTTAAAGCTTGTCCAGTTTTTTTGTTTCCACAACAAGAGGAAGAAATATCGCCACAAACAGCAATTTACGGGTTCAAACATTTTTGCGCTCAACAGAAGGAAGCAGCTCCATCACCCCAAATGAAAGCCTTGAGCAGCAATGAGTGGTTTTCGGGATTCACAAAGTCAAGCGAAGTCACTTCAGCTAGTTTAATTCTGTTTAATGGAGGAGGAGTGAGACCAACTACACACTTGTTGTAAGAGAGTGACAGAGAAAGTGTCCTCATTTTGCACGGTGCTTGTCTTGCTCAAAAAGAAATTCCAGTAAACAAAATAACCTACATCTAAAAAAAACACTGTTTTTGGTGCGATATTCATAAAACATTCGGGGCTGAAGCACCAGATGCCCACCCCTGACAACGCCACTGCTCACTATTAAAGTAGCATCGCTGTATCTAACAACAAGCTTGTTAGATACGGCGATGGGGATAAACCATTTAACACAATCATTCAGTTCTCATGTTGGAATGGGAGTATAATATACAGACAGAGTACAATAATACAACCATTAAAATAAAAAAAATCAAGAAAAAAAAATGCAAATAAAATAAAATATAAAAAATTGCAATTTAAAACAACTAAGAAGACTAATTGAAGGACTAATTGAAGCTGAAAAGAAAAGCTACACCTATAGTCTGCCTCTAATATTATTTTGTAGCTTGTTCTATAGTACGGAATCATAGTTAAAAAAGGCTGCATCTCCCAATCTTCTTCTGAGTAGGGTGTACTTCTAACAGGCCAGCAGTGGAAGACCTGAGGACACTAGATGGAGCATAGAAGACCAGGGATCCTGTAATGTAGGCTGGACTGAAGCCATTTAGAGATTTGTATACAAGTAATAAGAGGACTTGAAATTTTATTCTATGGGAAACTGGGAGCCAATGCAGTCTATGCAGCCAAATTGTGAATAAGTTGAAGTCTCCCAATGGATTTTTTTTAGAAAGGCAAGG
Organism: Zeus faber; assembly: GCF_960531495.2. Classification (NCBI taxonomy): domain Eukaryota; kingdom Metazoa; phylum Chordata; class Actinopteri; order Zeiformes; family Zeidae; genus Zeus; species Zeus faber. Next base: position 1,980,780 of record NC_137201.1, read on the forward strand.
AATAAGGGAATTGCAGTAGTCCGATTGTCTTGTACTGAATGCAAGAGTCAGCTTTTCAGCATCTTTCTGGGCTAGGAAAGTCATACACCAACAGACAATGGTGTGAAATGCTGACTCATGTAAATGTCACAACAGCTTATAGGTATTGTATCCATGTGAGAAGAAGGCTGGACAAACTGACTTACTGCTTACTGCCGACCAGGCAGTAGAGCTCAACAGTGACCCAGACTTGCCAACCTGCACGCATTTTGTGTGCCAATCATGCAATTTTTGGTCAAAATACGCAGGTACAAAATGCCAGCTGAAACTTGCCAAAGAAAAAAATAAAAATAAAAATAAAAATATATATATATAATCATAATTTCCTTACGGTAAACAATACTGAAAAAACTGTATTCTATATTTAAACTACATCCCTTGGATTGGACCAGATGCTACGACCTTTTGCTTATGGTTCTGTAACCACTCTCCTCACGTACCACACATACTGCAGTTGATGCTCAAAAAAGAGAGCAAAATAAATAAAATGTCAGCTGTTTGGAGGTACTTCAAGGTAAACTAATAAGATTAGATACATTATTTATCTATTGCCTGACAAAATTCGAAAACTGCAGACTGCGTATCTATCGCTGTCACTACAGCAGAGCGTCTGCTCTGGTTGTTCCTACAGCACGAGCTCTGCTCCTGATGAAAGGTTCGACCCTTTTTTTGAGACTCAGTTCTTGACGAGTCACTCTGTAAAAGGAGTCGTTCGATTTAATTTAGTCGGTTTAATGCACAGTGAACGAAGGAGGTTTTCCAGTGATTACAATGTATTTCGGAATGGCAAGTACCATATACATATAATAGAAAGGTATATTTGCACTTAAAAATGAAAGAGACTTTAATTTGTAGATTGGACTGGACATTTTCATGTTAGCTATATGTTGTGTCCTACCTAAATAAATAAATGACTGATTCTTCCCACTCTTGTTCACTGGAAGTCCTCCTTCACTCACTATATCTACATCTGCGTCTGCACCATTGACCCACTGCAGTCCACATACCGGCCAAACAGATCCACGGACGAGGTGGTCTTCCAGGTTCTGAACGCCTCGCTCATGCACCTGGATGGCCAGAAGGGGGGCTATGTGAGATTGCTGTTTATTTGCTACAGTTCAGCCTTCAATACCATGGTCCCCACCAGACTGGCTGTCAAGCTGCTGGAGCTAGGACTGAACACTCCGCTGTGTGCCTGGATCCTGGACTTTCTCACAGCCAGACCCCAGGTGGTAAGGGTGGGGAGGCACACATCCAGCTCCCTCACCCTGAACACAGGATCCCCCCAGGGCTGCGTCCTCAGCCCCCTACTGTACTCCCTGTACACACATGACTGTGTGGCCAGGTTCAGCTCCAACACCATCATCAAGTTTGCTGACGACACCATCGTGATGTGCCTGATCACTGACGACGACAAGAAGGCCTACCGTAAGGAGCTGATGGACCTGTCACTCTGGTGTCAGGACAACAGCCTCCTCCTGAACGTTAGCAAAACTAAGCAGCTGATTGTGGACTTGGGAGAGGACTACAAACGAGGATGCACATGCTATTGGTGATTAATGGGACTTTTATCGACAGGGTGAGCAGCTTCAAGTACCTGGCAGTCCACATCACGGAGGACTTACCATGGTCTATATATACAGACACTCTGGTGGGAAAGGCAAGGCAGCGTCTTTACCACCTCAGGCAGCTGAAGAAATTCTGAATCTCGGTGAGGATCCTTAAGTCCTTCTACTCTGGAGCAGTGCAGAGCATCCTAACAGGCAACATCACTGCCTGGTTTGGGAACTGTACTGCTCAAGACAGACAGGCCCTGCAGAGGTTGGTACGTTCAGCCAAACATACCTCTGGAACTACGCTCCCCTCCCTGCTGGACTTATACACCAGGAGGTGTAGTAGCAGAGTCCGCAGGATGAAGGATCCTCACCACCCCAACAACGGACATTTCCAGCTGTTGTTGTCGGGCAAGCGCCTCCGCAGTCACGCAGTGAAGACAGAGACTGAGACAGAGTTTTTTCCTGCAAGCCATAAGGACTGTCAATGCTGAACTCACCAGGGGCCCTCACTGAGACACATACATAGGCCCCACTGCCTTACTGTACTGTATGTAGCATACTGTACTGCATACTGTATAACTGTACTGGGTTCACAAGATACTGTGCTGTATTTCTGATATGTTTGGTGCCGTAATGTTGTATACTGCACTGTATATTCATTTTATTCTATTTACAAATTGAATTGCATTTTAGAAATCAGTTAGTTTAGTTAGTTAGTAAATTAGTTAGCTATTGTGCCAGATTAGCTATTGACCAGTTAGTACTTATTGTGTATAATCTGCGTTGCAATGTAATGTCACTACATAAACTGTATGTATGCTTGTATGTATATATATATATATATATATATATATATATATGTGACAAATAAACATCTTGAATCTTGAATACTTTTGAGTTACAGGTTTCATTATACTGAAACTTGGTGACAGTCCCATATTCTATTTTACTGGAACTCAGTGACCCTTCCATGTTGTATTTAAGTTTTTGGATCTCAGGGACAGTTTCATGTTCCATTATTTTTCCATAGTGAATAATGAACAATAATAATCACACAGTATCAACATCAGCAATCTCACTATTGTGGTAACGGAAAATTGCAGCGGTAGTCCATTTGTGCAGCTGTCAATGCAATGTATTTGTCAGTGACGTACAGCAGATATACCCAATGAGACCAAATGATAAGGAAATTGGATTTCTCCAATCATGGATATAAACTTCAAATGATAAGATTACAATGTAAAAGTGATTTCATAGTGAATGTTTTATCATGGACATACATTTTAATGAAAATCAGAATTAACCCATGTTCGGTAACTTTGTGAGATGATGCATTTCAAGGGTTATATCCTAATGATGTGATTATCCATATGATGTGATTAGCATCGATATGAGACAGCTACGGTGTGAATAACTGATTAAGTCCTTTAGTTGTAGTAACTCAAACGCCACAGAGACTCCCTATCACACCATTTGTGGTACACAAAATATTTCCCCAAGGTTGGCAGGTCTGGTGACCGCCCACTCTTTGAATGGCTCCCTTTCCGGAAGTGAATTTCCTATTCATTCACTCCTTTGACGTTTCACAAAATCCTTATACAAAGAGTTTTAAGCCTTGAACCAAGCAACCAACTATGAGATGAATCGTGACCAAAAAACATTTGATTCAGAGCAAAAAAAATGGGAAAACTGGAAAAAAAGGCAAAAGACTGTGTACATAATCATTAGAGTGAAGGAATTACTCACCCCATAAACCATTGCGAATGATGCCTTTCCAACGACTTGGTATCTTGCACCAAGATGTTAGCAGCAGATTATTTAAGTCCTGTAAGTTGCGAGGTGGGGCTCCCTTGGATCGGGCTTGTTTTTCCAGCACATCCCACAGATGCTTGATCGGATTGAGATCTGAGGAATTTGGAGGCCAAGTCAACACCTTGAACTTTATGTCATGTTCCTCAAACCATTCCTGAACAGTGTGGCGGGGCGCATTATCCTGCTGAAAGAGGCTACTGCCGTCAGAGAATATTGTTGCCATGAAGGGGTATACTTGGTCTGCAACAATGTTTAGGTAGGTGGTACATGTCAAAGTAACATCCACATGAATGCCAGGACCCAAGGTTTCCCAGCAGAACATTGCCCAGATCCTCACACTGCCTCCGGCGGCTTGCCTTCTTCCCTCAGCGCCAAGCTGCAATGCACTGTGTGTTTTGACACCTTTCTATTTTAGCCAGCATTAACTTTTTCAACTATTTCTGCTACAGTAGCTCTTCTGTAGGATTGGACCAGACAGGCTAGACACCCATGACCCTGTCGCTGGTTCACAGGTTGTCCTTCTGTGGACCACTTTTGGTAGCTACTAACTACTGTTTACTGGAAACACCCCATAAGACCTGCCGTCTTAGAGATGCTCTGACCCAGTCGTCTAACAATTAAGCCCTTGTCAAAGTTGCTCTGACCCGTTCGTTTGCTCATTTTTCCTTTTCCAACACATCATTTTAACAACTGACTGTTCACTTGTTGTCTAATATATCTTACCCCTTGACAGGTGCTATTGGAAAGAGATGAGCAATATTATTCACTTCACCTGTCAGTTGTTTTAATGTTGTGGCTGATCGCTGTAGAATGTTTCAGTTCAGTGGTAGTAGTAACTTACTAGCCGACAGTGACAGTCACGAGTGCGATAAACATTTCAATAGTAACAGTGAGATCAACCAATGAGATATGTCGCTGTTACACTTTAGGATTGTGGATAGTGTAGTACCCCATGACATTGCGAATAAAACATGTTTTTCTTAAAACAAGGTTGATATCATACAGACTTGTGGCTTCTATGGGACCATATACATAGTTTCCCAATCATAGCTCGTGGTCTACCTTGGATGGTTACGACTTTATGGCTAATAATCAAAATCCTATATTCAAAATATGAATGGGATTCACACTTTTGAGATCTGTTGACCTAATCGTCATTAACAAGACGAAGATAACCAAGATAACCTCATAATTGTCTGGTAAAGCCATTAAGTCATTTTATCACAAGGCCAGACTTTGCACTTTGTGTGTGTGTGTGTGTGTAAATGTGTTTTTGAAGGGGGTCGGGATCATTCAAGGGCCTTATTCAGCGACCTACTGATTACTTTGTACAGTAAAATAAACAGTGAGAGAAGACTCCACTGTCCAAAACAGATAGTGTTGTCACTCTTGGCCCAATCCCCAGAAACTAGGATGTGTTTAATCTAGTCTTTATACTCGTATCAAAGCAGGGTGTGTGTGTTTCTGTTGTCTATTTTGCATTTTCAATGGATTTAACAAGATCTACTGCAAAGTCCTATAATTGTCTAATTTGCATCTCTATATCCAGTATCTCCCTCTCTTTCTCTTTCATTCTCACTGCCCCTCTTTATATCTGGCACTCTCTTATTTATCTCTCTCTCTCTCAAACACATACACAGACACACATCCAGTTACACTTTGCTACACGTCGTTTTCATCTCAAAATCTTTCAGCTTTGCTTTTTGTAAAGAGCTGTGTGTTCATGTGTCTGTGTGTGTTGTTGTGTGTTAATGCATAAACCACTGTACTTCCGCATTGCATTTCACATACTTCATAGTGTACTCATAATCACTTTGATTTACTTTGACATGGCTAAGAAGACCTGTATGGTGGTGTGATGTGTAGTGGATGTCATAACATCCACATTCAGCTACAATCCCCTTGAAAAATAAAACCCAGTGTGGGGTTTTTTTCTTGGCCTGCTTAACGTGTCTTTTGTCCTCTTTAGGGAGTCCATCACGTGCTGTGTCCACCATGTCCCTGTCGGTTCGCCCGTCCAGGCGTGTCGTCTCCAGGTCCATCACTAGGAGCCAGAGCTTTGCTGGAGTCAACACCTACGATAAGCCATACAGGTATGCACGTACACACACATACTGTAGACTCACACACAGACATAAAAGCAATGGGCCTTAATCACAAACAGTGTACAGATCTGTGCTTAAATTGTGCGTACACCTTTTCCAAGTCAAAATCTGGAATTCACCAATACCACCTTACCTTTGTACGTATAATTGTGCGAACAAATTTAGAACTCTGTACTTCGTACGCACAAATCACCAAGTCCTCAGGTCAGAAAATGATCAATTATAATTTGTGAGAGCGTAGTTGGCTCTCACAAAATGCTAAGACCATCAATTAACACCTTTGTACCTGCAACTGGTTAACTTTAGACACTCTAGACACACTTTAGACACAGGTTGTAAAGGATTCACATCAATCTCCGAGCAGGTGTGACAATATTTAGCTTTTTAAGAGAATATTGAGGATATTGATATTAAGAGAGTTGAAAGGTAAATTACAAGTTCTAAATAGTCAAGTGCAACAAAAATACCTCATTTTCCTTTATTTTGATGTCCATTACATGCATTCCATATACAGTCCTTTCAAACTCCTCCTCCCCATTGTTTGCCCGGGTAGTTTTGTTGGCAGTTGCTCATCGCTGATCTATTTCACATTACATTACTTTTCCCCTCCTTTTTTTAAAAAAAAGCTTGAAAATATCTAGACATCTGCAACAGCTCAAAGCCCATCGCTGACCCGTTCAGACTTAACAGTCAGTGGTGATGTGAGCACTCGCAACGATGAGTCTCCAATGATTGTCGCCGATCTGCAGCAGCCAGCTCGGGGCAAAAGTTGTTTAGTCTGAGGCAATACCTGTAGAGAGAAATCCAAAAAAAACCTGCAGACATGCTGCATCTCTTCTGTCAGCTGGAGATTAGTTATGCATATTTAAATCCCTCCGTCTTCAAAGCTGAAACATATGAGTATATTGGACAATAAGTAAACCAGTGGCTGTCATACCAAACATGTCAAATGATCTCCTTCTGGCTACTACTTTCAAAACAAGATGTCCGGGCACACGTTTCTGAGAAATGTTCTGTAATTGACATGTGAAATGATCCTGTAGATGAGTATAACATTAACAATGTCAATATTTGATTGTGATGAAGATTGGGATGACAGGAGCCATGACAACTGTATCAAGGTGCATTGTTCTGCCATTATTCCAGGAACCTATCAGTGTTCACCACTCCGGGTCTCACCAGAAAGCCTAGCAGGGCCAGCAGAATGTTCACTATTTCGACCAAGACCAACCCACTGCCCAAAATACCTCAGCCTGAAAGACTGGACGAAGTGTACGAGGCTCTGAAGAAGGGGCTACAGTGAGTCATTCTTAAACGGCTCAACACAAATCTTAACATGAACCTCCTTGTATAAACCAGTAATTAGGGATCTAAGCCCATAGGGCTGAAACCATATTGTTCTTGTTTTGTTTTTTGTTTTTTTCGTCATTTCTTTTAAATGAGAAAAGCCCAACTATTGATGTGTATGTTTGTGTAGATTATAGAAGGAGGTAGAACATTCCAGGCTCTGAAGGTCCTGCCATGGTTTGTGTACCATGTCATGCACTGATCCAGCTGATTTAGCTAGTTATTTGGATCACTGAGTTGTGCTAACTAGCAAAACCATGTTTTGCTAGTTGGACTCCATGGGAAATTATGCATATTTAATAGCATACTTTTACCATTTTAATTTTCATATGTGATTTTCCAATGACTTTACTTTGTATTGGATACAGGTCATACCTCCAAGTTCACCAGATGGAGTTAGATAGCCTCAGCAGACAGATCAAAGAGTCAAAGCGAAATTCTCGACTGGTGAGTTGTTGACATGTCTGCTCAATATATTTTGTTTTGTGAAGTCCACAATGATGTACAGTACCAGCAAAACTATGCAGTCTATGTAGACCTTTTTGCCATTGCTAGTTACCATTAGCATGCTTTAAAATCTTGTGGAAAAGGCATATCTAGTTGTTCGCATCTCGTACTACAAGACTATAAATGTCACCGTTGCCTGTCGTTTGTGGAAAGATAAGCGAAAATACTTTATGAATCCCCAAAGGGAAGTTCCAAGGTTGCAGCAGCAATGACATACTGTACATGACAAAACACACATAATTCACAAATCACACGTTATTTTTGAATCAATTACTATGTATATACAATATATACATATATACACATATATACATATATACATATATATACGTATATATATATATATATATATACACACACATACGCATACACATACACACTTAGTGGAAGTTAAATGTAAAGTAAAAATGTGCCTTGTGCATTGCCATTTAGAGGAGGGGTTTCTCTCCTGGCACAGAGGGGAGTCATTGTAGGTGGCGATTGCAGTGGGCAGGAATGGCCTCCTTACATGGTCCTTACAGGACCCTCACAGGAGGAGGTCCACTGAAGGGGAGGAGGTCCACTGAAGGGGCCTCTGGCTGAAGACACTTTGTTGTCTGAACAGTTGTGTAGGGGGTGTGCAGTGTTGTCCATTATGCTGAGCAGCTTATGCAACATCCTTCTCTCCACAACCAGCTCTAGGGGCTCCAGAGCAGTCCCCAGCACAGAGCCAGCCTTTTTTTATCAGTTTGAATGGATAATTTAGCCACATATGCCACACATATTTAGCCACATTTGTACTGAAACTACAATTTATATATACCATGGGGATTGGGCATTTATTTTCATTGTTTAGCATTTAGAAAAGCATTGCCAAAACTTAACCTTCCAACCAGCCAAGATAAATTCTTGTGTTTTCATTTCATGCTTTTCACAGTTTTTTTTTTCAGCTATGATGATTATGAACATAGTGTAGGCACATTTTTTAGGAATGAAATTTGAGAAGCAACCAGTGCCCTCAATTTTTTAATTTATGCACCCAAACCCTGTCCCCGTCACGTTGTATCATTGTTGTTGGTCTCGCATTGCAAGCTGCCAATGGAGATGACTGACTTCCTGTCGCAATTTTCGCAGTAACTGATGTGAATGTCCAGTAAACGGTGATAGACACCATTTACACAGGTTCACACAGCATTTCACATCATAGCTGTTGTTCAAACTTGGCATTTCTATGACGAATTTCATGCATGAGAGATGTTTGATGGCTTGGCGGTTTCCTCTCTATTTCAGGGCTTCCTGTATGAACTGGACAAGGTGAGTAAAGAACTAGTGCTGATGAGAGTTAGAAGACTGTAATAGACTAGATGCAGAACCTTTTTAGAAAAAGTCAGTTCAGTACTGCAACTCACTTTAAATCTCCTTTCACATGCAAAACGGTAAGATCATAATGTAGTCAGCCAGACTTAATATGTTTTACCTAAAAAAAAAAAAATGGTTGTAACCATGCAAATCACCTCTTTTGTCTATATCCGCGCAAACGTAAAGACTAGAAACAGGAAGTTTAACCCGCTTCCTACTGTAGCCAATGTTAACTTTGGATGTCCTGCGGAAAATGCAAAATGTAGTTTTAAATTGAACGTGTATTCAAAGTATGTTCAAAATACACGTGACAGATAAAGTTTCCTGTTTGTCGAAAAGGACATTTAATATGTTTATTTAAAACTTGTTGGACTGCATTTAAGCACAGTGAGAATCCGCAGCAGAGAAGTAGATTTCTCAATAGTAAAAGTTGTAATGAGAAGTTATTATGTTACAAACTGATATGAATGGTGGTGAACTTTAAGATGGGAGTGTTTTAGTAAGACTTGGGTAGACATTGAACCTATCCTTTAACTTTCATTGCTTTTGGAAATCAAGTCTCAAAAGTATACTGACTTGACTATGAAGCACTTAAAAACGACCAATCCAAGTATATAAAAAGTACTCCTTGGTTTGATGTAGTGTGTCAATTATCAATAAAGAGGCCATTTCAATAATGAAGTAGCTTCTAGCTAGCCAACTTGCTTTGTTGATTTTCAGCAACAGAGACTTTTCGACCTGCTACATATCTTAGCCAGAAGTATGTTTGTGAGACTGAATGCCAAAGCAATATACAGTAACTCAATTGAGAGAGAAATATCTCCACGCAGCATTCACATAAGCTATTGATAACAGTAAGATTCAGTATATGGACATCTATAGAGGTAGGCAACATATACAGTCAAATGTTCTGTCAGGTGTTTTCTCAATAAATTGTTACTTATTCTGAACTGCTATTTGTCTGTGCACCAACTCCTTACAGCAAGTCAAAGTGAATGAGAGATTCATAAGACGGCTAGAGTTCCACCTCAGCAAGGTAAGCACTTCACATCCTGGTCCTTGTAAAATAACATTTATGCTAAATGTAATTGGTGGTGACGTTTTCGAGCTGTGAAAAATGTATTCAATAAATAATGTATGTTTAGAGACATTTCATGGCAAAGCATACGGAAATTACTTGCTTGTCTGATGGGATGATGGTAAAAAATGTTGTGTTCCTTTGTGTGTTCCTTCCTGTCATGTAGCATTAGAGTTGCATTTCCCATACCCATACCCACTATTTTGAGTTATGCCATTGCACTGGTGCGCTGCCATGGTATTGGTGCATGCCAAGTTGAAACCACATCGTCCTTTCGCGAGAAGGCCTGGAGTATCGAGGCTCAATCATCTCTAACTTTTTAGATTGGACTTGGCTTGTATAAACAGAAATAACCCAGAAAAATTAACTATGGGAAATGTACCACCATTTACAAGGGACCCCCAAGATTGGTAAATAGATAGATTGTTTTTGCTAGGAAAATCAGCAACCAGCGATAAACATTTTTCACCAGATTTTACCAACACTAGCTTGCGTCAGTAATGGAGAGTGAAGCTGAACGTAGTAGAATCACTCAATAGACATGAGTCAAGCCAAAAGGCCATTGTCGCGCAGTCATACAGTGTGAAGATGACGCCATGGCCGGGGGGGGGGGGCGGTTAAAATGCCATGGGTAATGTGGCACGGATCACACGGTCCATTTTAATACATGATCTAAAATAGAAACACACAGTTTTTTTCATTTTGTTTGGAGAAATGGGTGGGAGATTTTGAGAAGTGGTGCAAATTGGCAGAGCTGAGACGTCACACTTATCTCTCTCTCTTTATCGCAGGAAGGGGGGGTCCAGACCCTGTCCCTTCCATAATTTCCACCCCTGGGTGAGTGGGCCTGCCAGCTTGGATAATCAGAGGTCCTGTTATGCAAAGGATCGTTTTAACAAGAGCTTGAAATGTCGAAATTTAGGTGTTAGAATCGGTTAACATGATGACTTTGGATTGCATACATTGCAGCAGGGAGAGCCGTATGAAAACCTTCAATGGTCTGTAGTCTGTTTAATTTCTACCCTTTATTTATATTTCCTTTCATTTCCACGTGCAGAGCACAGTGGACTCTCTGACTGCGTAAGATCTGTGTGTGTGCGTGTGTGATGTAAGCAGTTTCTCTGATGGTGAAACATTTTAAGCGTTGCACAACAGAACCACAGCTTGGAGAGAGAGAAACCGGCAACACAAGTGGGACCAAAGGCTAAAAATACCTTTGTGCGCTGCTGTGCAATTATAGAGCAAATGCTGCCAACAACATCTTGTACCCTCATTCGAACCCGCAGATCAGCACAAGTGTGCTTAGAACGTTGGAATCCTGGTTATTAACAAATAGCTAGGTTTACTGTTAATCAGCCCCCCTTGCATCAATTCCTGAATTTGTAGGATGCATTAAGTGCTGACATTTGACTTGACTTCCCAGTTGGGATGGTATATGGATCATGATATTGTGGCATGTCACCATTGCTGCTTGATTAAGCTAGCTAGGCCAGCAGTGACATGACATTGTATTCATTGCACACAATTGTTGTGGACAGTAGTAGTGCACAGACTGTGTGGACAGTTGTGTTTTTTTTATGTGGTTTGGTTTCCATGCAACCCCTTCCTACGATTGTTGAATGTAGTTATTCTAGCAAGATCACTCACTACTGATGTCTCTCAGGGACTCTTGATGCAACACTTGAAAGGATGAGTTGCTTGTTGTGGTACATGCCCATACTCGGCTCACTGATTAGTATAGTTATCATATCTGATCTTAAAAGACTTACCAAGATACTTGTCATGAAAATGACGCCATGTTTACTGCTCTCCTTTGTGCATTAATACTCATTTAAGCATCCAGGGGGAATACAAAATGACCCTCCTCTGGTTTTTCCTTTGGTCTCTTTATCTCAATACATTTTAGCTCCTTCAACAACGCTTGGTAGTGGCGATCCAAGATCTTAGGCTTGAACAGATGAGACGAACCATGCAAAGGACGTCACAAAGGGGCTCGGTGGTGGCGTCCCTTGCATGGTTGTTTAACACATTAAGGGAATTTCAGATTTCAGTGAAGTGTAATGTCTTGTCTTGGGTAAAATGCAAATTAACCAGTCATATTATAAAATGCTTTATCTGAAATTTAACACACATTCAACCAATCTCTACATTATATGGATTAGCTTGAATTTTCCTCCCCTTTCAGATACATTTTTTGCCCATTTTGCTGTATATATACACCATACTGGACTATGCTGCACTCCACTGTTCTATACGATACTGTAGTGTTGTACTGTTTATTTTACTTCACTATACCACTGGTTGCCAAACTTTTTATAAGGCCCCCTTGGTCGATTAAACTTGCTCTGAGGTCCTGTATTATACTGTACTGTCCTATACTACAATACTATAATACTATACACCGATCAGCCAAATCATTGAAACAACTTGCCTAATATTGTGCAGGTCCCCCTCGTGCCGCCAAAACAGCTCTGACCCATCGAGGCATTGACTCCTTAAGACCTCTGAAGGTGTCATGCGGTGTCTGGCACCAAGACGTTAGCAGCAGATCCATCAGGGAATACCATTGATATGAATGGGTGTACTTGGTCTGCAACAATGTTTAGGTAGGCGGTGTCAAAGTAGAATCCACATGAATGCCAGGACCAAAGGTTTCCCAGCAGAACATTGCCCAGAGCATCACACTGCCTCTGCCGGCTTGCCTTCTTCCCACAGTGCATCCTGGTGCCATCTCTTCCCCAGGTAAATGACACACACACAGACCCGGCCATCCACATGATCCACATGAGAAAACGTGATACGCAGCGAGCTGCAATGCACTGTGTTCTGACACCTTTATATCATAGCCCGCATTAACTTTTTCAGCAATTTGTGCTACACTAGCTCTTCTGACAAATCGGACCAGACGGCTAGCCTTCGCTCCCCACGCGCATCAATGAATGTGAACGCCCCTGACTGGTTTACCGATTATCCTTCCTTGGACCACTTTTGTTTACCATTGCATATCGGTAACACCCCACAAGATCTGCAGTTTTGGAGATGCTCTGACCCAGTCGTCAAGCCATCACAATTTGACCCTTGTCAGAGTCGCTCAGGTCCTTACACTTGCCAATTTTTCCTGCTTTCAACACATCAATTTCAAGAACTGACTATTCACTTGTTGCCTAATATATCCCATCCCTCAACAGGTGCCACTGAAATGAGAAGATCGATGTTTTTCACTTCACCTGTCAGTGGTTTTAATGTTGTGGCTGATCAGTGTATCATATGTTGCTGTACTATACCATACTGTACTATGTACTATGCCATAATAGAAGCTCTCAAATCCAACTTCAGCAGGACCTGTGGATGGCAGTACACGATTTTGGGTTGGTTTTGGACACCTCCCACACCCTAACCACTGCTAAAATGCCCCTTAGAAGTGAGGCCCAATTCGGTAAAAACAAAGCAAAAGTAGGGCTTCGTGTACAGATTTGTATGTGTCTGCATGTATTCATGCACGTATGTGAGAAACTCGGCCCTCCAAATCGAGTGTTTTTATTTCAAAATCAAAGTATATAAGTCAATGACTAAAAACAACAAACACACAAGGCCTTCAACATGTGTGAACTCACTCTTATTGTAACTGACATTTTGGACCAATATTCAATCTTTGCTACTCCAGAATGGACCCAAGAGTTAGTACCCAAAAAAAAGGGTACTTGTGTGTCCCCGTTATGATGTTCACTCTACGTTTTTGTATACTCGATGCACAAAATAAGTCATCTTCTTGTGTGCTTTGTGTTTTGTCCGCTGTCTCCCCTCATAAAGATCGAGGAGCTGTATGAGGCCTACTGCCGGCAGCGGAGGCTCCGCGATGGGGCAAACAAGATGGTTAAGGCCTTTAACGCCTCGCCCAGCAGCAAAGAGGCCAGGGAGAGCCTGTCAGAAGCCAACAAAGGATACAAGGAGTACACAGAGGTGAGGAGGGTTAGGGCGGGTGGTGTATACAGGGCATGGGGTTGGAAGAGGGGAGAAAGCAAATAGTGTCAGTGTTGAGAGACAATTTACGCCAACTTGTTTCTTTTTAAATGGAATAAGGGTCTTTTCAACTCAAGCAAATTCAGTGAGCTTGATGTATGACAGGTATAACTGATGAAAGTCATTGCGTGTGAGAGAGCATACATGTTTTTATATATACAGTATATGTGTGTGTGTGTGTGTGTGTGTGTGTGTGTGTGTGTGTGTGTGTGTGTGTGTGTGTGTGTGTGTGTGTGTGTGTGTGTGTGTGTGTGTGTGTGTGTCTGTGTGTGTGTATGTGCGTGTGTGTGTGTGTGTGTGTGTGTTTGTGTTGGGTGGGGATACATTGCAGACAACATATGAATATATGCATAACATATTCTCTATCTCCCCCTCTCTACATAACTGTCTCTCTCTCTCTCTCTCTCTCTCTCTCTCTCTCTCTCTCTCTCTCTCTCTCTCTCTCTCTCTCCCCCTCTCTTCTTTCTTTAGAACATGTGTGTACTGGAAAGCGAGTTGGAGAACCAGCTGGGAGAGTTTCATGTTAGGATGAAAGGTGGGAATGCACTGCAAAAAAATGTGAAATTTTCCTTCATAAGTTTAACCTAAGACAAAACAAGACGAAGGGTGGGTGACTAAGTTCTTCTTATGCTCTTCGATAAAAATCCCTTTTTTTTCTCTTCTTAAACTTTGTCCCCACCCAAAAAGCCAACCAAAGGGACTATCTTCCTTCATTTCATTCCCACATTCCTCTGCTCTTCTTGTGTAGTTTCACATTTGTTGTTCCGCTTGGGGCGGCTTTTGGTACAATTCCCTGGCTCATGTTCCAGAAGCATAGCACAGCTCTAGTACACTTCTAAAACAACGTACAAACAAAAGTTACATTTTGATACATTATCTTCCTGGTTTTGGTCGCAGTTCAGTGTTGGTGATCGCATGACTGGCACATGTTGCACCACAGGCCATCCCAGTATATGATGGATGTAACATGCTAGTGTGTCTTTATTGCGAGGCCTGCGTTCTGCTCTTGGCACTGTTGTGATTTATGATGGTGTTTTGTAACGTACACTGATTTTTGACTTTGTGTCTTGCAGGTCTGGCAGGATTTGCCAGGTTGTGCGCAGGGGACCAATATGAGGTCGGTCTCTCTTTCTCAAGTCAGTTTGTCTATTTCACATATAAACATCTATATGCACACATCAAAAATTTGGCCATAATATTCTTTGGTGAAGAGTGCATTGAGGTTCTTTTTGTTAAGGAAAACTGAAAATACAAGGAATAGAATATTACTAAAAAACATTTTCTAGAGATTTCTAAACCTTTTCTGTGGACTAAAGTTGAAATGAAACACATTGAAAGGTTATCAAATTGTATTGAAATGAAAATAATTATTGTTTTAATTTATTTTGTGTCTTTGTTCTTCA
The DNA here is from genome assembly GCF_960531495.2 of Zeus faber. NCBI lineage: Eukaryota > Metazoa > Chordata > Actinopteri > Zeiformes > Zeidae > Zeus > Zeus faber. The sequence continues at coordinate 1,995,985 of NC_137201.1, forward strand.
TTAAAGTTTTTGCATTGATTTGCAGCAAAAGATGTCCCTGTCCAACAGCAGGGAATCAAATCCACTAGATGGCGCTTATGCCTGCTTGATCCAAATGAAAGTCCAAGGCAAAATAGGCAAAGGGATTTGGCATAATTCATATTGAATGCAACTGATTCACAGTTTGCATTTCACCAAAATGTATGATTATGTATTAGAATCAAATGAGAATTCCCCTCACAACTCAGAGCCAACTGACTCTTCTGACTCTAGTCCATTGTTCTGCATTACACCAGAATCAAACAAACCAAGAATCTGAATATTGAATAACTCTTTACTGAATTCTCACTTTCAGGGTGAAATGTGAGCTTTTTCTGATGAACAAGGGCTGCTATTCTGTGTGGAACTGATGAATTATTACATACATTACCTTGCAATTTGACCTTGAAACATGTGTATGTGTTTGCGTGTGCACATGTCTCTCTCAGATATTTATGAAGTACGGTCGCCAGAGATGGAAACTGAAGGGAAGGATGGAGATCAATGCCAAACAGGTCTGGGACAGCGAAGAGATGGTGTTTTTACCCCTCATTACAGAGTTCCTCTCTATTAAGGTGACTCTCTTTCTTTGGTGTCATTTTTTGTTATCAAAGACTGCTCGGCTACTTTCTACACCAAACAAAGAATTTGAGTTCTCGTGGTATGGCTGTGAGCCTGCAGGGGTTTCTAGACAAAGGTACAGGAAATTTGGGTTCCTTAGCTTCTCCCCTCCCCTGCAATTGGCTGGTTATTGGGAGAATTCATTCGCTGTTAAATTTGCAAAAAGGCAGGGGGCCGATGGTGGTTCCCAACTGGTCTAAGCTTTGTCACGACCCAAACATAATTTGAGATTTTAACTATTCTAATTCTAATCATTTTTCTCAAAACTAGTAGTGAAGTAGTCCACAATGATTTTGTTATATGCTAAGATGTAGAAAGGTTGAATGTAGGAAGTGACAATCTGATATTTTGATTAAATTTGACCTGGGTACATCATGATGTATGATGGATGGTGTGGGACGTTTGGGATATGAGGTCATGATATCCATGCACGGCAGTTGGAAATGGTGTTTCAAAATAAAAGGAAAATTCAGATTCACAAACAGTACAGATTAAAACTTCTTTAATTTGTATTTGTACTGATAGCTGGTTAAATCCGGGTATCCAAATCAGAGAATACCCCGAATACAAAATCTGATACCGCTATATTATTATTTGGATTAAATGGATTTCATGGATAACATGCAAGTCATGCTCTTTTGAGGGTCTAAATCTAAATTTATAAATCTATACTGTTCCGTATTCAACAAAGCATCAGATTGCTGCTCTGTATCGGACAATACTTGATGTTTAGGACACAGGAATCAGTATCAGAGCAAATTTGATGTTTCCCTTCCTAAATGGCGATATTAAACTTGTTACATGAAGTTGAAGGAATTACTATTTCATTATGCAGGTCTTTACTTGAAGGGTTGCATGCTTTACATTTTTAAACGTTGTTTAAGGTGTGTTGAGGTGAGAGAGATGGGGGTTTCTACGGTTACTGGTTTGAAACGGTTTGGGGAATCCCAGTAAGAGGGTAATGAGCAAATCTAAACAGTACAAATCGTACTGAGGAACTTCTTTGCGGGAGCACTTGGATATGTTCTCCCAGGGACTCTTTTTTAAATGCAGAATGTGTCAACTTACAGTATAGAAGTTTATTCGCAGATAAACGGTCTCATTCTCAATGTTCTGCTTTTCTGGTGTCCTCTAGGTGACAGAGCTGAAAAGCTTGGCCAATCATGTGGTGGTAGGGAGTGTGTCGTGCGAGACCAAAGACTTGTTTGCGGCACTTCCCCAGACCGTGGCCGTGGATATTAACGACCTGGGGACGATCAAACTCAGCCTCGAGGTCACATGGAGGTGAGTCCTGCCCCATCTGCCATTTGTTCAGTTGGTCTTTCATTGAAATGATATCCTTCTACAGTGGTGAACATCTCCTGTGTTGTAGCTGCATCAAGCAATATTTCTGTTAGTGAATTGAATCATAAGACTTCCTCTAATGAGAAAGATTGCTAAATTCTGCCAATGGCCCCGAGAATAATCTCCTCAGTCTACTGTGACGTGATTTTCGGCTAACTGTTTTGACGGTTCATCAGAGCTAACTGAGATTGTACGGCTACCCGTTTAGCTCAAAATAGGGGAGAGCCTGTGAGTAAGTAAAGGAGTGGATGGTGAAGAGACTTCTGCACACATTCAATTCGATTAAAGGACATTTGACAGAAAAGTTGCTTCATTAAACAAGCATATCTTCATTTCAGGTTGTTTTTTTTATGTTTTGACAACTTCCATTTGTTCTTCTATGCACGGGTCACTCTACATGGGTGTGAGAATCTTGTTCTTTTTTGGTGAAGAGAATCTAACATCTGATGTACCAAAAATGATTTATAGTTTTTACAAGGCCAACACAGAGGTTGGTCTTGTTTTGCTCGTGCTATTCGCTTATGCAGTTGATTGATTGAGTTACTACTAGTAACTATTAGTTAATATTTAGTTACTCATCTACCCTTTTAGTTAACTGTGAACTAAACGCCATTCTCCGCTCCCTCTCTGAATGTCCTCTCCTCTGATCACGTCCCTTCAACAGTCCATTTGATAAGGACGACCAGACCTCTGCAGCAAGTACTGTCAACAAAGCCCCCACTGTCAACAAGAGGTTCTCCACGGTCTTCAACCAGAGCCCGCCTGACACGCCATCACTACGGGAACAGGCATTCTATGTGAGTCCTTGTGCAACCAACAGAAAAGCCCTTCCACATGTAAAGTATACGGCACATACGTTTTATTACAGCAGAGCTACCCAACAGTCTAGATGTAGCTTTGAGACATGCCATGAAATCATACTAGGCCATTTGAAGGAGCAGTGAGATATAATCTTTTTCAGCAAGCATCCTGTTGCTTACATTTTGGAAGTTTTGTTGATATTTCTTCCTTTCTAAACCATGTAGATAAAAGCAGACATGCGTCTTCAATCCTCTTAAAGCCATAAGGACGTTTTGGTTTTTTGACTGGATCCATAGACTTGCATTGCTTTTGCAAACTATGTATTAGGTTGTCTGTAAAATGACCAGTTATCGACCCCGTTTGTCATGTAAGTGGGGTGAAGTGGCCTGTACATGGCATAGATATTAAGCACACCATAATGACATTATTATCGAGCACAAACCCTTCCTTTCTCTGTCGTGTTTGCCCCCTTCATCCTAATGCACTCTGACTCTGCTAATGAGCAGTCCCTGCCGCGAAGCCTCCCTAGCAGGCAGCGCTGGGCTCTGCTGGACGTGTTCACAGACACTCTGGGCCATAGTTGCTCCTGTAGCGACAACTCCCCGGCGAGGCCATCCACTGCAGTAAGTTATGAGGGAAAGGGAAAACAGAACACAGATCCCCTCTACCCTTTCCCCTAGAGGTTGTAGTAGTATGGAACTCTCCACTGTATAGAACCACTTAGAAACAATAGAGCACACTCCAAAAACCTACTTAGAACCACCTACTGTTAGAGTGTATGTTTGAGTAGAACCCTCAAGACCTCTTAAGGTCACATGACTTAGAACTAACATTAGAAAAGTCATATCCAGTCAAAGCTACTATTGCATGGCAACTATCGAGTAGCTAATATAGTGATTTTGTGATTCTTGGAGAAATTTGTACTTCACATTGACTGGTCAGTCAATTGACTTGAATGGCACAAAATAAAACTGCAAGCCACATTAAGAGACTTAATCTTGTGTGGGTATTCTGTGAGATTGAATATCTCTATCGGTGTCAAGTTCAAAAGCTGTGGACTCACAAATCTAGAGATTGTTTATTAATGTGTGCTGACAATTATTGACACAAAATAAATGGGCAACTTTGTGCGAGCCAGTCAGCCAGTCAGAACCACCAGAAAGTGCTTTTTCCTTCCGTCCAATCTGTCCAACCATCACTTTTAGGTGCACTTGAATAGACATGCACATACATTGTTTGCTTTATAATTTGGAGTTTTTAGTTTTTGCAAAGAAAAATACATTTTTTCCATACACATCTGTGTCCCTAGTAAATCCCTAAAGCAATTCATGTTCATGACAAAATGTCTGGCCAGTCTCTCAACCTTTCTCAAGAACAAGTTGCATTTAACAACAGGATCACCAAGCTTCAACCCAAGCATAATTTAAATGTTGGTTACCATCACAAACTGTTCATGCACAACCTCACTTCGCTTCGCTTCACAGAAATGAAACATAGAAAAAAACGACTCTGCTGCAACTTCTCACTGCGCTTAATGGGGACCTATTATGAAAAGTCACTTTTTCAGTGCTTGTGCACATACATTTGGGTCTCTGATGGGCCTACTAACACACAAACTGTAAAATAAGACAACCCAGTGAGTTTTTTGTGAACATCAGAAAACATCATAAATCATGCCGTTCAGCTTTGCAGCCCTGATTTACATCATCCAGGGCTTCAGAAGAATTAGAACCGCCCTCCATCTGAGCAACACCCACGACTGGAGCGCTATCGGGCCTGCTAGCGTCAAAGCTAAGAACTAAGCATGGAAAGTGCTCTGTTGTTGGCTTACAGACCAGCACAAATCTTTTAAAAGAAAGACTAAAAACTGCAGGCTTTGGAAATGTAAGTACAGTGGTACTTGGACTTACGAGTTCAATTCGTTCCGTGACAGAGCTCGTAATTCAATCTGCTCGGATAGCAAATCAATTTTCCCCATTGAAATTAATTGAAATGCAATTAATCCGTTCCAGCCCCCAAAAAACCACCCCACTTTTTTTCTGTTACGTGTTTTTAAATAAGGAAAATGTAATTATGAATAACAAATATTGTATAAAAACATAATAAAACACAATAAAAGAGAATGTGTAGATCATTTTTGCCTTCTCGCAGATGATACCCTCCGTCACGCTATCTCCTGCGAGCTGCTCTCTGTCAACCACACCAACAGCAGATTCTCCATCTTTTCATGGACAGCGGTCCGCAGCTTAGAAATTATTTTAACACCCTTGGCTGGCGTAATACCCTTTATCATCTCCCTCTGCTTCAGTATGGTACCTATCGTAGAAGTACTACGCTCGTACTGCCTCGCCAATTCCATCACACTCACACCTCGCTCATGTTTTTCTATGATTTGGTGCTTTAAGTCAATGGACATCATCCGCTTCTTCTCAGCACTTGGCAAAAAATTGGCAAAATAACTGCACAAAAAGCACAAAACGCTAGCACAAAACACAAAAGCGATGTTCCAAGCTCAGGTAACCAAGTGAAGTGAAGGAGTGAGACGCGGGATGCTGGCCGCATTCGCTCGCCACGCCAACTAGCAGCAGCACCTGGAGCTCACTCCTCGTAACTGAAATTTTTGCTCGCAAATCAATACAAAAAATCGACGGAACGACGGCTCGTAACTCGGAAAACTCGTATGTTAGTGCACTCGTAACTCAAGGTACCACTGTATTTAAAAAACAATTCTGTTGTGTGTTTCTTTCCCCCCCAAAAAAGTATGTGGTAGGTTGACTGTAGTCTGCGCCGCCCAATCCACTGTGCGTTTCTCCAACAAAACCAATAAAAATTGTGTTTTTATGGTAGATGTATTTATTTGATTTATTTTATCTTTCCCCTGGCATTTTAGAATGACTAGAATGTGTGATCTGAGTGTTTTTTTGTTTTTTTTTGCAAAAAACAAACAAACATGTTTTAGGGACCTAAAATACCGACATTAACTTGTGTTCATTTAATGCTAATTACTCAAGGAGCATAATAGATCATCTTTAAATGCAGTCCAGTGGGACTGGGCAAACATTTAAGCCTATGCTTAAGCCTAACAATTATGCAAGATTGTTGAAACATGACCATTTCTACTGATAATCCCCTGTCCTTCCCTCGTCTCCCATTGATCCTTGGTGTGCTCTTTACTAGAATTGTGTCTTTCATCGTGTGAGTGAGTAACCAAGAATGACTCAAGGGGCCCTTTTTATATGATAATAAAGGGGTTCAATCTGGCACCGAAGGTGAAAATGGGAACCAAGCATTATCCATCGCTAAATCATTTGTATAAAAAAAGCTTAATGTCTTTGACTCAGCAACTTGAGTTTCAAGTTACTCAAGTTTTTTGTTTTCCCAAAACCAACAAGACTGACAATCAATCTAATCAACTGTAGCATGTTTAGCTACGTTAGAAATTGAAATTGCACTCGTTAAAAAGGGTATCAATTTATGTGGCATTATATAATTTATTAAACTATTAAATGATCATATTAAATGACTTTTATTCACGGGGCACCAGTCCCAGCTGGGAGAACAGTAAATAAACCAAATGAACTATAATTGATCAGTCTCTTAAGGATTGGAGTTCTTGGTCCAATATATTGACCTCTGTCTTAAATTTCTACACGAACAGACAAACTTCTTTCTAATAAATGAGATTTATTTTATCATGCTAAGTAATTGAATAAAATTAAAACTAAAATGAAAAATTAAACTTAGCGACAATAGTGAGATAGGAAGTTATGTGACTCTTAAATCAAAATAATAAAATGAGGCACACACTAAGGGCAGTTCTCTAAAAGTTCTCTCTCACTTCTCTAAAAGGGGAATTAATTCAATTTGACATCAACCCTTATCATGGAGTACGTTGGAAGCCTTTGTCTGACTGTTCGGCGAGTCAGAGGTACAGAGTTTCCACTGAAACAACGCTGCCTACACAGTGTGTAGGCAGCGTTGTGTCCACTGCAACCGCTTGCCTAATTACCGGTTGCGCAGTGTGTGTGTCCAGTGGTTGCTTCCCAGGTGAACCGGGATGGTTACCACACAGACAAGGTTCTGGCTGCAGCCTGCGGCGGGGTGTGGCGACTTCACTTCGAGGGGGCTGTATCGCCCGTGAGTAGCTGGATAGGTTGAAAGCAAAAAAAAATGTATGTTGCAAAAAGCGTAAGGTTAAGTGATACAAAACAAAAAAAAGAAGATAAGAAAACACAATTCTTTAGTTGGGTAGCTTAAGCAGGCTTGTTCAATTAAAATTTAAATTGCCACAAACTTTCACGAAAAACAAAGACATAAAGAAAAGACATGGAAAAATGTAAAATAGAAATAAGAGTTCCCTCAAGCTCTGGGTCTGAGGTCCAGCCTAGCGGTTACATGGCCGATGGCATCTTTTAAACACTCGACAGGGGAGGAAGAGTTTGCCTGCTTCCCCTTCTCAAAATGGCAGAGGAGGCTGAGTTTTTGTGTGCTTCCTCTTTTAACTGGCTGCTGATAATTCCCTGACTAGTAAATGTAATTTAACTTTACACAAAAAAGTCACATAACTCCATAAATCGCTGGGCTCAAACCAATTAATGGTGTTAAAACATATAATCTTGTGATAATGTCTCACATACAAAAATATTAAGAAATAAAAAGCATATGATTCAGACATTGGTCATCTTTTAAAACCTTTCCATCAGGAACATAAATTTGTGACTAATTTACTGTTTAGACGATTTCTAATTACTCACTATTAAAACATAATTTCAACCCTACTAATAAATGGCACAAAGTCATCATCTCTAGCCTGAAAATACACAATGAACATTGTAATCTTGGTGGCCTGATCAAGAAGGCCGGCTCTGTCCTGGGGGGCCCCCTGGACCCAGTGGTGGTAGAAAGGAGGATGATGGCTAAGCTGTCATCCATGATGGAGAATGAATCCCACCCCATGCATGAGACTCTGAAGGCACTGGAGAGCTCCTTCAGCGATAGGCTACTTCACCCAAAGTGTGGGAAGGAGCGCTATCGCAGGTCCTTCCTTCCTGCGGCTGTCAGACTGTATAACCAACAGTGCAGCCAGTAGACCACACACACACACACATCCACACACACACACACACACACACACACACACACACACACACACACACACACACACACACACACACACACACACCGCCGATACAATAATGGGAATTCATTGGAAACATACCTTTGTCTAGGAAGACTGCGTGGCTGTTGTGTGGCAACTTCGAGCAGGGGTGTGTTTGTCACTGTTACCATAAGTAAGACAAAAAGGTTGTAAGACACAGGCTAGGGCTAAGTGGAGAGGAGACTGTGAAAGAATCCAAGTGCAGTTTTTTTATATTAAAAAAAAAGGAAGTGCAATCCCTGATGTGCAATGTGTCAAGATATGGGCAATACACTTATTACTATCTGGTTCCTATTTATGGTGATATTTTTTTTGCATGTATCCATATATTTTATATTGTTTATAGTGTGTACTTGATATGCTCTTTATTTTCTGCTGTCCCCCTTTTGTTGCTGGAATGATGTAAATTTCCCCGTGTGGGACTAATAAAGGTTTATCTTATCTTATCTTATCTTATCTTACCGTGATTTCTATCCGTTGGCCACTAGATGGCAGCCTGGCAATATGAGAATTATTACATTTATATGGTATTGTAACTTTGTTGTTTTGCATCTTACAACGATGGGAGTTGGGTCATTGTTCATAGAAACATCCGTAGAGATAATGTTACTTCAATTACTGACTGATTTGACATTGGTTCACCTGGGCTATGCAGGCTATATGTGAAAGAAAGGGAAGAGAGAAGGGGTTTGTTTATTCACTCTCGGTTGAGACACAAAACAGAGCCATTTGGTCATCTATCCGTCTGCCTTCGCTCCATCCCAATTGGCATCTTTATTGTTTGGTAATGCAGAAAAGTGTTACAGATCCTGTGAGCTCAGTGAGGGGTTCATACCCCCTGTGGGATTCCAAGGGAGAGGGGCCAAATTGGAGACAGTTTGGCGGTATCCCAATGTCTGTGGAAAGTCACTTAGTGGCTCAGAAACAAACCGGGTTGTACCCGCTACACAACCAATCCATCAATTACTGTCAAATGGAGATTTAGGCAAGGAGATCCAGACTGGTTGATGCCTTTCATCGCTTGATGGATGCATTTCTATGAAGCCCGTCACTTTGTGGTGATGGATAAGGAGGTATTGGGGTATTGATATTAACCCTCTTAAGTACAAGCTGAATTCAGAGAAGCGTTGTGATTTTGGTGTAGTCTGATATTTATCTAAATATAATCAACTTAACACACTCTTACTCCAAAGTGGTTGATATATCTATTTGAAGGAAAATCACAGCTACATTGATATGCCATCAATAGGTTGGTCAGTATCATTATGCAGCTTTTAGATAGATCTAAAACACACAGGATATAAAGAGCATGTTTATGTATGCCAGAAATGTTGTCGTAGCACACACTAGAATATATTGACAAACTGTTTTGTCAACCCAAAAGTTGTTCATCAAGGTCTTGGGTATAAAATGAAGTCAAAATAGTTTATCAAATCTGAATAGGTAAAAACAAGGTTTTATAAAAACTGTTCACAACTTTGTTTCAGTTGACCCACGGTGTGAGAGGAGCCATTAGCTAATGATCTGAAAATTCATGACCCTCTGGTGGGGACTATTAGAGGTGTCGATCTGCAGCAGGCTGGGCCCTCTCTCTGTCAGACTGTCAGACAGAGAAATGAGGCTGTGGGCTAGTGGGAGTGGGGACAGTGAGCAATGCAAGAAATGTCAGAAATGTTTTTAGTTTTGAAAGATTTATTGAAAACGTCACACAAACTATATACAAAAACTCCAAAAAATGGTTTTAGGTGATTGGTGAGAAGAGCAACTCTAGAACCAACAATCACGTTATAAGTCAAATTAAAATTTGAATTCATGAACAAAAAATAAATAAATAAATATATATATATATAGAGAGAGAGAGAGAGAGAGAGAGAGAGAGAGAGAGAGAGAGAGGAGCAGGAGCATGCGGTCTGCTGGCCTGCTTGCTGGGCTAGGTGCAAGATGATTTTCTGTGGCAGCTTGTAGAGGTGCTCTCATACTGTAAAAGCAAATTAATGAAGTGTAAGGAAATGTGATATTTACATCAGACATATCTCTACAGACTACATTCAGTACATCACACCTGGCAGGGGAATGCCACATATTACATACAGCTCACAAGCTTATGGACTGAAAGAAAAATCTCATCTCTTTACCATGTAGCTACCGCCGTTGGTAACGTTAACTAACTTGACGGTGTTCTCGTTGCGGCAAACAGGATTCCATGAAATGGTCTCTAGTAGCTTAGCTAGCTACTCATCCACCAAGCACTCTGGCTAGCTAACGTTAGCGTTAGTGAACGGGTGTACAAGACGCAGAAGAAATTTTTTTTTTTTACTCATTTTAGTGTTCACATGCAGCACCTTTGCGGCAGCAGAGAGTCAGACCGGAGTCAGATCTCCAGTGCTGTCCATCCCCCGGTCCAGATTCCCATCAGTTTGGATGGAAGGCGAACACACGTTTCAAACTCAACAGGTTTTAAATCCACTGTGCAATGCATCTCCGCATCTCTGCATCAATCGCATCCCTCACAGCCTGTCAAGGAACCAAGTCAGGACATTCAAAGTCTCGGACAGAGGGGACGGTGGGATGTAAAGCGCTCCTCCCCTTTTCTTTCCAATGGCGGAGTTTCTTGTTTTCCCCCCTTTTCATCTTCATTATTTGGAGAACAATAATCTGTGAATGTGTCCGTGCATCAGATCCAAGGGACTCATCCACCGATTTTGGATCCTACACACATGGACGCCCATTTTAACACATTCTACCCTTAATGCTAAAACAGTTGAAAATCTTTAATTTTTCTTTTAATTTTTTTTAAGTTTAAGCATTATTGCAGAGTACAAGTTGCAGGGGCTGCAGCCAGCACTAGGGGGGGCTGCAGCCCTGGCAGCTGGCGCTAGCAACTCATCAGTGTACAAAAAGTCAATTCAGTAATTCAGTTTTTCCAATTCGATTTTTAAAATGCATTTTTAGCTACATTTTGATTGAATGCCTCTTTAACCTAACCTATTTTGGCACTTAACCCATAGCTATATACAGGTACTCCTCACTTAACGACCTACCCGTTTCACGACCATTCGGACTTAGAATCAGCTCTCTGACCAGTCTGTATTGTACAATACCGCTTGCGTACAATAATTAATCTTGAATCTTGAATACCGCGGCATGCGTGCTGCATGCGCGGCATCTCAGCGTCAAGCATCTCATCTCATCACCATTCTCAGTCTCAGTCTCGTTCCTGCAGTCTGTCAGTATTCACTACACTAGTGTTTGCATTCACCACGGCCCCTTTCTGTGAAATAACACGGGTCCTCACTTATCGACCAATTTGCTTAATGACCTGCTCCTAGGAACGGAACTCGATTGTTAAGTGAGGAGTACCTGTATTACAAAAAATTTACCAAAAAACAAAATTATAAACATTAGACAATTAGACAAAGATCAAGGGATTAGGGGATTAGAGACTGGACCTCCTCTTCTGCCAAGTGGTATAGCCTGAATCCTCACTTTCAATGTGTCCTGACTCTTTGCAAGTTTGTAAGTTGGATGTTGTCATTTCCCGAATATTAATAAAATAATCAATGTCAAAGGCTTTTTTTTTCAGCTAGGTTTTTACCTACGTATGTTTTCCCTTAATGGAACTTGGTATATCCATTTCTGTAAAGTGTTAATTTTGCAACCAATAAGATAAAAACATCAACATGCATTGTAACAGCGTTGATTATGTGAAATGCCTTTTTTCATTTCAAGGAAATTAATTCTAGAAATGTCCAGAAAACACTTAACATTAAAGGCATATTTGGCCAAGGCTGATGTCACATTTGATTGCCTGTCTTGTGAGTTCTATGGGTATCACTTAGATGTCCTCAATCCAGGCTTGTAAATCTTCCTTTTCATGTCCATCTTACAGAACATGCTTCGTCGCCACGACGAGTTAGAAAACGGAACGGCTTGGTCTAATTCCTCTGAATCGTCGGATGATTCCTTCAGCCCTCAGTTATCTGTGGGAGGACAACGCAACTCCACATCCGACAAGGTGACCTAGTGGACCCTGATTGAGATTGATTCCCCTCTCTCTCTGCTCCCTCTTTCTCTCTGTCCCTCAAACATTGGTTCTGTTAATGGTTTCCAAAGTACCACAAAATCCCTCAATCCATCCACATAGGTTTCATCATATATTAACTTAGCCTCATAGCCACATCTAGTGTTGAAAAGGATATAGTAGATAGAGAGTGAATTGAATTAGTAAGTCAGTGTCATCTTGGGTTTTATCCCCAGCCAGCGGTGGTCACTCCAGAGCAGCACCCCGTAGCGACAGGAAGTGGTACTCCACAGATAGATGTCACCTTCTGCCCCAAAGGCTCCGCTTCTTCAACTCCAAAATCCGCCCACGATGCGCTTGCCACCGACGAAGCGATGACACAGTATGAAGGAGAGGCCCAAAGGTCAGTTCCTTTTCTATTTCCGTCTGTTTGTTTCTCATTTCTTCATCATGTCTTTGTACATACAATAGGGTGCTTGCTTGTGATCCATAGTCAGGCAAACGCAACCAGATGTGTTCTTCTACATCAGCTTACTGTTTGCTGTTTGTTTACTGTCTTGCTCTTGAAATCCTTTTGTGTTGAAGTGAAATGTGCAATATTAATTTCGCTGTTGATCAAAGGACACCTCCCTCGTTTACAAGTATTAAACACTAGATAAGTTGTTTTGTTCTGTAGCCTTGCATTTAGCTAACACTGGTGGAATACAGCCTGTCGCTATCGAAGAACTGGGAGGAAATTTATATTGAGCTTTTCCAAATCTGAATTTCCCAGAGTGTCCCTTTCAACAGGTATTTATAAAAAAGAGAGGTATATGACTGTCCAAGCTGGCATGTCCACTACAATGAAATAAAACCATTTCTTCAGACTCGTTCTCGAAAGACTTTTGAAGTCCACTGAGCGACTGAACAATCCACCAGCTCATCTGCCTCGCTATTATTCTCTGAATAATAGCGAGGGAAAAGTGTAATGAAGGAAAAATGTCCGCATTTTAATTCCTATTTTTTACATTTATCGTTGGTTATTGACAGGGAGGAAGACGACGGGCCAACCATCACATCTACGGTTGGAAGTGAGGAAGACGAGGTCGGCGCACAGTCCCTGCACTCGGTCTCCAACGGACTGGGCTCTCGCTCCTACGAGCGCTCCCTCAGCCACATCAGTGAGGGCAGCGCGGACGGAGTAACCTCTGCAGAGGTGATGTCCTTGGTGTCGGGCATATCCGTCAATGACATTCTAATGGAGCTTCCCGCTGTCAGGACGCCTGAACCAGCACACCTGAGTGCTGCATCCCCGGAAACCGCCGCACCATCATGGGGGGTTGCCGTCTTCGAGGGAGAACGCGCGACAGTGAGTGACAGCTCCAATCACGTAGAGGAGGATGAGTGTATGACCATGGACGGTAACTCCACCGATATGTCCGTTGATCCCAACCTGCTGGGGTTGTGGCATTCCGACACCCTCCCGCAAAGCACAGAGGACGTGGCCTACGTGGCGCACAGGGTGCTGGTGGAGCCAGAGGAGAAAGTTGAGGAAAAGCCAGAGTTGGGAGCAGAACATCCTGTGGTCATGGACAGAGGTGTGGAAGAGGCCCTGGAGGCAGTGGTCTCCTCGTTGGATGACTACAGGGGGCAGTTCCCTGAGCTGCAGCACCTGGAGCAAGAGCTGAGGCTCCTGCAGGTGACACTCAAGGTGAGATACTGTAGGAGGGTATCAAGTGAGTTGTACTTGGCTGCACGGTAGGCACTCAAAAAGTTTTCAAAACCCCCAATAATTAATTTCTTGTGCGCAAATGAATTTGTTGTATTTTCATTTGGAAATATTGGCAAATTGATGAGCAAAGTTCCTATGGTGATCTATGGGGTTTTTCAAAAATATATCCCCTCCTCAAAGTTTGTTTTTTAGAGCAACGTTTTAGAATTTAGTATTATCTCTTCCATGTCTGTTGGAAAGAATGACTTCTGCGCTTTCTTATTTTTAAGTTTCAAATATTGAAAACTGAACGAGATGACGTGAACTCACAGATGTGGCATGAGCTGGCCTTCCCGTAACTTTTTATGAAACTGACATGCAGTGAAGATGGCTCCCTCGCAATCACAGTTACTGGAACAGCATGCGCAGAGGCCTCTTATCTTAACGTGCTGTTTCCTCTTGGCAGAGATGGGTGCGGACATTCCTGTCCCACCCTGGCCGTCATACAATACAATTATTCTCGTCAACGGCATCATGCAGAGAGCTATGGAACTGTGGCACCAAAGAGGAAGCCCACGAGTCCTGCTGCACCTTTGAAGATAATGTTTGTTTGTTAGAAAGTTTTATTTCCAGCCAAATCATGAGAAGATTGAGAACCAGTAATGTAGCTCAGTTGTATGTGATGGCTACAACTTCTTCATAAGTTCAAACTCTTCTTCCTTTTTTTCCTTTTAATTATTATTGTGGATCCAGTAATTTAGCCACCAAATTTACAGTATATTTCACATTTAGCTACTAAATGAAGAATAAAGAATCTTTCTTGCTGTCATTTCAAAACTGATGGCTGCATTATTGGTCAAAGTGCAGATATTCCACATTACATGTCAGGCGCATTTTCCTGTGAAATTGAGTACCATATTGGCTACATTTATTATATCATAGAGCATGGATGTAGCTCCAAAAGTATTATATAGAAATGAACATATATTTCAAATGTATTTTACTGCATTTTTTTAAATCAAACATAAATATATCAGTCATAGAAATGTCACTCAGCCCTGTATGACTCCGAGCAGGGGCGTCATGCGAATTCTGCCACTTCATGGCAACATGGTGGCGCACACCGTTAACAGTGAACAACTTTCCCTTTGTATAGACTATTATTTATTTTAACACGTATAATGTGATTTTGAACTACAGTGAACCAGGAAAAAATACAGTTCAGTGTGCATCGATTTTGCACACCCAAGCTCTGCAGAGGGAGGGAGTGACTAGGAGCGATGGGCAGCGGAGCCGGAGCGTGTGCAAGCATGATGCACGTCTCCTCAATTTCTCAATCCATAAGTTCTCTTCATTTCAGTATTTCAAATTAGAAACTGGGGAAACATTCTACTTTCCCTCTCTGTCATATCTGACTGAGCTTTTATGCACGGAGAAGTTTGGTTGACCACGGGTCTGAGCGGTCTGCAACATGGTGGTGTGTACCATTAACGGTGAACAACATTCCTTTTGTATAGATTATTACTTATTTCATCACATGTACCATGGTTTTGAACTACTTTTAGAACCTAAAGTCACGTATTTGTAAGGCAACTTGGCAATTTTCCAAACTGTGTGCCAACCGATTTCATCCTGCAACTTTTGGAAGAAATCAATAGCATAGGGATATGCTATTGATTACTATTATAAGGGGTATGTGACTTTTTGAGGTATGATCTATTACATAATTATAACAATGCGTTTGACTTTATATTATAAAAAAATTATAGTAATAAAATATAATAAAATAATAAAAAATCCAGATATCAAAAATCTGGTGGGGCACGTGCCCCCCCCAGCTTGAATGGGCATGATGCCCCTCACTCCAAGGTTGAGTTGGTTTGATTTTCAGGTTGGGTTGATTTTTTTTTCTCTGGTTTAAAATGCACAAAAATATAAAGAAAATCAGTGTTACTAGTTTTTTAGTTTTGTTTTAGTATGTACTGAGAAAATTTGTGCCTTTCTACCTGACTGCCTTTCTGCATTACTCCCGACTGCTTGTGGTCTGACTACTGATCTATTGTTATGTCTATGTGCGCGCAGGGCGGTAGGCACAGCCGTTCCACTAGTGTTGTCAGCCTCACCGTGGAAACAGCACTGGGGAGCTTTGACTTCCTCGACACTTCTGATTTAGAGGAGGATTACGAAGAGGCAGATGGTTTGAGGAAGATGAAGAATGGCAGGTTAGTAGTGGAGAAATAACATTCCAAAGGAAACCATGTATTGTTGTTAATAACATTAACTGTCTTAAAAAGTCTTTAAAAAACAGGTCTCCTTTTCAAAAACAGAAAGCTCAGACAATCTTGATACATTACATGGGGTGAAAAGTTTCAGAGTTTTATGGATTTGCACCTCGCAAATCAGCTTTTGTTTGGCCACAGTCACTCGCCATCCGTTTCCTCCTAACACCGCCAATGTTCAAACGGTGATGGAAGCGCGTGTTCACAAAAATATCTGATTAATTTATCTTTATCTTAAAACCACCTCCCTAGGGAATTTTACTGTCAGATACTGTTCCCCCTGTGTTCAATTACAATCTGACAACGCATCTGTCAAATGCTTACTGCAGACTTGTTTCCCCACAACTGGTAAGCCCTGTGAGTTTCAGCCTGATATCCCTAAACTTGCCCATTATAACAGGGGGAACGGGCCCTGACAGACAAGTGGGAAACAGATCTCGACGAGGAAACAGAGTTTGAAATTACATGGGGTGAAAAGTTTCAGAGTTTTATGAATTTGCACCTCGCAAATCAGCTTTTGTTTGGCCACAGTCACTCGCCATCCGTTTCCTCCTAACACCGCCAATGTTCAAACGGTGATGGCTAGTGTAACTAGCATGTATTTGATGGTCAGCTCTGAAAAATCTTCAGGACCAATCAAGGGCTGGAACTGGCAGATTTGCTTTTCAGTGCATCTCGGTCATTTTGGCAAATCCATGAGCAGCACTTTGTTTGCTCCCACCAACTGGTGAAAACACATAAGTTCTGTTTGTACCAGAACCATTTAACTAATACTTGAAAGGAGGTGACCTGTTTTTTTGTTTACACAAGTGCTTTATTTCGTCATCTTGTTCATTGAGAAGACATAACACATCACGGCATAGCCTCGGAAAACTGCACACCCTTATATCACCTGCACTAGTAACATATCTGTCAGGACATGGGTGGGTAGGAGTACTGGAAAGTTATACTCACATTAAAAATAATTTTAGTATAACTAAATATAGTTCGTATTGAGTCACGTGCGAGTTACTTTCAGTAAAGTCAAGCTTATATTTTTTTTTTTTTGGGGACTTTATTTTTTTTTTTTTGAGTGTTATGTTAATCTCTCATCGTGATGTTTGATTGTTTTTTTGGGGTTTTTTTTTTAATTATGACTTTGTTTGATTTTGTTGTAGTTGTATAATGCTTTCACTGGAGGTTCCTGTATGCTTTTATGAGTGCTTACTGTCGTTTTTGTGTTGTGTTGTCTCCATAATCTTGTTTTATGCTGCTTTCTTGGGCAAATCTCTTTTGAAAAGGGCGTTTTTAATCTCAATGAGACTCAGCTCGTTCAATTAAGGTTAAATTAATAAAAATATAAAAAAACTTCCAGTTTGTTGCTGAAACATTCCGTTTGTGTCCAGAACTCAGCAGGAAAGAGACTGGGACACCCCTGCCTTTCTCACCACCGGCTGTGCTATATTGGACTGCGCCCTGGTGGCCCATCTCACAAACTGCAGCTCACAGCTCCTGGTGAGGGAACAGAACTTGTGTGCGCAAAAAAAAAAAAATGAAAACAATAAAATAAAATGTTTTTTAGTTTTTCAAAGTCAAGCTGCTTTACCTTATCAACATTCATAGCTATATATTGACAATGTTTGGGGATAACTGTCAGTTGTAGAATTAAAAGAAGGGACTTAGAGTTCAATTGAGTTTACTCTGAGCGTAACTTGCATTTCTTAGAAACCTTAAACTTTAAATTTGATTACACACTCTACTTAAATAAGGCCGGAGTTTCCCATTATATTCTTGTTCATTCAGTCTAGTTCTGAATCTTTTCTCCCTCTAGCGACTGGGAGTATTTGGTCCCCTGCGTTGTGGCGAGATGTACGCCTTAGACAGACTGCTTATAGAGGCAAGAGTCCTGGAGATTGTGCGCCGTGTCACCAAGGAGAACCCCGGGACATTGACGCAACCTGCCCAAGGTAGATTAAAGAGACTTCACTTGCCATGCACAAAATCATTGAAATCAAAGGTGCAATAGACAACTTTTGTCGTTGCTGTGGCAAAGACAACTAGATCGCTTTACATTTTCCTCTTAGCGCTCCGTGGAAATGATCAACACCAGTTTGGAAATAAGTGAGAAGAAAGAAGCTTGTTAACTGAAGAGGTGCATTGAAATTCTCGCAAGTTTAGTTTAGTTGGTTGGGCAATCATAGACATACTGTATATACATGGACACCGCATTGACAACTTTGGCTATTTGATGCGATACGTCAACGTTGCCGCCATATTGGAACGGACAAGACTGGCCTGTAAACAAATACAAGTTAACATGGGAGCTTTTCTGGATAGCTTTTAGTTTTTCTGGATGAAAAGCACTATAACATTTACATTTCTCAACCAATTTCAATTAGTTGTTTTTATATTTAAGGGCTTATGATCTACCTGGAATAGATTGTTCCACCGGTATTGGCTTACATATCGGTTGACGCACTTCCTGTGACGCACTGCCGTAAATATATAATTTGTCCAGGAGTTCATAAATGAATGCAGTGATATCGAGCCTTATAGGGAACCAATCTAAATGCAGATGGTCATTATTCTATAGCCATTACACTGTGCAATCAACATTAACTTCATAATGATAAGTAAAAGAGTTGTCTATTGCTCCTTTAATAATTGATTAGTTACTCAGTGCCGTTACATGCACTTATAAACCGATCACAATCAGGTTATGGCAATATTCCGAAAAGCCATATGAACACCTTACCCGGATTATCTTAATCAAGTTAAACTCAAAATACGCGAAAACACGACCCGATTAACAAACCTGGATTTCTGCTCATCATTTGATTTTTTGTGGCATGTAAACACCTTAACCAGGATATGATCTGTGTATTTTTTCAACCCTCTTACAGAAGGGCAGGATTTATTATTTAGAAGTAAAGAGTATTTACTCAAAAATTCCAGTTTTTACAGAATAAAGTCCTAGAACTTTCACACATGTAGCACACAACAGGAGATTGTCTGTGTCAGATGCGTTTACACAACCTGGAAATATTCTGTTGGCTTTAGACGAGGGGCGGAGCCTGCGCAGAACATGCAGGAGGCAGGACATGACGCAATGATGCTGCAGAGTATTACAGCACACCCAAGAGGGCGGACGAGGCTACATTTATTTTTTTCGCCGTTGATACTCCATATTTGGACATAACATAAGTGAGAGAGTGGAAAGGAATAATAAAGAAAGCAGAAAAATGTACGAAGCAGCTACACTCCGTGCATGAAGATCCGCACGAAGGTAAATAACTGCCGCATGATAGAGACGTCATAAACACGCCCACTCACTCTCTGTGAATGATCCAGACCATTATCTGCTCTGTTCACATGTACCACTCAATTGGACATTACGCAGACTTTGTACAAGTATGCTTTTAGTTATGTTTGTGTTTTTCATTTTCCGTAGAAGTACCTAAATAAGGAAACAAAATAAATCAAAATCTTCTGTAATCTTTCTATAAATCTCTCTAAATCTCTCTCTAAAACTCTTCAGCCTGAAACCGGCACTATATCTCAATGTTCAGAGCTATCAGATTATATTTTATATTACAATATTAGAATTGCAATATGTTAGATATTATTATAATTACTTTATTATTATTGAATGATCAAAATAACCCGATTTATATTATTATTTTTATTAGTATTATTATTATTTTTATTAGTATTATTATTATTATTATCTTTTTTTGTTTGTTTTACCTGTGCTGTCAGCATGCTGGGCATACTACACTGAGTATTTGTATGCCATTGCATATAGGACAGAGTTCATCTGCAAATAGAGTTCAATTTCTCAACCTGCAATGGAACTCTTTATTCATTCTGTAATCATCAGGAAAGGTTGCAATAACTCTGTCCTGTGGATGACCTGTAGGATGACAAGGGCACAGCTTTTTGTTACACAGAACCACCACCAATCCCCCTGCTTGGGGAACTATCTTACCATGTTTCGGTCTATAAACAACTAATCACTACTCCAAGAGGGGGACAATCACCACGGGTGAGACAAATAAACATAGAACCAAACAACATGTACATGGAAAAACATGAACATAGAAACATTAGAAGACAACATGTATAGACAACACAGTTAATTGAGTTCAGGAAAAGTGGAACAGCACTTCGGCATGTGGCCTCTTCCTGTCATAGTTATGGCAGTAAATGAGGGAGAAAAAAGAGAGGGATGTGTGTGCCTGTGATGAGACTGCCCGTCTGTAAGTGTGTGTGTGTGTGTGTGTGTGTGTGTGTGTGTGTGTGTGTGTGTGTGTGTGTGTGTGTGTGTGTGTGTGTGTGTGTGTGTGTGTGTGTGTGTGTGTGTGTGTGTGTGTGTGTGTGCATGCGTGCACGCAAAATACATGAAGACAAATTTTCAAACAGTCTTGTTTACTGATGAGTGCAGTGCAAACCTGGATGGTCCAGATGGATGGAGTAGTGGATGGTTGGTGGATGGCCACCATGTCCCAACAAAGCTGCGACATCAGCAAGGAGGTGGCAGAGTCATGTTTTGGGCCGGAATCATGGGGAGAGAGCTGGTAGGCCCCTTTAGGGTCCCTGAAGGTGTGAAAAGATTCAAGATTCAAGAGGTTTATTCATCACATACATATAGATACATATATGCAGTGAAATGTAATGCAACACACCCGGTGATAACACACAAAAAATGACCTCGACAAAGTATATAGAGTTTCTGACTGACCACTTTCTTCCATGGTAGCAAAATCATCTTCATGCACAACAATGCACCATCTCATGCTGCAAAGAATACCTCTGTGTCATTGGCTGCTATGGGCATAAAAGGAGAGAAGCTCATGGTGTGGCCCCCGTCCTCCCCTGACCTCAACCCTATTGAGAACCTGTGGAGCATCCTAAAGCAAAGGAACTATAAGGGTGGGAGGCAGTTCACATCAAAACAGCAGCTCTGGGAGGCTATTCTGACATCCTGCAAAGAAATTCAAGCAGAATCTCTCCAAAAACTCACAAGTTCAATGGATGGAAGAATTGTGAAGGTGTTATCAAAGAAGGGTCCTATGTTAACATGTAACTTGGCCTGTTAAGATGTTTTTGATTGAAATAGCTTTTGATTTCAGTAAATGTGACCTAATGCTGTAAATTCAACAAATGACCATTTTTAGTTCATTACAACCTATAAAATGTTTTGAAATTCTGTTGTGCATAATAATTTGGAACAGTGCATTTTGAGTTTTTTATTTTTGAAAAAAATACTGTTATCATTGGGAGGTTTTTTCAATAACATTCGAATTATACCCTAACGGCTGATGACTTGAAAATTATACTGACTGCCATTTGCATCAACTATTTAGGAAAATCTGAGAAAAATATAATTTGCATAATAATTTGGAACACGATGTATATCGTAGCAGCTCCAAACAGCAGAAAAGGCCCTGAAGCCACCCCTTAGGTCCGCGTCCTTACAGACACCCTATGGCTGCAGAAAAACCCTGAGCACCCTGCCCTGCAGCCACAGAAGATCCTCCAGCCACGAGAGAAGCCAGAAGCCCACGGTGCAACACCCAGGCCTGCCCCATAAACCCAGTGCCGCAGCATGCGAGGAGAGCCTGCACCTCTGAGGCACACACATAAAACCCACCCCCATGTGCAGGCCACAAGACGCAGCCGCAGGCGCAGAACCGGGGCCATGGACGCCAGGCACGGACCGCAGGCCAGGTCCCGCGGCAACAGCCTGACACCCCGCCCAGACTGCCTGCCCCGCAGGCGAGCCAGTGCGAGCCCCACACCGACGTGCGTCCCACGCAAGGGCGAGGCCCGCCCCTTCACAACCGGCCAGATGTCAACCCCCCCCTGCACCCCAACCCACACCCATGACAGCAAGCAGACCCCCCAGGGGCCCCGGAAGGCAGTAAGATTTGTATGCGAGTGTATGTGTTCAAAGCTAATTTGATTGATATTAAAATTTCAGGACGGAGGAGAAGTATGTCGGGGCAGGAGGGTGACGGGCAAGATCACAGCCCTCCGCCACATCCCTACACACATAGTTCGCACCCCACCTGTCCCGCAAACCCGAGACCCATTGTTCAGTGTATGAACTGAGTATGAGTTTTGGCACTGGGAGATATAGGCGAAGCACAACCAGATCAATGCAGGGGTGCAGCAGGCCGGACAGCGGCCATGTGGACCCCCACTCCCGGACCTGACCGTGCCTCAGCACACCCAACCCCCATACCCAGAGACCCCAACCCACAGCGACAAGCCATGGCGCAGAGCGGCCCGCCATGCGTCTCTGCCATGCTGGGCAGCTTTAGGCCCATGACCAGCCCCCGGCCGTTGTGCATGCAGACCACAGAACAGAGGGCAACGGGCCCCAAGCAACAAGCACCCCGCACACCGAGAGCGCCAGAGAACAGGTACCCAGGCAGCCCGGTGGAACAACAGGAGTCCTCCCCCTACCGAAGGAGACCACATGGGGACACCCGGACAGGCTCAGTCTTAAGAAGACTCAAGTATTAATTGATGGAGTTATGTCAGTGATAAAAGTAGCCCATATTTCATTAAATTTATCAACCTTGTTTTTGGATATTGCCAATAGTTATTCCATTGAGATATATTCTATTAATAAATGTAGCCATAGGGGTATGGTGAGATTATCTTATTATTATTATTATTATATTATATTATTATAAATGACCTATATGAGTAAGATGTTCAATCATCGGAGGTGGTTGTAAGTATGTAAGTATGTATGTCGTTGATTTGATTTTTACTTTTAGAGACTGCTGTAATTGAAGGAATAGCAGGAAACTGTGACCACCAATATTATACCGATATAAGCAAATTGTTTTCAGAAATGTGCGCCAGATGAGTTATAACTTGTCTTAAACAAGACCTGGAGATTATTGGTCTGTTTAACAAGAAAATCCGGGTTGCGCCGGATTGGAGTGAATTTATCAGCGGGAGGAGAGCCTGGCGGCCACCTGCAGGGTTCCAATACGCCTCTCAAAGTGGGACTCCACTGTCAATAACCCAACTTTCGGGTGAAATTTATGGAAAATGTAAAAAGTTCACGCTACAGTGATATTATATCATGAAAGTAGGGCATTTAAGTAGAAGCATGCAATGGTGATTTCCTCATCTCAAATACTTTGAAACAAAAGCCAACAACAGTGGTGGGTTTACCACAACAAAAAATGTCAATGTCTCAACTTGTCATGTGCCCTTGAGCATCAATTACAGCTTGACAACGACGTCTCATGCTGTTCACAAGTCGACTTATTGTCTGCTGAGGCATGGCACCCCACTCTTCTTGAAGGGTGGCCCTCAGGTCATTGAGGTTCTGGGGTACAGAGTTACGAGCCTCTACAGGGCGACTCAGCTGATCCCATAGGTTTTCTATGGGATTCAGGTCTGGAGAAAGTGCAGGCCACTCCATTTGAGGCACCCCAGTCTCCAGCAGCCGTTCCCTAATGATGCGACCTCGATGAGCTGGAGCATTGTCTTCCATGAAGATGAACTTAGGCCTGTGTTGTTCATGCAGGGGCACAATGACTGGATTAATGATGTTATTCAGGTAGTATGGGCTTGTCACTGTACCATTCACAAAGTGTAGGGAAGTTCTGTATTGACTAGACACACCTGCCCACACTGTAACACCACCACCACCAAAGACTCGTCTGGTGACAACAGTGGCTGATGTGTAGCGCTCTCCTTGACGTCTCCACATCGTTGGAGGCCATCATCTGATGAATCGACTTTCATCAGAGAACAGCACTGAGGCCCACTGGTCCCTCTTCCAGCGTAAATGCTCCCTGGCCCGTGCAAGACGATGATGCCTGTGCCTGGTGGTGTGGTCAGGTACCCTTGCAGGTCGTCTAGCACACAGACCACGCTGATGTAAATGGTTTCGAATGGTCTGACATGACACTTGGGTGCCTCTCACCTCCCTTAAATGTGCCTGGAGTTGAGTGGCATTCATCATCCAGTTCCTCAGGGCACTGTTCACAATGAAGCGGTCATCAGTGTGGGATGTGGCCAAAGGACATCCAGTGACTCTTCCAGTGTCTCTGTATCTCTGTTGCAACCTGCTGATGACACTCTGTGACACTCTAAGCTCAGTGGCCACTTCCCTCTGAGAACATCCTGTTTGAAGCCTCGCAATGGCGAGGTACTGTCGATCAATTGTTAGGTGTCGTCTTGGTCTCATGATGTCAAAATGTGAACAGCATGATGAAGATGACTGTTTAAATACCAATTCTTATTGAACCAGGAAATGTATTGGTCGATTCATGGATCAAACACCTGTTGTGAATTTTGTCGTTCAGCTCCTTGTTAGAGAACAGCAAGTTGTGCAAAAAGTACTGAAACATTGAACAGTTGGACATGTGCATTCAAAAGTTTAGAGAAGGTCAAATTAAGTTCACCTGTAAAGATTATAGTGCATTTTAGGTTCATCCTGAAATTTCACCCGAAAGCTGAATATCCCTAACTTTTTGTGAGTAGTGTATGCCACTCCATGTAAACTCTTTTTACAAGGAGTGTAAAAAAGCAATCATACAATCATATTACCTTAACCCGACGATTGAGCTTAATCAGGATATGGAGTGCATATAACCGTGCTGAATGTGATATGGTAGAACCGTGTTTATCCGAACCACAGTCATCGTGTAGGTGCAATGTGCAAAATAACTATTGTCCTTTGGCAAATTTATGTCGTATGTTACGTTTTATGGCATGGCCAGATTTGTTTGTTTCATTCGTGGATCACACTGTGAGTACATAATATGACCTTATTTGTATCATTGTTTCATTTGGACTGATTGAGGAACAGGTGTCATGTATAAATACTTGAACATTTTAGTCTCCCGAGTCCCGTCATTCTCTCAGAGTTTGGATAAACGAGGTTCTGCTCTACAAATAAGTTGTTAGATATTTATTTTGTCTCTTGACATCGTGCACATCTTTTCTTTTATTTGTCAAAAAAAACACCAACCTCTTTTTTCATCTATTTCTCTCACCTTCCCCCTTCTCTCCGTCATTTGGTTCCCTCTTATCAGTCATCCCGCAGCTGCAGCAGTGCCGGGGGGCTGTTCCACTGTGGGAGCAGTGTGTTGGCAGGGGCAGCTTGTACAGTGTCTCCACAGACTCCCTCCAGGAAGGCCTAGCAAAGTTCCATTCCCAACTCCCTGACAGGGCGGCCAACATGGCTAACGCAGGTACACCGCAAAATAATCCCTGTGTCTGGAATGGTGTACTACATATTACATACACACATGTCAGCCTTTTTGCATCTCCACTATCAATTCCAGCTCCTTGGCTCCTTTCTATTTGGACAATTTTGTCATTGAATTCTATGGGGCTCCATGTTTCAGATATCAAATATTTGCCTGCGACTAGTGTCTATTCCGATAGTTACTAGCATCTATTTCAATGTTACTAGTCTAAAAATATTTTACGAGTACTTATTCTTTCGGGATAGTACATTTTCCTGTTGTTACTAGTAACATTTTTATTTGGAAATTTTATACTGGTAACATTTTAAATTAAACTATCAACAAGCTTGTTTTGTCTAGTAATTTCTTGTCAAATATATTGTTAATGGTAAAACTAAAAATGTTACTAGTAACAGCAAGAAAAGCTATGAGTCAATCTAGTGTCTTTTCTTGCTGTCTTGCTAGTCTAATGAATAAGTACTAGTACTCAACTAATAGTGACTATTAATATTTAATTAGATAAATATTAATGATATCGATACAAGTCTGGGGCAAATATTTAATGTTTCAAACATCCAAATTGTTACTAGTAACATTGCAATAGTTACTAGTAACAATTGGAATAGTTACTAGTATCTAATAAATTAGTACTAGTACCTAATACATTTTGACTAATAAAATTAAAATAATTGCTAGTAACTGTTGGAATAGCAACTAGTAACTACAATATAAGTATTAGTAACTTGGTGTGTGTGTGTGTGTGTGTGTGCGTGTGTGTGTGTGTGTGTGTGTGTGTGTGTGTGTGTGTGTGTGTGTGTGTGTGTGTGTGTGTGTGTGTGTGTGTGTGTGTGTGTGTGTGTGTGTCAGCTATAAAATAGGGTATTGAAACTATCAAGGCTGGTTGAAGGCAGTTAGTTGAACATAGAATAAAATAATAACTTTCTCAAAAGAGGAATTGGCTGTAACCCCTTTGACAGTAAGCAGTGTGTTCCTAGCTGTTGTTTAGCATCTGACAATGACCAACATGTTGGCACACAACAAGCACTTATTGGGCAGCTCTTCGTTTAATAGGTTTAATACCTCAACCTTCACACTGAAGGCTTAAGTCGTCTCAAAGCGACGACTTAAGGGATGTGTTGGAAGATCTATTGATAATCCCTGAATCATCGTGTTTAATCACATACTAGGAATATCTTCTGCCAATCAGGCTACACTTTGTTGATAGTACAAGCAACGTCCAATATTTTACAAATCTCCTAAATTTAAAACAAATTTTCTCCGACCAATGGCCAGCTTGATAAATTCACACAAAGACATTACTTAATAACGCTGTGGCCAACAGTATTGATTCATCTGGGGTCAAGGAGTGATTGCTAAATAAACCTTTAGTGGATTTCACTTTATCTCACTCTTATCTTTCACTTCATGTGAAAGATAATCTCTTCTTCAATGAGGTGTCACTTTAACTATAATTATTTAGCATTATCAGAATCCAATATTTCATTTATTGATTACAATTTTGACACATTCAAAACCAAAATGAGGTTACACTGGACCTTGAAGGTGCGGCAGTCTCACAGTACAGTATTTTGTTTCAATAGCTTTGAATATTACACGATATTCTCACAAGACCGCAAAAAATTGAATGGTACAATTTGATTTTGTACAAGCATGTGAATTCTGATGCATACCTGGATTTTGTATCTGTCAAGGGTACAGTGTGTGTGCACCTGCTTATATCTACAAATGCCTTTCCTCCTCTAGTCTTCCTGAGTCTCATGGAGCGGATACTGGAAAGACGGTTACCCAGAAGAAGCGGAAACAAGGACATGGCCACAGTAACGATATTCCAGTTCTGGATTTACCTGGAGGTGGGAGGCATCAGTGACATGGATGCACACATCGCTGAACTAGCAGAAGAGGGTAGGCCACACACACACGCACGCACGCACGCACACACACACACACACACACACACACACACACACACACACACACACACACACACACACACACACACACACACACACACACACACACACACACACACACACACACACACACACACACACAGGGACAAAAACAAAGTACTGTACATGTGAAGAGCAACACACTAAAGTTAAAAAATGAAAAACATATTCACAAGCCATATTATCAGGCAAATACATTTGTACTTACTTTTAACTAACAAATGAATAAATACATTTACTGTGCTACACACATCAATAACACACCATGCACCGAAAAAAACAATTATTTAATCATACTTTATCGTATGCTCAGTGAACAAAGTTACCACCAAATAAAGGTCTTGTTTTCTTATTTTCTCTCCTTCTCCCAGTCTGGTTGGTCCATAGCCTTGAGTCACGTGACCAGGATGTGTTGGTGCGCGTGCTGCGGCGCCCCCCCGAATGCAGCCTGAAGCAAGACGGGCTCCGCGCCGTGGCAAAGCTGCTGAGGGACCCACGAGGCAAAGTGTCTGCCTCCGCCAGCTCCCTGCTGCGTGGCCTGTCGGAGCAACCTGCAGACCGGGAGAGGGTGAGAAGGCAGTGTTTTTGTTTTTGTTGTCCTGTGGAAATCAGTGTGTGTGTTGGAAATGCCATGTGAAATGTTGATACTCACCATGTTTGAGTTTCAGAAGTTGTAACGACCAGTCAAAATAGGTTAGGAGTCTGTTAAGCCTGTTTGGATACCAAAAATGAATGGCAGAGACTTCAGTCTCCTAGTCAAAGTCCTTTGGTGTATACTAGGCGTTGTGAAACGATTAATGTAGAGATATTTTCATACAGCGGAAATTATCATTGCCCAATGTCCAATCGTTCAACTGGTCTTTCTTCACAATCTCAAGTCCGTCTCATCACTTACTTGCATTGTATGTTTTTACCTGCTGGACTTCTGCAGGCTAGGTGTTTTTTTTTTTTTTGCTTTTTCCTCTGGCGTCAGGATAAGAAAAGGGGATAATGCTCTACTTTTGTCTTATTTGATTGTGATTATTCATGGGATGGGTTCGCTATCTTTCAAATCCAAGAGTGAAATGTTTTCCCCCATTTGGATTGTATTTAAGTGCAGTGAGAAGCTGCAGCAGAGTGATAGGTTTCTCAACAATAAAGTGTTCAGCAAGGTTGTGCCACGAACGGTTATAAATGACGGGAGCCAACTGTTTCTTGTCATGTCTTGTTATAACTCTTAACATAACCTTGTTATGACTTAAAGTTTAGAGTACACACAGTAAAATGTAGGAATATGCTGAAAGGCTGAAGTTCAACAATGAAATTTAATTGATCATATCAAACATTCTGTCATTTCGGACATTTGTTAAATAGATTTAAGAAATGTCCACAGATATTTACTCAATGGAAACAATATTCCACATTTTCTAATAAGTTTATCCACCACACATGACAATAGCATAACATTTAACATGCAGAAACATACCTCATTGGTCTGCTTATTACCAGGCTATTAAATTAAAACTTCTTATTTATTTCATATTAAAGTTCAAAGTTCAAATTTCAAAGTGTTTTATTTGTCAAGTGTACAGTACAACACAAGGTCATTCAGTACAATGAAATTTTTGGGGCATGACAGGCAACAACTGTGCAGTGGGCATAAAAAGATAAATATATATATATATATATATTTTTTTTTAAAGATAAAAAAAAATTTAAAAAGAGTAAGAGTCGATGTTACAAATACGGGCAAGAGGTCACAGTGTATGTACATAAAATGAAAATAAGAAAAATAATCCTATAAAGGAAGCTAAAATAATTGGAACATTGTAGCGGTTCCAACAGCAATTGGTCAGTCTATTGCACAAGATATGGATATAAATATAAAGTGAAGGAGTGCCGGTGGATATATACATGTAGTTGTGGTGATGTACATTGAATTTACATAGGTG
This sequence comes from Zeus faber, assembly GCF_960531495.2. Lineage (NCBI taxonomy): Eukaryota > Metazoa > Chordata > Actinopteri > Zeiformes > Zeidae > Zeus > Zeus faber. Next base: position 2,025,024 of record NC_137201.1, read on the forward strand.
ACTACAGATGTTGCAGGTTGAGAAGCCTGATGGCCTGAGGGTAAAAACTGTTTGTGAGTCTGGTAGTCCGTGCACGGATGCTCCGGTAACATTTACCAGACGGCAGCAGCGTGAACAGTCCGTAGCCTGGGTGGCTGCAGTCCTTTCTGATTTTCCGTGCTTTCCTAAGGCATCGTGTGCGGTAGATGCCTTGCACGGAGGGGAGGTGGCAGCCAATGATGCGCTCCGCTGTCTTCACCACCCTCTGGAGCGCCTTGCGATCAGCAGCGGAGCAGCTGCCGTACCAGGCGGTGAAGCTGGTGAGAGTGCTGACATGCCAAACTTCTTGAGTCTCCTCAGGAAGAATAGGCGCTTTTTGGGCAGTTTATATTGCCGCGTCCGATTGTCTGGACCAGGAGAGGTCATCACTGATGGACACACTGAGGAACTTGAAGCAAGAGACTCTCTCCACTTCAGCTCCGTCGATGTGGATGGGGGCGTGCCCCCCCCACTGTCGTTTCTTGTAGTCCACGATCATCTCTTTAGTCTTGCAGACGTTGAGAGAGGTTGTTATCCTGGCACCATGTTGCCAAGACGCTGACCTCCTCTCTGTAGGAGGACTCATCATTGTTGGAGATGAGACCTAGGATGGTGGTTTTGTCCACAAACTTAAGGATGGTGTTGGTGCTGCACGTGGCCACACAGTCATGTGTGAACAGGGTATACGGGAGGGGACTGAGTACGCAGCCCTGCGGGGCTCCGGTGCTCAGGGTCAGTGCAGAGAAGGAGAGATTTCCCATTCTCACCACCTGGGGTCTGCCCGTCAGGAAGTCCAGGATCCAGTTACAGAGGGAGGTGATAAGACCCAGGATCCTGAGCTTGGGAACAAGCTTAGCGGACACAATTGTGTTGAATGCTGAGCTGTAATCTACAAACAGCATCCTCACTTATGTGTTGCTCTTGTCCAGGTGGGAGATGGTGGTGTGCACTGCCAGGGCGATGGTGTCGTCCATAGATCTGTTCGGGTGATATGCAAATTGAAGGGGGTCCAGGGTGTCAGGAAGGGAGGAGCAGATGTGGGTTCTGACTAGCCGCTCGAAGCACTTCATGATGTTAGAGGTCAGTGCTACGAGGCGATAGTCATTCAGGCAGGTGATGGGTTGTTTCTTTGGTACCGGGACAATGGTTGTCTGTTTGAAGCAGGTGGGGACTGTAGACTGGATCAGGGAGAGGTTGAATATGGAGGTGAATACCTCCGCCAGCTGGTCAGCGCACGCTCTGAGGACATGGCCTGGAATGCCATCAGGCCCTGGAGACTTCCGAGGGTTTACTCTTTTAAGAGCTCTCCTCACGTCAGCCGTAGACAGGAACAGAGTGCAGTCATCCTGGTCCTCCGCTAGCCTTGCAGCCGGGATGGTGTTGCTCGCCTCAAACGGTGCGTAGAAGGTGTTAAGCTCATCGGGAAGAGAGGCGGCTGGCTGGGCATCACTCCTGTTTCTCCCTTTGTAGTCTGTGATGGTGCGCAGTCCACACCACATGCGTCTGGGGTCTGAACTGCGTGTAATTCGTCTATTTTATTGTCCAGGGATTGAACATTTGCCAGTAAAATGCTCGGTAGCAGCGGGTTGCAGTATCTCGTCCGAGATCTGCATAGAATTCCGTCACGTTTGCCTCTTCTCTTTCTCCTCCGCCGGCGTATTGGTAAACACAGAGGCGGCAAAGGGATCGCAGCATGTACTCCGGTAAGTTGCGAAAAAGTCTGTATTAAGTGTCGAATGGACGTCCTGGAGTGCTTGTCGTTCATGTTGTTAGAGCGACAGTGCACTGCATGCAAAAATAAGAACAATACAAATAATAATAAACACAAAACTACGAGTTGAATGTGGAGCCATTGCCGGTGCGTCCATACTATGGCGCACCGGAAGTAGTCTTACTTAAATTTAGTATTAACTTTTATCTTTAATCTTCAATTTCGTGTTATTTCATGCATGAGGTTTACCCTATGATGCCCTATTTACCTTACACTATGTTTACCTTATAACCCTAACCCTAAAAGCATGCTGCAAAATGTATACAACCAAAGTCATGCGAAACCAGGAAAGACAAAAATATGTGGGATTCAATGTGTCCCACAACAATAACAGTCCCTGGACCAACAGTTTATAGCTTCTTGGTTCAATGTTTAGTAAAATAAAACAATTTAAAAAAACTTAAAAACCAACAATGGGAAAAGAGACTTTTTATTGGTGTGTAACCTGGCATCACCTTGCAGATGGTGCAAGAGCCTAGTATGGTATCAACCTGGTACGGCTTGTACTTCCTTAGGCGTTGGTGACCTGCCTGGAGCTGCTGGAGGATGAGGACGTGATGACCAGGGTGTGTGGCTGCAAGGCCCTGGCCTGCCTCAAGGTATGACACGCCCCAGCAAGCGATGCATCAGTGCATCTGTCTTTGCTGGGGGATTGTAGGAGAATAGGCTCTACGTGCATATGTAAGAGTCAACGCTTCCTTCCAACCAAGGTAGTGCTGCTATTGTTGGAAAGCTTAACTGCTGAATGTTTGATTTTCTTTCCCTTTGTTTTACCAAGTTAGTCTCGTTGCAGATTCAAGATCTCTTTTACGGAGCAGACAACGTTACAGAGTATACTAAAAACATAAGCACATAAAAGGCAGGGCGATACGATATAAAACTATTTACACCTTGAAAGGAGTGGAAATCCTCTCTTTACACTTGTTCAGAGAGCATGGAAATGTTTTGGTGAGATGGCAGTGGCGTTCCTAACCGAGACTGTTTAACACCATCCTGGAAAGGGAGAGGATTCCGGAGGAGTGGAGAAGAAGTGTACTGGTACCATTTTCAAGAATAAGGGAGACGTACAGAGCTGTAGTAACTACAGGGGAATAAAGTTTATCAGCCACTCCATGAAGCTATGGGAAAGGGTAGTGGAGGCTAGGTTAAGGGGAGAGGTGGGGATCAGCGAGCAGCAGTATTATTTTATGCCAGGAAAGAGTACTACAGATGCAATGTTTGCTTTAAGAATGCTGATATAAAAGTACAGGGAAGGCCAGAGGGAGTTGCACTGCGTCTTTGTGGTGGCAGAGAAGTACGTAAGAGTGGTTCAGAATATGTATGAGGGCAGTCAGATAGTAGTAAGGTGTGCAGTAGGCGTGACGAAGGCATTCAAAGTGGAGGTGGGATTGCATCAAGGATCAGCTCTGAGCCCTTCCTTGTTTGCAGTGGTGATGGACAGGTTAACAGATGAAATCAGGCAGGAGTCTCCGTTGACTATGATATTCGCGAATGACATTGTGATCTATTGTGAGAGTAGGGAGCAGGTTGAGGAGAGCCTGGAGAAGTGGAGGCATGCATTAGAGAGAAGAGGAATGAAAATCAGCAGGAGTAAGACAGAATACAGTACATGTGCCTGAATGCGAGGGAGGGCGGCAAAAAGCTGACAATGCAAGGAGTGGAGGTGGAGAAGGCGGATGAGTTTAAGTACTTGGGGTCGACCATCCATAGCAGTGGAGAGTGCGGGAGAGAGGTGAAGAAGAGAGTACAGGCAGGGTGGAGTGGGTGGAGAAGAATGTCCGGAGTGATCTGTGACAGAAAGGTTCCAGCAAGAGTGAAGGGGAAGGTCTACAGGACGGTAGTGAGACCAGCTATGTTGTACGGTTTAGAGGCTGTAGCACTGACAAAAAGGCAGGTGGCTGAACTGGAGGTGGCAGAGTTGAGGATGTTGAGATTTTCACTGGGAGTGACAAGGATGGACAGGATTAAGAATGAGTGCATTAGAGGAACGGCTCAGGTTGGACAGTTTGGTAAAGAGTTGAGAGTTACATTGGGAGAAGTATGGTGCGGATGGAGCTGCCAGGCAAGAGGAAATTCGATCGATCCCAGGCTCCTCCTGCTAGCATGCTGTAGTGTCCTTGAGAAAGACACTTAACCCCTATTTGCTCCTGATGGCTGCGTCAGTCAGTGTTTGAATAATTGTAAGTCGCTTTGGATAAAAGTGTCTGCTAAATATAATGTAAAAAAAGAGGAAGGCCAAAGAGAAGGTTTATGGATGTGGTGAGGGAGGACATGCAGGCGGTTGGTGTAAGTGAGGAAGATGCACAGAACAGAAGGTATTGGAGGCAGATGATCCGCTGTGGCGACCCCTAATGGGAGCAGCCAAAACAAGGAAGAAGACACTTGTTCAGGGAGACAGACTCCTGAAGTTAACGGGCCAGAGAACTGAAAAGCTTCTTTTTTTTTACAATCTCTGTTCTTACCTTGGGTGACTTCCAACAAAATGCAGCTATCTGACCATAGGCAGTCGATGTTGTCCTGTGATCATTGGACAAAATAGCTACAGTACATACTGTAGGTAGTTTGGGAGTCAATCTAACATGGCCTTGTGAAAAAAAGTGTAAAAATTACTTAATCTCTAATCAAACATGCATAAAAGTAGCAGAAACAAGTTGTTTCTGACATTAAAGGAAAAAACAAGACTTATTATGAAAATAAAAACCCAGTATGAGCCTCATGTTTTATAGCAACAGTCATCAGGCCTGTATACAGGCAAAGCAAATTAGGCTGAAAACACCAACTTTAAATATTCCTTAAATGTTTTGATAAAAAATATATTTTAACTTTATTTTAATCAACGGTTTTTTTTTCAATTACATATTGAAATATGCATGTCTATAAATAAATAATGTTGACCTATTTTTATGCACCTCCATGGACTTCCTGCCCACTCATGACAAAATTAGGTTGACCTTTTCAGAGTGACACAGTGGGAGATGGGAAAATCCAATCGAAATAGAACATTTACTTTCGAGTTCCTAAAACTCTACACCGGCATTTGTCATTAGCGGCCCAATGCCATAGATGTGGTAACTACCTTATCACAAAGCTGTAAGAAGCACAGCAACGTATGTACGAATTACAATTTTTTTTATTTTATCTGTTTATTTGCATTTATTTTTTGCCATGTGACTCTTCGCCTATCATGGCATAACAGCCAGAATTGATTTGCTTTGTCTTTGTCCTTGTTTGTGTTTCTAGGCCAAAGAAAGCATCCATCAGCTGGTGTATTTGTGTCGAACAGACAAGGAAGAAGTCAGAGACGCTGCCAAACAAGCCCTGCTGGTGCTGGGTAATTGTACTACTACTACTATAATATTAATAATAATAATAATAATAATCATAATCATAATAATAATCATAATCATAATCATAACCATAATAATAATTTATATTGAGAAGAATTTAAAAATAATGGAAAGGTGGAAATTCAATACCATGGGCTGTAGGACAAAAAAAATGATCTAATTTATGACAAATTATTTCTTTCTTTCTTTCTTTCTTTCTTTTTCTTTCTTTCATTTTTCTTTCTTTCACATTTTCATCCTTTTGTTGGCTAATTTATTTATTATTAATTTTGTTGTCATTAGAAGGACATTAACTAAATAATTGTCTGCCAGACCGGGCAGGTGTGTGTGTGGGGGGGGTGACTGATCTCCCCCTTAGACTGAAAGCCCCTCCATTAATTTCTTTATCCGCTGGGTTTCATTCACTCTTTTTTTGTTGTTTTCTTTGTTTGTGCTTCATCCACACACACCTGGACACGGTGCAGGGGAGGAGGGGAAGATGGCCTTGAGGCACGTGGAGACATCTCAGGATGGAATCCCCAGCCTGTTTGCTCCTGGCAGCATGGCCAGCACTGCCTTCTGAAACACGCCTTAAAATATGCAACACCCCAACGCCAACACCCAAAATGCTGCTTATACTGAAAAAAAATGCCAGAAAAAGATCGATATGTCAATAGCTATGACGTGCGGGGGTGAAGCAAAATATACATTGTCATACCCGTTGGAATGGACAGAGGTCGACAAACATTAGGGGAAGGTTCTAGAATTCGAGCTGCCTTATCTGGAACGATTGAGAGAGGTGGCGGGGGGTTAACGAAAAACAAAAGCCAGGGGTGGTGGACAGAAAACAGAAAAAAAATCTAAATATATATATATATATATATATATATTTACTGTGAGAGGCTTGTTTGTGTGGGATATAAAACTTTAAGGGGCAGATTAAACTAGCCACTAGATGGCAGTAAGTCCTCCTCTCTGCCCTCAACCGTGGTGCAGAAATCTTGAGCTACTTTTAATAAGTGAGCGGGTGGGGTTTCAGTGTTTGGGCTAATGGACAGGTGAAATGGACAGACTGACTAATGGACGTACAATACAACGTACATTTTAAATAAAAATGTAAAAAATAATTCAGAATTTGAGATGATATGCGTCCCTGCCTTCATACTGTTACTTTGCGTCACACTCCAAGTGGGGAATACGAGGCAGAAGAAAATCCTCTTTACCTTTTTGCAGATGACCTTGATCAACAATGTTTAAACCATGGCAACGGCTGCATTGACCCGTTTCAGCTCACCACGCAAATACTTTGGCTTTTGCCTGCGCAGCATTGAAAGTTCCCCGCTCAGTCAATTTGAAATCGAAGTACCCACAAGCTTATTCGAGTGATTTGGGTTGAACAACTCCAAAAAGTATGGCAATAAGTGCATGGGTGGATGCTAGATGGATGGATGGTTGGATGGATGGATGGACGGATGAATCAGTGGTTGGATTGAATTCAGTGCCATTGTTCTGTACTATATGTAGCCTATTGTGTATTGAAATATATATATATATATATATATATATACTATATTCCACTGGAATTGTACATGCTAGGTGAGTGTGTTGTAAATTTTGTCTTTATTTTTAGAGCAATCAAAATGTGTAAATTCTGACACCATGTTTAGTTTTGTTTAGTTTTCCTTCACAACCGACCTGTTCACTCAATAACAGCGACTAACGACATCCGCTCCCTCTGGTCGTTTGCCACTGACGGGACAATGTACCAACTGTATATCCACTGTAAAGCTTATTGAGTTATATTTTGAAGTACTTCACCAATTATTACTATTATTATTATTATTATGAGTATAAATATACCTTTTTTGTATTATTGTTACAGAGCTGAAATAAGGACTTTCCCCTGTTTTGGTGTAGATTTAAGGGCTCTCGCTCGGCTGACTGACCCAAAGCCACTTATCATAAAACTACTAAAAATACTGGGACGGGACTGAAACTCTGAAAATGAGACTGGGTCAATTCTCCAGTGGTGGCTTCGGATCCGTTCACAGGTTTCAAAATAAAACAAGCCCAAGATAGATGTGCACGTAGTAAAACAAACCTTATAATTACTATCGACTTTATTTATTTTCTTTCTCAATTGTTTTCCCTCCAAGTGATTTATTTTATTTTTCCCAATTTGAACAGGTTAAAAGGGTTAGGGTTAACTGGGAAAATATATTTCTTTCTCTGTGTTGAGATAAGTTGCCAACACCTTTCTATTTCCCACAGATTAAGCCGGTATTTATTAACAAGAAAGGACCTATATATGAAATACGTCAGATTCGAGAAACTATCGTATTTCTAAGAATATCGTAGCCATTGCTGAAGTCATCTCCTAGTCTATTGCGAGAAAAAAATTTAATGGATTGCTGTGTTCTTGTTTTATCCAGGAAGAGATTTATTTATTTATTTTCAAAATGTTGGAGGGGTGACATGTTTATTGTGGGCAAGTCTGCAGGATGTCGTTTTGAGTTTTGTAACAATTGAGAAGGGAGATTGACTGCACTGGTAAAGTAAAGTAAAGGGTCGATTAAATCTAGGGGGGGGGCTTCTTCAATGGCTACCAATTCTGTCAACTTTTATTAGTATGCATAGAACTATGGAAAGCCGTTAAACATTAAATCCATAAGAAGCTTCCTTTTTACTTTTCAATCATGTTTAAAACTTACTTTTACTTATTTATTAGATACTAGTAACTATTGCGACGTTACTAGTAACAATTTGGACAATTGTTGATATTTTTATTCAATAGGAGCTAGTGCGTTTTCCTGTAGTGACTAGTACTGTAAAATATATTTTTACTAGTAACTTTTAAATTAAACAATCAACAAGCTGTTGTGACTAGTCATTCCTCTTGACAGGTAAAAATTACATTATTACTGGTAAAACAAAATATTTTAAGAAAAGGCACTAATGAATAAGTACTAGTACTCAATTACAGTAACAGTGACTAGCTGACCTTTAAAAAGTGACTAGTTTGTCCTACATATTACATTTTAAAATGGCTTGCCATATAGGTCGGAAGTATGTTCAGCTACCTCTAGATCAATGAGCTTATAGTATACAAGTGCCTCGGTGTGTGATGTTGAAAGCGATGCTCTGGGATATTGTGGGAGTTAATACTTTATTTAAAAAGAAAAAAGATGAAGAGAAAGTGAACGAGTGGAAGAAAAGTGCAACATATTTTTCTCATCAATATGGTTGGAAGATAGTGCCACATTGAAAACAATTTATTTCTATAAAATATATTGCCTGGCAGTCGTATTGCCTGTCAAATGTATACAGATAATAAAAATATCTCTGAACAGATTGACTGCTGTGTTGTTCTTATGTCTTTCATTGAGGCTGTGGTATGTTTTTTCAATTATGACTGATTTTCTAACTCGAAACATTAAAAAGAAAATATTCCGAAGCGTATTATCAATCAAGCTGGATGGATAATAAAACACACAAACACATATATATGTGTGTGTGTGTGTGTGTATATATGTATATACATATAAATATATCTAATTATATATATACATAAAATCATATATACACACATATATACACATATGTATATTATATAAATATATTTCTATCATCACATTATTTAAACTATAGTTTGCCTTGGTGTTGTTAGTGTTGTTTAAGTCATGTGATCAGTTTTAATGTTTACTTTTATTTTCTGCAGCACACATTGCCCTAGTATTAATAAAAAATGAATTTAAAAATAAATGTGCTGCTTAATATATTGAAGATTTGTTCTTTCGATGTGGTCTTCGCATTTCACACATTCCAGAAAAAAACAAGTGTAGTAGGCTCGAAGCGACTTTGTTTTTGTGTAAGCATTGCTTTATTACAATGAATTTGAGATCTTCAAATAAAAGGGAAAACGGGCACATCAAATACACCCATCAGTATATACAGTATATTAAAACGTTTTCACTTCTTAATCCAATAAGGGGAAGTTGGACCTCCGACAGACATTCAAACATTATTGTTCCACGTTGTAGTGCAGTCGAGATACTAAGAATAACACAACAAATGCAGCAAAATAAAGACAAGTCAGGCAATCAACCGGTCGACGCATTGAATGGTTTCTAAAAGTTAGGATTTTCCCTTTATTTGGCGATACATGAAATCGTTATCCTCCCAGAAAACCGTGTTTAATTTAATAACTGTGAATAACACTAACTTCAAAGTGCGCTGACTGTGTTTAATAATGTATATTTTTTAGATTAGATCCCCGTGAATCGTTCTGGGGAGCAAAGTAAGACTGGTCGATCGAGTCCGACTTTACGACGATAACAGACCCGACGTCACAACCACATGACGCCACATAGTGTTAACGGTGAACCAAGGTCTATTTCCATCCAAAACTAGGCGTCAACTCGGATCCAAACACACGACGCTGTGCTTTTGTATATCATGTAAGCAGAGAAAACACTGGAGAAAAAAAACAGTGACGCAAGACTCATAAACGACTCCGTCGCAGCGAACGAATCTTCGAAAGGCCACGGCAGTCGGGAGTCACTCCGGCGAGCAAGCGAATGCATCTCCGACGCCGAATCACCCGAATGAGTCAACTCTAGGGCAGAAATAAGCCATTGCATTTTGCCATTCGCCGTGCGTTGCGGGAACGAACGAGTCTTTCACTTGGGGGGTGACTCGCCAAGAAGCGCGTCTGAAAGATGGAGTCGAACCCCATCACTGTAAACACAGTCATAAAGGGGGGTTTGAACGCGTTCCAACGGGGCGCCCCTCCTGGCCAATCAGCGTGGCTGCAGCAGATTCGACACCACCCCCCAGCGGCCGCACAGGCGCACTGAGTGTCGTAACTGCCATTTTGTGGCAGAGCCTACTCCGCAAAAGCGGGAGAGGGATTAAAAGAAGCGGCGCAGAAGGCTGGATCTCTCCAACCGCCTCGGTAACTTTGTAGCACGGCCCCTGCGCCTTCCGCCGCGTTCCACGGGAGGAGAAACGGATTGAAAAGAGGTAAAGTAACACTACTTTTTCCCAGAGCAGGGGGGAGTTTTGCAGGATCTTTAATCGGCCTCTAGGTGTCACGATGGGGCTCCGGGTGTCTAGGCGGCTTGGTCGGGGGGTGTTTGTCTCCCTCTATCGTTATTGAAAAAGCCGTCGAAATACGGTTTAAATCGCACAAGTTCCACCAATTGTGTTGTTCCGAGGCGGATCGGTTGGGGGGGTATGGTCAAAAACGGGACCGCGGATACTTTCCACGAGTTGGATCTGGCGGTGTTTTAGGCCGAGGCGTCCATTTTCCCCCCTCTTCTTTGTTTCCTGTCTTTTTAACCGCCGAGACCGGGTTGAAAGTGGCGGGCCCGGCTACCGTTAGCACGGCCGCGCGGTAGCGATGCGAGTCGAAAGTGAACAAAGTCTCCCGATAAGCAGTCTCAAACATAATAGCCCAAATTGCCTGCGTACGACGATAAATGAAACCAAACAGAGAGACGTTTCCAAGTTTAAAAAGAAAAACAAAACAAAACGACAAAAAAATAAACAGCGCTTCTCCTGCTAGCTTGAGCAAGCGGCCGCCGCGGCGCGGCCCTCACGCCCATTTTATGAAGACGACACAATCCTGTAGTTTCATACTCGTTTCCCGCCAGCCAACCACACGTTTTAACCACCGAATGTCGTACCGTTTCAACTGGCATCCGTGACCTCCGACGGCGGAACTGCGTAGATTTTAAATTTGCTAGACGATTAGCGTATCGCCCCACCCCCACCCCCTAAAAACGGGCCAAGACGGATGAGGATGACGAAGCAGCAAACAAAGCGTCCAAACCGCCGCTTTTCTCCTCCTCGACGTTTCGGTTGGAGCTCCGATCGCACGCTCCTCGGTCGTCGCGGCGCGCTCTCTTCTTCGTCGCGCCGTGGTTGGGTCCGAGGTTGTTGTTGCACCGTTTGCCCGCTTGTCCTCTTGTTCTAAAGCCACCCAGAACCGAGATGGAACAGCGGAGAGCTCCCTCTACAACTCGGCTAGGAGAGCTACAAAAATATCTGCCATAAGTGCAGCGTAAAGGATGAGCGGATGCGTTTGAAATTGCATCGTTGGCCACAATATTTTAAACTGCTCACCCAAGGCCAGTGCCCCCCGCCCCAGCTACAACCCTATTGCTATATGAAGATACGCTGGCTGTAAAGTGCCGGATCTATAGTTATTGCTCACTTTGGCATCTGGGTCTTGATGTCAAGCTCTAGCGCCTGCATCCGAATTTGTCCATTCAACCGATTACCTTTTCATATACCATGAATTTGTCTTGGTGGCAATTGTACTACTATTGTACTACAATTGTAATTGGAATAAAATGAGCCCAACGGTTTTTGAAACATTTTTAGTAAAGTTTTATACTTTATTTTCCATTTTTTTTAATATCCCTGAAAGCCTGCTGATTGGTTGGTATGCATTTGTAACAAGAAGTGGATCCCCCCCCCCCCCACTACAGTACAGGTTTATCCTCGTGAATGTGTTTCATTAAGTGTTTTGACTTTTACTTCCTTCCCTCTGGCAGGCTGACACAGGGAGAGAGGGAAGGCAGAGTCAGGTAGCAGGCAGTTGAGTAAGCAAAGCACAGGTTTTTGAACGGCAATAAAGGGATTGCCGCAACGAGAGCCTACAGAGACCCCTCTCCCCCCGCTTCTGTCAAAAGATAGACAGTCATGAAAGCAATCAGGTTTTCCGTGACGATCCAGGTAACAAGCTGTAGAGTTAATGACGAACACTTTCTGGCACAATTCCATTCCAAGCCAATGTCAACTGGATTTGCAACGTTTGTTAGGATGTCACAGCTACCCACTCACTGTGAACCTCGGAGGAATATTTATCGTAATGCTTTCAAATCTCTTGATCTCAGATCCCACCCAGCATGGACGGTGGGCAGACAGAGGGCATCGGGGTGGAGGACCCCACTAAAGACTTCCCTTCCATCCAGGCGGTGCACAGCCAGGACGCCATGGTGGCCGACCTCCTCCAACAGGCGGCGGAGGCCGGCGGCGTAGTGGACGGACAAGCTGGAATCGTTCTGGAGCAAGGTGCCTGGTTTTTGGATGAATTCACTGTTGTGTGTTAATTTGCATTGTTGCGTGTTAATTTGCATTGTCATGTAACAGTATCAAAGTAAATCGAAGTTTTCATTTTGATTTTTTTTATATTCACTCTTATTTTGGGGCGGTCCGGGGGGGGAATGGTAGATGGCGGAGTGGAGGGAAGCGGGGGCGTTGAGATGATGGTGATGGACTCGTTGGACCCGACCCTGTTGCAGATGAAGACAGAGGTAAAGTCCCATGCACTTGCTCTTCACGTTGACCTCTGCCAAATATATCCATTGCTTATATATTATTAATAAGTCTATTACACTACCACGCCTTGCCTTCAGGTAATGGAGGCAACGGTCGGAGGTGCCACAGTGGGGGGTGTCGCCGGTGCTGCCCACCAGGCTACTGTCACCACCGTGGACCAGACTCAGATCATAACACTGCAGGTCAGTTGCATTTTACGTAAAGTGTTTTCATATGCGACCCCAGAGCAAGCAGAGGTTGGGACTTGCATAAGAAACATGCACGTGCTCTGGTCCAACAGGTGGTGAACATGGAGGAGCAGGCGGCTCTGGGCCTTGGGGAGCTCCAGCTGGTCCAGGTGCCAGTGTCTGCCACCACTGTAGAAGCCCTCCAGCAAGGGACTTATGTGGATGCCACCGCTATGCCCAAGGATGGAGACCCTGTCATCTGCCACACCCTGCCGCTTCCCGAGGGCTTTCAGGTACTTGGCGCTTAATGCTTGGACATTTAACTGTAGCTTGCACGCCGTGATCTTTTCTTCTGGTGGTGGTTCGCAAGAAATGCTGTATGTTTTGTCTAATGTCAGGGGAAAATTTTTTTTTTTTTTTTTTTTTTTGTGGGCTGTTTTTCTGTGTGTTTTCTCCTAGGTGGTAAAAGTGGGGGCAAATGGTGAGGTGGAGACTGTGGAGCAGGAGGAAGAGGGTATTGAGCCCCATCATCTTCACCAGGAGGAAGAAGAGGAAGTGGAGGAAAGTCAGCCCCTGGAGGCAGACGACGAACCCGCTCAGATCCAGAACGAAGACCCATCTTGGTCTAAAGATCCAGACTACCAGCCACCCTCCGGCGCGATCAAGAAAAGCAAGAAGGTGACTGACTGTGCTCAAGCACTCACCCCGCAGTCAACTCTTATCTGCAGAGGCACTGACTAACGTGTTGGCACGGAGTGTCACGATTCCAATCAAATTTTGTGATTTCACAAGCACGTTCATGATTCTCCCCTTATTTTGTGGGTAATAATGTCGCAATATTGGTGAATTCAAGATCCGCCGGTAAACAAATGCAGTGTGAGCTGGGGGGTGTCCTCTCCACGAAGTCGACTGTGGCTCACCCAGCTCCAAACCTTCTTTCATGAAATGGTTCAGAGTTGAGCAAGCTGTGGTTGACTCCGAGGGGGTCCGCTGTGCCTAATCCCTCAACGCGCGCTGCACCCGCCCATGGGCAGATCTCGACCACTCCAATATTGTCGCCGCATTCAAGCCGTACGCAGGGATTGACATTAGCCTTTTTAAGCCTTTGGCAAGTGGCCAAGATGTTTAAATATGGCTATTGGGCAAGTTACTTCTCCAAAATCGAAAATTAAGGCCTATTAAAAAATAAATAAAAGCTGCATGCACTAAAATAAAAGCTGCATGCACTAAACCACACTAAGGTGCGGCGCCTATAAACCAGCCTTCCTGTAAAACACATTTCAGTGCAGATGATAATATATATAATTATATATATAATTTAAATGAATTCGTTAATAAAAGGGCCTAATAATTCTAACTAATGTAATGTTACCGCTGTAATTAATGGGCAGCTTGTTTCATGCATACACATCCTGAAGCACTTCTAAATGACATTTATATTTTACCGGCTGGTTCTTAGGTTTTGTGTTTGTCTGTAATGTTAACAATGTTAGTTATAACATTCTTTCTCAGTCCTGGAACTCAAACTACTGGATGCCCCAAAAAACACATATATATAAATAATTAAATTAATATCATGAACGTGCAAAGTTTAGTCGGCAAATGGCTTGAACTGATGACTAATAGTCTTTGAGGAAATTCATTAGTCGCGGGCAGCCCTAGTAATAAGTAACTTGTTTTTAATCTAAAGTATAGCGTTGATAAAGTTTAGGTTTGTTGTTTAAATATTCTCATATTTTTGTTATCGTTTTTATTTAAATAAGTTACTTATTGAGAAACGGGTGTTTTTCTTAACAAATCGAATTGTGGATTTGGAGAATTGTGACACCTCTAGTGTTGTCTGTGCAGGGTAAGAAGAGCCGCCTGCGCTATGCAGAGGGGGACAAGGACATGGACGTCAGTGTCTATGACTTTGAGGAGGAGCAGCAGGAAGGACTTCTCTCTGAGGTCAACGCAGAGAAGGTGGTGGGCAACATGAAGCCGCCCAAACCCACCAAAATTAAGAAGAAAGGTGGGAGGCTATGCTAAGTTATGAGGGGTGGTTGTTCATGGGTAAGGGGACGAGGTACCCAACATCTGTCTCCTCCTGCAGGTGTGAAGAAGACCTTCCAGTGCGAGCTGTGCAGCTACACCTGCCCCCGGCGCTCCAACCTGGACCGACACATGAAGAGCCACACAGATGAACGGCCACACAAATGCCACCTGTGCGGGAGGGCTTTTAGAACGGTCACACTGTTGCGGAACCACCTCAACACACACACCGGTATGGTATGGGGGCTCAAGTTTCCATGTTCGAGGTTTAGCAGGAACGGACAAACAACTGAACAAACAAATTAAGTTTAACTGTTGAATCTTGTGCAGGAACCCGCCCCCACAAGTGTACAGACTGCGACATGGCCTTTGTGACCAGCGGTGAGCTGGTTCGCCATCGCCGCTACAAACACACGCACGAGAAGCCCTTCAAATGCTCCATGTGCGACTATGCCAGCGTGGAGGTAAAAATGGATTTTATTTCAATTCTGTGGTTGTTAAGCTTTAAATCTCACGTTTTTATTAGACATGGTTCCAATCCAATATCTGTATCAGGTGCTGATATGACGTAATTTACTCATTGGATATTGGGCTGACGTCACCGATCCATGTGCTGATGGCAGTTGGGCAAACAGTCACTGATTGAAGCAGCCATTCAGCTGTGTTGGTTCTCAAAATACGACGTCACGATTCCGGAATATATAATACGCGCGCCAGCTAGTGGGAGTTGTAGTTCTATTGGTGCAGTGCCACACTGAAAGGACTCACTGGATGAGGATGAAAAACTACACTATACAACGTTCCTGGGGAAAAAGTGGATGGGTACATCCCTACTTTTTATTAGGGTTCTATTTTTATCAGGGTTATTTTACACTCACTCCCTCATCCCCCCTCAGGTGAGCAAGCTAAAGCGTCACATCCGTTCCCACACTGGCGAGCGTCCGTTCCAGTGCAGCCTGTGCAGCTACGCCAGCAGGGACACCTACAAACTGAAGAGACACATGAGGACACACTCTGGTGTGTATAGTGTTAACATTTGCAGCTCAGTTTTCTGTGAACGATCTCTGATCTATGATGGGTTTTAAACCATATTCCTTTGTGGCGGCTAACTATCTTATTTCTCCTCTCAGGAGAGAAACCGTACGAGTGCTACATCTGCCATGCTCGCTTCACACAGAGTGGGACCATGAAGATGCACATTCTGCAGAAGCACACAGAGAATGTGGCCAAGTTCCACTGCCCTCACTGTGACACCGTCATCGCCCGCAAGAGTGACCTGGGTACGACCACACACTGCATCCGCACTATACTAGCGAGTCCCTGTGGCCCCCCTCTGATCTGTCTGTTTCTTGTTTTTTGTTCTGTCTTCTGCTCCAGGTGTTCACCTGCGTAAGCAGCACTCCTTCATCGAGACAGGGAAGAAGTGTCGATACTGCGATGCCGTGTTCCACGAGCGTTACGCCCTAATCCAACATCAGAAGTCCCACAAGAACGAGAAGCGCTTCAAGTGCGACATGTGCGACTACTGCTGCCGACAGGTGAGGGAAGGAAACGCACCGAGGCTAAAAAACGGACGCCACGAGAACAGAAACGTGTGTGTGTGTGTGTGTGTGTGTGTGTGTGTGTGTGTGTGTGTGTGTGTGTGTGTGTGTGTGTGTGTGTGTGTGTGTGTGTGTGTGTGTGTGTGTGTGTGTGTGTGTGTGTGTGTGTGTGTGTGTCGGAAACTACTGCACTACTGAAGATGTCGTAAAGTGTAGGAGAATGGCTTAAGAGCTTGAACACCTAATTGGTGGTTGAGGATGCATTGTCGAGTTGATTGGGCGTCTGCGTGCAGGAGCGCCACATGGTGATGCACCGTCGCACGCACACGGGGGAGAAGCCATATGCCTGCAGCCAGTGTGAGAAGACCTTCCGGCAGAAGCAGCTCCTGGACATGCACTTTAAGCGCTACCACGACCCCAACTTTGTGCCCACTGCCTTCGTCTGCCCGAAATGTAGCAAGACTTTCACTCGCCGAGTAAGTGCCTCCCTGGTGGTCCCGTTTGCTGCCCAGTCTGCGCAGACACATACACATACACAGGACCATTCTCAGTTATTCCTGTTGTCTTTTGAGAAATGAAACCATCCGCCACCGCCCTCCTTTCTGTCCTAGAACACCATGGCCCGCCATGCCGAGAACTGTAACGGCGAGGTGGAGGATGCTGAGAACGGAACACCCACGCCCAAGAAGGGCAGGAGGGGGAGGAAGAGGAAGATGCGCAGCAGGAGAGACGAAGACAGTGGTGAGTTGGGTTTCTGGTGGATGCTCTCCCTCCGCCTTTCGATTCCTCCTGTTGTATGCCTTCAGTTTGTTTGTTTTTTATAAGTGGATGTTTGTGCCACCCATCCATTACAAAGTTGATGTACATTAAATTGAGCCATACGATTTTCTGTGCTTTCAGATAGAAAACCACTGCATATCCCTGAAAGTTCCCTCTTTTTCTAGACGACGATCATGCAGATCCCGACTTGGACGATGATGATGATGACGATGAGGAGGCTGACGCGGAGGAGGACGCTCTGCTGCAGGAGGAAGAGGAGGTGGAGGCCCTAGAGCTTGACCAGGCTCCGCCAACCGTCCCCATGCCGGCCCCCGAGGAGCCGCCCGTCAAGAGGAAACGAGGACGTCCGCCCAAGAATGCGCCCAAGCCGCCGCCAACCCCCAGCAAGTCCCCGCGGGTGGCTGCAAAGGCCGCCGCCTCCGGTAAGACTCCCTGCTGTTTGGTTTGTTTGCTGAAGATGAACCTGAACGAAAAACAAATTTGTGAAGTCTGTGAAGCCAATCGGATTTTGTGCGACTGACAAGCTACAGGGCGGATCAGGCATGCAGGAGTTAACGTTTGTGAATGTGAAAACATCAGATTTCCACATAGACAGAAAGTGTGAGTCCTGCTCATAGTTCAGCACACTGCGGGGCATCCCTCCTGCCAGCAATAAAGCAAGGTTATTATAGTCAGGGATGCAGACAACTCACTTTTCAGGGAATGTCGCTTTTGTTATGGCAATTTGAGTGACTTCGTCCAAACTGGGTTATATTGGCTGGCTATATTGTATACTTGTTAAACAGACAAAAATATACATACACTGTTACGGGCACGGGTTCACTGAGGTACATTTCCTGAGGTACTAGGAACCTACCTAAGGTTCCTAGTGTATGGCAACCAAAAGCTGATGTCTGGCAACCACCTTTTAAAGTTAGTGTTGAGCCCTGGATTGGGTTTCCTAATGGTGAATATATTATTATGATTATTATTTAATAATAATAATTATTATTATTATTATTATCCCTCAAGTCAACTGTCCATCAGATGAGAACAAAAAATGACTGCTTATTCCCACCCCCCTGTAGCGGCGGCCATCATCCAGGTGGAGGATGAGAGCACCGGCGCGGTGGAGAACATCATCGTGAAGAAGGAGGATGCCGACGCGGGCGGGGCCACCGCCATCCAGCAAGGAGTTGAGCTGACGGTGGAGGGCGTGGGGCTGGACGGTGAGGCTGTGGAGACCGTGGAGCTCCCTGTGAGCGAGGCGGCGGCTGCTGCCGCCAATGGAGATCTAACCCCAGAGATGATCCTCAGCATGATGGACCGGTGAACAAGTGCCACCGGGTGTACATTGGGCACATACACACACATACACACACCCATGCCGTTCGAGGGGGTGGGGGGCGTCAAAGCTCCCACTTGTGGACATTTTAACAGGGACATTTTTGTTTCCCTTCAAGTTGACCCTCAAACTTTTCTGGGCGAAAACGGCTTTTAAAAACAACTACACATAGAAGCTAGATACTGACAAACTTGTAAATACTTAGTAACATACCTAACATGCATACTATTTTTTTTTTTTTTTTTTTTGTCTATAACACCCTTCCCCAACGGTTGGGGGGGGGGGGGCGCGACCGACCAGATTAAGTCCCCCACTAGGTGCATCCATTAGTGTACGCCAACTTTCTTCATACAGCTTGCATCTATCACATCCTTTTCGCCTTTCCTTCACCGCACGCCACTTCTTGTTCTGAATCTCGACCCACAGACACTCAACGGGCAAAAAGTCCTTCTCGGCTCCGAAGTCCTTTGTTTTTGTTTTGATTTAAGGTCACTTATTTAAATCTTGTAATCCTTGGATTCAAAGGCAATTATTATTATTTTTTTTAAGAAGGTTTTGAATTCCTCATGTTATTATGTTCTTTCCTAAAATATATAGTGTATTACAGGTTAGGTTTTTTCTTTGTTAACATAGCCCTTTATTGTGTATTCTGTATAGTTGGAGTGAGATAATCCTGATGAAAATCGGTTAAGACTGTGTCAGACTTGAGATCAAAGTTTGCCGTCCATTGTCAGTCGTTTTTCTGGGCCAGGTGGGTGCAGACAAACACATTTTATTTTTATTTTTTCTCTTTCATCATTGTCTAACTTGTACTTTAGTCTCTGTGCCAAGCCTTTGCCTTGTTCTCTTAAGTCTGCTCAGTGTGGAAATCAATCATCCGGAGCCAGTTCTAACCTCTAAAGTTGAAATTGGCTTTAAAAAAAGGGAGTGCTTAAGAGAGTTTTATGGACGTCAGTTTATTTTTTTATATTTTGTTTCTTCTTTCTCCCCTTCGACAGATGTCTGCAAGTTTTGAAATAGTAATATTATAAAGCTGATTCTGATTGGTACGGCGCTACCGTTTCAAGCCCTTTGGCAAAGTTTCTGACAACGTTGTTTTAAATATCTTCTGTTTTTTTTTTTTCTTTATTAAATTGTGAACATTTTAACCTTGTTTTAATTGTGGATATGAAGTCTGAATTCCATTCCCGTTTTTTGTCTGGGTTTAAGGTGACCCTGCCGTCGGATTCCTTCCTCCCAAGTCAATGCCGCCAATGTGCTGACCCTACTGGCCGATTGGCCGCAGGGCGGGAATTATGGATTAACGCCAGGAAACCCAGTGCCGCACTATTCCAGGTGGTGTTGCGAGTAAAGTCCCACTTATGACACCTTAAGCGACCTGTCGCGGTGTTGTTTTGCAGGGAAAACTCTGCATGCTTTTGTTGCGCAGTCGTCACCTGGTATATCTGGCTCGTGGATAACGTCCTTATTTTTTTAGCTGTAAATGACAGATTTTCATTACCACAGAATGCTTTGCGACAGACTAGTTTTTATCTACTGCTGTTTCTTGATTTTTTTTTTTTTTTTTTAATCGAACTAACTGAACTCGTTGGAATGACGCTCACTCGCTCTTGGCATTCTATATTTTTGTAGACTGCTGTATTCTTCTGGTGTCTCAGCATGGCCCGGGGTCAGTTCAGTAGCATATGTCTCTAGGTTTTTTTTTTTTTTTTTTTGTTTTTTTTTTGTATATCTTTTTTATTTTTTCATCACAGACACCCAAGGGGAAGGATGAGGCCTGCTACGCTCCCATCGATTATTTCCAGCTAGAGGAAAGGATATTTGTGTTTTTGAGTACATAGACCGATCCCAGCTACTCGGCCGACGTCTCGACCCGTTCTTCGTTCGCAAGAAATTATTCCATTTGAAATGACTTTATATTCAATTTTTGGTGTTGTTTGAGCTCTTAATGCAGTGCTGTAGGGTGGGCAGGTGTTTTGTATGTCCCGGCAGCCGCACAGTGCAAGTTTGATGGGAATCGGGCAGGTTTGGGACCAGCTCTCCGAAAAGTAAACTTGAGCGTATGCACGATTGTTTCCTTCTCAATGTCTGTTTTCACAGCAATTTCAGGGTTTAAGCACACACAGGAAGTAACTTTCATTGGAAAGCTGTCTTCCTATTGTGCCGCCTGGGCGAATCCCAGATCCCGGTCTCCCCCTTCACTCAGATTGGTTTCCCTCCTCCAAAACAAACAAACAAACAAACAAACAAATCATTGTCATGCAGCGTATTCAGGAAGAGCCACATGGAATTTGGACTATACCCAGACAGACATTTTTAAGTGGACTGAATGCGAGTGACAGGGAAGTTTGGTCCACTGTTGTGTCTGACTTAAAGCCAACCCTCTCTCCTCCCTCCACCTCAGCTCCATGTCCACTTTTTTTTTTTGCATGGAGAGAATTGACAGCGTGGCGTTTAAGGTGATTTTAACACACCCAAAGGAAAGGAAGGGTCCTGGTGATGTCTGCCTTGAGGTCAAACATGTTGCAGGAGTAATCATGAGAATGTAACACTGTACAGCTGATGAGTAAACCGTAAAAAAAAAAATAATAAATAAACATGCCTACAGACCTATGTCTGCTGCTGTGCCCTTTCTTTCAGTTTGTTTTACATCCACACACACTAGAGGTTTTTATAAGCAAGTACTAAATGAATTGCAGTCAAAGGGTGATGTCCACCAATCTCAAGAAACATTTGTATATTAGAGAATAAGGAATATACAATTTTAGGCAACTACCTGATCAATTATCTATTGAACGTTAATTTTATTTACACAAACATTGAAGATAATTTAACATGATAGTGTAACTGTTTATATTCAATACATTTTTACTTGTGATGAAGAATGAGGTGTAATCGCTTACACGACTCGTTGCCGTCTCTGCAGTGAGTACCCATGGATGCATTTGGACCCGTATGGAGGGGTGCCTTTCATTACATTGCGTAATTTAGCAGACTCCAACGCAACCACACAAGTACATTTTGTCTGTACAATCTAACCACTGTCTGCATCGAAAGACTACTGTATAGAAAATAATGGTGCAAACTGATAGCATTTCCTCCAAACACGTTGCTTTGTGACGTCACAATGACTGCACCCCCAGTTGCTGCAGCTACCGGGGGAATTCCGCTAATGTTTTTCATGCGTTTCCGGGATGACTGTTCTCCGCCAACGTTCTAATTAAGATGCAACACAATTCTGCTATGGAAAAAGTATGGAATGGAACTGAAAGAATAACAAGGTGAGCATTTTTCACGCTTATTTGTATAGCTCATGGCATACAGCGTTAAATAAAACTGAAACAAATAATACACTTTGAGGTTATTGTGTTGTGATTTAAAACAGGCCTATCTAATCTACAGGCCTATCTAACACTTGTTGGTCATTTTCAGATCTTTATAGATTATAATGTATAGAGTGTGCAGTTCAAGGGGAGGGACAGGGAATTCAGTACAGGGTTGAAAACACAGCTGACGTTCTTAACTGTCGTTTTACTCTCCCATGGGATGTCAACATGCCTGCTGTAAAAAAAGATCTGGCAAAAAAAGAGGTTTGAATTCCACGAACACAGCCTAGAAAAGTATGTTGTGATTTTTTGTGATTGAATATTTTCTCCTCTTCTCAATGTCATATGTAGGGGGAGCTCTAGCACTAAACATTTTTATGCTGCGCTCGTGTCCAAATCCATTGTCTCCATATATATTTTTTTTTCTAACAGCAACGCTTAAAATAGTCTTTTTTTTTTTTGTCTCTTTTTTGTATATACATATTTTGACTGCAATATTTAAATTTTTCTGTTTTAGTTTTATGTTAGATTTTTCTTGGAACGTAAACGTATGTTTCCCATGTCGATAAAGCCCTCTTAAATAGAATTGAATAGAGTTAGTCACACCCTCTAGGGGGCGCTCTGGCTCTTAATGCATGTCAACACCCCGCTCTTATAGGGTTAGGGAAGTTTGACGGTTGCTATGAACTCCGGTTGCCATTTTTGAAGGATCACTTCCACTCAATTGGAGAAATACAGTGGGGCAAAAAAGTATTTAGTCAGCCACCAATTGTCCCACTTAAAAAGATGAGAGGCCTGTAATTTTCATCACTTCGACTATGAGAGACAGAATGGGGGGAAAGAATCCAGGAAATCACATTGTAGGATTTTTTATGAATTAATTGGTAAATTCCTCGGTAAAATAAGTATTTTGTCACCTACAAACAAGCAAGATTTCTGGCTTTCACAGACCTGTAACTTTTTCTTTAAGAGGCTCCTCTGTCCTCCACTCATTACCTGTATTAATGGCACCTGTTTGAACTCCTTATCAGTGTAAAAGACACCTGTCCACAACCTCAAACAGTCACACTCCAAACTCCACTATGGCCAAGACCAAAGAGCTGTCAAAGGACACCAGAAACAAAATTGTAGACCTGCACCAGGCTGGGAAGACTGAATCTGCAATAGGTAAGCAGCTTGTTGTGAAGAAATCAACTGTGGGAGCAATTATTAGAAAATGGAAGACATACAAGACCACTGATAATCTCCCTCGATCTGGGGCTCCACGCAAGATCTCACCCGTGGGGTCAAAATGATCACAAGAACGGTGAGCAAACATCCTAGAATCACACGGGGGGACCTAGTGAATGACCTGCAGAGAGCTGGGACCAAAGTAACAAAGGCTACCATCAGTAACACACTACGCTGCCAGGGACTCAAATCCTGCAGTGCCAGACGTGTCCCCCTGCTTAAGCCAGTACATGTCCAGGCCCGTCTGAAGTTTGCTAGAGAGCATTTGGATGATCCAGAAGAGGATTGGGAGAATGTCATATAGTCAGATGAAACCAAAATAGAACTTTTTGGTAAAAACTCAAATTGTCGTGTTTGGAGGAGAAAGAAAGCTGAGTTGCATCCAAAGAACACCATACCTACTGTGAAGCATGGGGGTGGAAACATCATGCTTTGGGGCTGTTTTTCTGCAAAGGGACCAGGACGACTGATCTGTGTAAAGGAAAGAATGAATGGGGCCATGTATCGTGAGATTTTGAGTGAAAACCTCCTTCCATCAGCAAGGGCATTGAAGATGAAACGTGACTGGGTCTTTCAGCATGACAATGATCCCAAACACCCCGCCCGGGCAACGAGGGAGTGGCTTCGTAAGAAGCATTTCAAGGTCCTGGAGTGGCCTAGCCAGTCCCCAGATCTCAACCCCATAGAAAATCTTTGGAGGGAGTTGAAAGTCCGTGTTGCCCAGCGACAGCCCCAAAACATCACTGCTCTAGAGGAGATCTGCATGGAGGAATGGGCCAAAATACCAGCAACAGTGTGTGAAAACCTTGTGAAGACTTACAGAAAACGTTTGACCTCTGTCATTGCAAACAAAGGGTATATAACAAAGTATTGAGATGAACGTTTGTTATTGACCAAATACTTATTTTCCACCATAATTTGTAAATAAATTCTTTAAAAATCAGACAATGTGATTTTCTGGATTTTTTTTTTTCTCATTTTGTCTCTCATAGTTGAGGTGAACCTATGATGAAAATAACAGGCCTCTCATCTTTTTAAGTGGGAGAACTTGCACAACTGGTGGCTGACTAAATACTTTTTTGCCCCACTGTATACAAAATCTACGAAATAGAAAAAGTGGAGGAAGGGAGGAAAAAGAAGGGTCAGGGTTTCACACAAGATGGTTGCAAGATTTTCTGTGGCAATTTTTCACCTGACAAGTCTTCCAAGCCATCTTTTGATTGAAAGATACCGACCAACATTCACAATCAGTGCCATCCCCCAAATATGGCGGCTTGCTCCAGCAATGTGACGTCAGCTTCACATTCCTTACAGGCGCCGGAGAGTCTATGGTTAGCCGATCACCTGCCAAGCTTAATCAAGTTCAAGTTCAAGAGATTATTTGTCACATACACATACATACGGTCATACATATATGCAGTGAAATGACATGACACCGAAACTAGGTATGCGCCAATATCACTGCATCCGTCCACAATTCAAAAGCCAAATACCAAGGGTCCTGTCAAGCTATATCTAGTTATATAGCTATATGTAGCTATATGGCTTCTCCTGATGTGAATACACGCATCAGTGAGAAAACTGACTCCAAATTCACTAAGGGACTCCAAATTGAGCCTTTATTATGAGGTTGAGGTTTAAAACATAGTGAAACGAGGAATGACTTGAAAAAAGAGAAAATTAATTATAAATAAAAAAAATATTAATAATAAAATTATAAATTAAAAAAAATTTCAAACAGGTTGCGGTGTGCATCATGCTGTAAAGAGTCAGGCTAAAACTAGTGCTCCAGACAAACAAATAGGATGTGTGTGTGTGTGTGTGTGTGTGTGTGTGTAGCATGGCATGACCTGTTTTGTTTTTTTTCAGTAGCAATAACCCTGCCCCACACACAATGTAAATTTCCTTTCTCCTTTTCCCTCCCTCCTTGCCTTTTTTCCTCTTAATCTCTTACTCTATTTTGTTCTCACAATTTTGTAGGAGTTCTTTCTTTCATTCAATAGTGTTTTCCTTCATTCGTTCGTTTGTTCTGCTTCCTTTTTACCTGTCAGTGTGGTTGGATGTTGTTTGACATTGTGTGTGTGCAAGTGCAACATTGTTGACTGTGCCTGTGTCTGCGCTGTGTGGGTATTTACACAGTTCCAAGCGGAGAGGTTGTTAAGCTACCTTGAGATTTGCTCCATTAACATTTGCAGTCTCGCAGAGCTACACAGGCACACGACCACATACGTGGCTCCATTTTGCCGCCTCTGTTAAACAGCTGCGTCGTTCTTCGTCCTTCCGCCCATTGACCTGACACAGCTGGAAGGTGAGAGAATCCCTCGTTCATCATCTTTATCAGTTTTTATCACTGTCGCTGCTTGGGGCTCTATTCCGATGATCTTCCTTCTTTCAGAGGAATCTTACACTCACAAAATTCCTTCTTCCAAGTTTGTAGTCTTTATCAAAGACGACGAAGATATGAAAAGTAAATATTTGGATGAATTTTGATCATTTTTAAGTGAACATTTTTAACAAAAGGTGGTCATTTTTTCAGCCTGCGGGGTGGTGATTCCATATATACGGATTTCAATGCCTCTGATATTATTATTGTTTTTCATTTATTTATTTATTTGTTTGTTTGTTTGTTTGTTTGCTTATTTATTTATTTATTTATTTCATTATCATTTTATTGTCGTTACTTTAGTATATGTTATGTGTAATACAATTGTCATATGCTTGTCTTATTGCGCTCCGGCAATTTAAGACCTCTGGCAACGTCAATAAAGGCAAAAAAAAAAACAAGAGGAAGAGACAATAATCAAGCAACCTAAAATAATGGGATATGTAATCAGATTAAAACGCATTTTCCTGTAGTATTTCTTTTGTGCATTTATTTTGCTTTATTATAATTTATTTTTCATCATCGGAGATAGTTCCTTCAGGATCCCATTACCTAAATGAGTGAAATGGATTCAGACGAGGTCAAGACCAATTTCCTCCCTGTGTGTCCAGTACTGAGATAGCGACAGGCTGCATGCTAACTGCAGAGGGAATCAACTAGCCTTGCTCCTGTGAAATTAGGGAAAGACACCTTCCGGCATGTCCAAAGCTGAGTTCGATACAACTTGTGTTTTTTGCGACTTGTAAAAATAAGACTTTTTTTAAATGCAGCTACATTGAGAGCTGTTTTTGGCATACATTTTTCTCCCTGCTGGGACCAACATACGTTGGTTTGCACGTTCCTCAAGGTCATATATGATCTTGTCCTCTATTTATGCAGAAGAATAATGAAGAAGAAGAAGAAGAATCTTTAATTATCACGCAACACACCACACTACAACACATGCACGCACACACACACATGCACATGCTTTGGATGGTGGCCAGTGAAATGAGGCCTCTGCATTTAACCCATCCTGGCTTGTTCTTCCTCCGGGGGCACAGCCAGGTATGGTATTAGAATTTTCTATACGCAAGAAAAAATTGATAGAGTTACCTTTAGTTGCAATGAAAGTTATTGTATGTGTGACAGGGATTTGTGATCGTATGTATGACGTGTGTGTGTGGGTCTGTGTGGGTCTGTGTGTTTGAATGCTAGGTGGTGCTCGAGACCGATAGACAGACTTTTTCTTTCGGCCTAACAGAAGTCATGGATCTTGAGGCAATAGTCAATCATGTGACCTCTTCACTCAAGAAGATCTTCCCTGATTCATCACTCAGGTGAGTGGAAAATACCCAGGTCAGTCACATCACCTTTGTTAAACATAACTCTTCTCTATGAAACACTGTTGCTGTAGTTTCTAGGATTTTGCCAAAACCAGACCCATATATACACAATAAGAATCTTCCTCTCATTACAGGTGATTCTTCTGTTCCTTCAACATACACAATATAATCACTATCATACCACTATGATTATTTCTCAATGCAGGCATGCATTCCCCCCTGGTGAGCATACATAGATGTCTACTTATGACTTATATGTGACTTGTTCTTTGTGTCCCCAGGAAGCTTTTAAAGAGGATTCCCCCAGACCTCAAGGAAAGGCTCTTCTCTCTTGGGAGTATGGTAGAAGGGACACTAGAATCACAGCCCTGCTACTGTGTCGCTGCTTCACGCATCCACCCTCAGATATGCTTGAAAAGCTATTCTATAAGAACATGTAATAACAATGTATGTGCATTCCCTAGGTGGGTTTTCTGATGCATATTCAGCTCTGTGCGTCTTTAATGACATTCCCTGCAAAGAGGAAATTCAATGGGTTTGTACATATTACATTAATACACCAATATACAATATAACACCAGATATTAGCGAGAAAACCACTCACTATTTCTACTTTATATTGTGTAGTAATTAAGGGGTCATCACCCAGAATTTGACCTATGTGTTCTTATTACCTAATCATTAAGTATTTGTAGGGGTTTGTAACTGTGAAATCAGATATAACTGATCTGATTTAGCGATACATTACTATGTAATTGATCATATCTGCGTTAAATTAACACAGCATTTCACCCCCTAACAAATACTCAATATAAAAATATTACTATGTGATGACCAGTTAATTACCACATAATGCTTAGTATTTTAACACATTCTCCTTTCAAATGAATGTGTAATTAACATGTTAAGATGTTCACTTATGACTAAACAGGTTTTCTTCCACATTCAATCTACTTTAACCTTGCAGAGGAAATTGTTCACAAACAAACTAATTAGGACGTGGAAGCTGGGAGTAGTACTGATTAACTTTGTGCAAATGGCCAGCCCCCTATTCTGACCACATCCATTTGCATATTCAATTTTAAGAACACATTAGAAAAGTTGTCACCACAAGCTTTGTAGCCTACAGCGAGGAGTTATTTTTAAAAATATATATAGGTAAGTCAAATAAAGCACCTTTTCTTTGGTCTAGCAGGACGTCGACAACATTTATCATGTCCACAAATGTCAAGAGTTCAATCTCCTGCACTTCAGTCACTTGGACAGCAGGTGAGTTTTGACATTCTTCCTTTAAAGCTTGCTGAATTTCTCCACTCCTCTCACCTCTCGCCTCTCATCTTTTTCAGGGACTTGGCATTGGCAGTGGCAGCTCTATCATTCAACCGGTGGTTTACCTAGATCTACAGCCAGGAACTCAAATTGGTAAACCTTCTCTATATCGTGCTTTCCAAGCGCAGCGTTTACTGTGGAGCAGTGGCATCTTCAGGGGTATCAATAGCCCCCGATATAAAATAGTCCCACAGGGCCGGCTCTGCACTTAGATCACTCCTTCTTTGGCAGTACAAAGGTGGCCATTGGGCCCATGATCTGTGTGCCAAAACTGTTTTTATTTTAGATGCAGTTTATTCTATTTTATTCTGTTTCCCTATGGAACGAAACAAGCACCATGCGTAATGGAGGCACTTTCTCCATCACTCTCTTACTCTCTCTCTTCCCCTGTCAACAGTTTGCCTAAAGCGGAAAAATGACTAGAGCCTGCTTGGGCTATGCCCCTGATGTCTTTGCATCCTAGCAACGCCCCTGCTGTGGAGCCCCTAAAGGAACAATCAGGAAATTAATCACTTTTTTCCAGTTTTTGTTTTATTGATTTGATTTTGTCCCTCTATTTTAAATCAATAGAGTATACATACGAAGAACATACTCAAACAGGTTTTGAACATCAATACTGTAATTATAAAATCAATCTCTGGTTTTGGAAATGTTTTCTCAGGGAAATGCAATTTATTTTCTTGGAGGGAAACCAGGGGCTCCATAGTTACATCCTATCCATCCATCCATCCATCAGTTTTCAGGCCGCTTATCCGGGTCCAGGTCGCAAAGGCAGGAAACTTAATAAGACATCCTTTTCCGCCTATCTCTAAAACTGAGCCAGAGCTCATGACCATAGGTGAGCATTGGAACAAGCTCTCTTCATCACAATGGTCTGTTACAGTGCCTGCATTCGTAAAGACGCTGCATCCACCCATCTGTCAATCTCACACTCCCTCTTATCTTGACTTGTGAATAAGACCCCCAGATACCTAAATTCCTCCACTTGGGTCAGCTGCTCTCTCTCCACCCAGAAGGTACAAGCCACCTTTTTCCAGGAGAGAGCCATGGCCTCAGATTTGAAGGTGCTGACTCTTATTCCCATCCCCAATCGTTCTAGTAAGTGCTGGAGATCAGTCTGATGAGGCAAACAGGACAACATAATCTGCAAAAATCAGAGATGCCACTCTTATCCCCCCCAAACAGGATACACTCCAGCCCTCGGCTATGCCTTGATATCCTGTCCATGAAAATCACAAAGAGAATAAATAAGAGACAAGGTGCACCCCTGCCAGAGCCCAACACCCTCAGGAATGGATTTGAATGAATGCAGAAGAATCTAACACAACTCTCACTCTGGTTGTATAGGGACTGAATGTCGGGCAGCAGCGGCCCCAGTAGCACATACTCCCGTAGTACCTCCCAGAGAACCCCTTGTGGGCACTCAGTCAAAGGCTTTTTCGAAGGCTACAAAACACATGTAGACTGATGTGGTTAATTCCCATGACCCCTTGAGGATCCATGAGAGGGTAAAGAGTTGGGCCGTTGTTCCACGGCCAGGACACAATTTGCATTGTTCTTCCCGTATCCGAGATTTGACTATTAGCTGGATGATCCTCCATTCCAGTACTCTAGCATAGGCTTTACCAGGGAGGCTGAGCAGTGTGATCCCTCGATAGTTGGAACACACCCTCCGGTCCCCCTTTTTAAAAAGGGGGGCTACCACCCTTGTCTCCCAATCCCCTTCTACTGTTTCCGATATCCACACTATGTTGAAAAGGCGCGTCAGCCAGGACAACCCAAAACATCCCGGGCCTTCAGTATTTCTGGGCGGATGTCGTCCACTCCCGCCACTTTGCCACTGCATAGTTACCTGACTACCTCGGTGACTCCCTGCAAGGAGTTGGGTACTGATCTCCCAGAACACTCTCACCCCGGGTTTAGGTGTTCCTTCTACCTCCCAACAAAATCCTCAGTCGATAACGACTGAGGATCACCATCACCCGCTGGTGTCTACCTGGTTCTTGGGTTTCCGTCATAACTGGTATAAACACCTTCTGGTCACAGCTCTTAGCAGCTGCTTCCACGATGGTGGCTTTGAACAGGGTCAATTCGGACGCCACGTCATCAGCCTCCCTTGGGATGTGGCAGAAGCTACTCCATGTGGGACTTGAAATCACTCTGGACAGGATCCTCTACCAGTCGTTTTCAGAAAATCCTTACTACCTGTTTAGACTTCCCAGGTCTGTCTGGTGGTCTTCCCCGCCATCTAATCATTTCATCACCATGTGGTGATCAATAGACAGCTATGCTCGATTCTTTACCAAGTGTCCAGAACATACAGCATCAGCTCCGATGATATGACTACAAAGTCGATCATTGACCTTCGGCCCAAGATTCTCCTGTACCAGGTACACTAATGAGCCTCCTTGTGTCGAACATGGTGTTTGTTATGGACAGTCCATGACTAGCACAGAAGTCCAATAGAAAAAAAAATAACACCAGCCAGGTTCAGATCGGGCAGGCCATGTCTCCCAACCACACCCTTAAAGGTTTTTCCATCATTACCAACATGGGTGTTGAAGTCCCCCAGTAGAACTATGGAGTCACCAGGTGGATTGTTTTCCAGCAACCTCCCACTGACTCCAAGAAGGTGGTGTACTCTGAACTGCTGTTGGGCGTGAATGAGCACCCAACTCCTCCCTGTGACCCAAAGTCAAACTGCAGCCACCCTCGTCCACTGGAACAAGCTCCAACTGAGTGGCTCCGAGCCGAGGGCTGGTGAGTGTCGGCACCCCCACCCAGCGCCTCTCCCCCTGTGTGACTCAAGAGTAGGAGAGAGTCCAACCCCAATTGAGAAGTTCGATTCCAGAGCCGATACTGTGCGTCACCAGGCGCTGTGGTTTCCACTCCCAGAACTTGCTTGAGGAGTGGGCCCTGGTCCCCCAAGCCCAGGCGAGGTTCTTCTAGCTGTTTCCAATTGTTTCATAAGGGTCTTCTGAATCATTATTTGTCTGGCCACTGACCTAGGGCCAATCTGCCATGGGTGGCCCTATCAGTTGCAGAGGTAAGTCAGCCTAGCCCCCAGGTTCAATGGGGCACACAAACCCCTCCACCATGCGTATGCCATGTGCGGACGCAGGAACTGGTTCATGAGTCTCTGAAAATTAGATGTGGCCCCGAACAGCCCGAACAGAAGTCTTACAAATTGGTACAAGCCCTGCGGAGTTGAGAGAGATGAGTTTTCTTGGACTCTGGTGACCTGGGAATTCTCCAGTAGCACCTTGGTTAAATCTAGTGTTGTAAAAAACCGAGCTGTACCTAACCGGTCACAGAGTTTGTAGACCCGTGGCATCGAATACGCATCAAATTTCAAGACCGCGTTCATCTTTCTGTAGTCTACACAGAAGCGGACCAACCCATCAGACTTACGTACCAGCACAATGGGACTACACCAGTCCCTTGTAGACTCCTCTATCATACCCATGTCCAGCATTGCCTTCAATTCTGCCTGCATGACTTACATGTACTTTCACCCCCTTAGAGTAATTTAGAGCTGATCGTAGGGAGCGCTAACGTTCCTGAGCCTCAAGCAAATTCAGAGTCTAGGTTCGGAGGAGCAGTTTATAACTAGAACTCAAGGAATAATAGACCACAGATCAGAGGATATGTTTTAATTGCCGGCTTATATATATAAAACAATTAGTAATAGACATACACATACATGGGTACAAAATCACACACTGAGAGATTCTGCATTGAAGTCCCTTGAAACCATCCAAAATAAGTTCCAAACCTGAGATAAATGAGTTTTCCTCCCTATTTTACTTCACTTTGGTTTGATTTAAACCTATTTTAGTTCAAGAGATAATTTAAACTTAAGCTCCTTCAAATTGTTAGTTTTCTAGTTTCTTTCTGACTCCGTTATATGTTCTAGTTTTATGTTAGTTCTATTTAAGAGGTTAGTTTTTGTCTTCTTATTAATTTACTTCACCAGTACATAGGTTTAGAATTTACAGTAGCACAACCCTTTTTGTATTACCAATTCGGCAGAAATTAACCGTAAAATAAAATACAATCAAACTCAAAATCAAAACATAAAACTCAAAAGTGACCATAAGATTAATAAACTCAATTTTTACAACTTGTGGGTAATCAGTCCTTTTGAAAAGTCCTTCACGAATCCAAGTGAGTCCCACCGCATGTTGCAACAAGAATACTAAAGGTTTAGTCCAACCACAATTCAGGTGTATGAATCAGTGTCTTCATCATTGGGAATGTAGGTTGGTCGTGCAGAAGCAGATGCCCATCCAACGTGATTTCTCCTATGGGTGGCTCGCCATCTTTATTCCCCAGCTTCAGTGTGCACACCTGGCCTGTTGTACAACAGTGCAATATACATCAAAATATTTTATTATGTTTTTTTTTTACAAAATTTAGTACTTGAGGAAGACTAGCAACTAACACAGGTAATTGTTAATTGAACCTGAACTGCACTCTAAAATGGCAGCGCCCTTCACCTCACTTTACTAACCAACTTGACCAGGCCTGTTGCATGTATCTTCTCAAGTCGCTTTACACATAGAAAAAAACACAAGATGCACAACATAAACGTACTCACACTGTCTTAGCTTAGTTACTGGCAGTTTCGGCTGCACATTCAGCTTGAAAAACAAGGAAATAGCGTGCCAACTGAAACATTGAAATATAGTTTTTAACTCACCAAATCCGTGTTCAAAAGTCAACAAAAACACAATCCAGTGAGGTAAACAGAAAGTGAATTAATAATTATTAATTATTAATATTATTTAACCTTTTATTTGGTTAAGGTTGTATTTACCTAGGTTACAAAAGCATTTCTCAAGAAGAGTGGGACTTGTTTCAGAGCTGCTCTTCAACTGATCATGTAGCTACAGACTGCAAAATGGCCATTCAGTGCAAAGAGTGTGACAGCAATACACATGTCACAGTTTTTCATCCAGGACCAGCTCCATGGACCATCAAAGACCCTGACTTAGAGCAAGGCGGGGAGGAAAGGGAAGAGGCTTCTCCTGACAATCTCCAAATTCACAGAAGTGTTTGGTGAAGCCAATCGCTCCTGTTCCTGCTGTAAAATCTGCCCTCTCTAAAATATGCTCTAAAAAAACGGACCAAATTAATAGGTACTCGCTTGGTCCGAGTTCCTTGGCTTGTTCGACCTCAAGGGTGCAGATTCTCACTACACTCTGCGCACATGTGCTAGAGTCACAAAGATCTGGTCTGGGAGAAGAGGAACCTGCTTCATCGCTCAGCCCTTAGATGGAAGTCCGGTGTGCTTCTTCCCACACTCATAGAGTGCAGCCGATGCTGGATGATAGGTTAGAAATACCTACTTCTGAGGCTGGCAAGCGCCACTCTCAACTTAAGTATATTGTTCACCTCATTCCTGAACTTGACCCTGATGCACAGATTCTCCTTCTCCTAAGCTGGCATATCTTACAAGTCTATAAGATAAGAGACCAGCGTTATAGGCCAAGCAATGCTCCCTATGCCCAAAGACTTGACCTTGATTGGGTTGTAGTTGGAGAAGTCTGTCTGCGTGCAGCTCACAAGCTGCACCCAGCATACCGGACTCAACGCATACCAGACTAATGTTCTGGAGAATGGCTGCCACTCTTGGCAGCCCATGTCCCAACCACCGTGTCTTTAAAGAGAAGCTCACAATAAGAACAGGCACAAAGCCTCTCAGCTCTCAAAACCTGCAGTGCTCTCATTTCTCTGACAGCCCACTTCATAATGCTGGTGATCGTTCAATGGGAATTTAGATATGCGAAAGAACAGAGGATGACAACAAGGTCGCCCGTCCATTGAGGACAGACGGTCTATTCAGTTGATGGACAAGAAGATGTTCATTGATGATGTGACAGATGGGTGGCCTCCCTTCCGTTTTGCATGCTAAAGCGACAATCCCAGACAACAGGTGACAAGATCTGACCCACTTCACCAGCCTCTGCCGTACTCTCGAAAGAAAGCCTGAAGCCTGGTGAAATTCGACTTGTGTTTTACTCCAGCATTTTACATCTCAGCACCTCATTGACGATGTGCTGCTGACAGCACCAGACTTAAACAACAGCTTGCTGGAAGTACTGATGCGGTTTAGGTGAGCAGGTAGCCATCACAGCAGAATTTGAACAAATGTTCCATAGCTTCATTGTCAGCGAGGAACAGAGGAACTTCCTTATTTTCCTGTGGTTCAAAGACAATGACCACCAAGGAAGTTGTGGAATACAGGATAAAAGTCCATGTATTTGGCAATTGAGGTTCGCCTCGATATCTAGAACAGTTCGAAAACCCTCAAGCCTACATCGCAGCCTCCCTCTCCACTGCCCAACATACAGAGATCCACATCTTTTCAGACACTTCCATAAAGGCCATTGCAGCTGTGGCATCCCTCAAGGTAATGGATGTTGAAGGAAAATGCCATGTTGGTTTCATCATTGGGAAAGCCTAGTTAGCCCCCGTGTCGGCACATACTGTTCCCGGACTTGATTGAGGTACTGCTGTCCTTGCAGTGGAAATTGCTGAACTGGTTGTGAGTGAGCTGGACTTCAACCCCAACAGTCTGAAGTTCTATACCGGCAGCAAGGTGATGCTGGGGTACATTCATAATGAAACCAGGAGGTTTTATGTGTACGTCAGCAACAGGGTGAACGGATAAGGAAATCCACACATCCTGAACAGTGGCATTATGTCCACACCAATCAGAACAGTGTAGATGTTTCCACCAAGCTAGTGCCTGCAGCTCGACACTCAGACACCAACTGGCTTACCGGTCCAGATTTCCTGGCACATTCTGTTGAGACAGACACAGCTTTGAAAGGTTTTCCACATGGCAATCCTTTGTCAGAGCTATGGCCTCATTCACATTGTTCAGTCCTTTAGGTCTGAGAAGGACAGCAACAAACAAGATTGCAATGGTTGGCATCACTGTTCAAAGGCTCACACAGCTGATATGCTGTCACAAGCACAAGGCTATCATCATCAGATGTGTACAAAAGGAAGCATACCAAGCTGAGATGTCCTGTGTGAAGAAATGGGAAGTCATTCCAAAAGGCAGTTCCCCGAGGAAGCTCAACCCTATCCTTGATGGCAATCGACTCCTAAGAATAGGTGATCGACTCCAACATGCTCCGCTTGAGATAGAGGAGAAACACCCTCTCATCATGTCTGGCTGCAGCCATGTTGCTAATCTACTCATAAACCACTACCATGAGAGAGTTAAACATCAAGGCAGAGGTGTCATTGAGGGAGATATCTGCAAAGAGAGCATCTGGATCGTGGGGGCAAATAAATGCATCTCCAGCAATCTGCGTAAGTGTGTCACATTGAACAGACAGCGGATCAGAAGATGACAGATCTTCCATCTGATCATCTCAGCAACGAACCCCAAACATGGGTCTGGATATGTTCGGCCACTGGAACATCTCCACTCACCCTACCTGAGGAGGTCCCAGCGAACAATAGAAGGTGGGCAGTGCACTTCACATGCCTAAGCGTACATGCTGTGCATATCGAGCTTATACTGTAGAATCACTGGAGACATCAAGCTTTTTTCAATGCTCTACGGTGCTGGGACACATCTGTCCATGGTCAAGGTAATTGGGGCCCATGATCAGAGTGGCTGCATACCTGTTGCTCGTTGGTTGGTCTAATGAGCAACAGGTAAAATGCCCATCCCCACACACAATCAGGATAGGAGCCCTTGTCACGACACATGTCCATCTGCTCCGGGGCTTATTCCACCTAGCCCACTCTCTACAATAACCTATGTTTTTGAAACCCTGTCGTCTGTGTATCTGTGCCGGAGTTCCCTGAAAACGGCACTTGGGTGGTGTGTGGTGGGCGAAACGGCTACACGGATCTGTATTGGAGCAATGGAAACAATTCCAGTAGTTAACAAATACAGACAGAATCCAATTATCAAAGTGTTTTTTCCCTTCATTTATAACTGCTCATAGTGGAATCTTGCTAAAGACTTTATGATTGAGAAACTTAACACCCCCCCCCCCCCCCTCTGTGTCCAGCCACTAGAGGTTCAACAACATCTGATCTTCCTGTTCTCCAGATCATCTGGTCTAGAGGAACTCACACTGGAGGCTGGCGGACTCAGAATGTGTGTGTGTGTGTGTGTGTGTGTGTGTGTGTGTGTGTGTGTGTGTGTGTGTGTGTGTGTGTGTGTGTGTGTGTGTGTGTGTGTGTGTGTGTGTGTGTGTGTGTGTGTGTGTGTGTGTGTGTGTGTGTGTGTGTGTGTGTGTGTGTGTTTTGGCATCTGTATGTATAGTGACATAAGGGTTTTGATTTGGCCATTTTTTTCTGACCACTTTGCATGCAAATTGGGGGGAAAGACCTCCTAAAGGAACTGATTTGGACTTCATATAATTAAAATGAGCAAATCAAGCATCCAAAAGCCTTAGAATCTAATTCAGTATTATTTTACTTTGCTGAACGCGGTGTTAATATGTTCTTGCTTTACAATCCCACTGTAGGGATTTTACAGTCAAAATTGCGGCCGCCCTTGGAGAACATGTTTTCTCTCCTCTGCACTCCATCACTGCACTGCGGGGATGGTCGCTCAGGAGGTAGAGCTGGTCATCTAGTAATCTAAACTTTGCTGGTTCGATCCCAGGCTCCTCCTGCTAGCATGCTGTAGTCTCCTTGAGAAAACCACTTAACCCCCCTTAACCGCAACCCCTAATTGCTCCTGATGGCTGCGTCCATCGGTGTTTGAATATTTGTAAGTCGCTTTGGATAAAAGCGTCTGCTAAATGTAATGAAATGTAATCAACCTCTCTGCCAATCACATTGAGGACAAAGGTGTTGTTTTTGTTTTGTTCTTAACCATTATGCATCTGGGTAGTGTCAGTACACAATGAACAGTTGAGAAAATGCGCTCTCTGAAGGTTAAATGATACCCATTGGTTGACCAAAGGGAACAAATCGATTCAAACCAATAATCGATCCATAATCCATTCCAATAAATATACTGTATATACAGAATTTTTATCATTCGTTCCCTTCATAATCTGAAGCATTTTCACTGGAAATTCTGAGTTTATCTCCACTAGAAGAATTTTTAGCCACTTCAGAAGAAAAATTATGAAGCCAATATATTATCTGTGGATCTATGGATCTTATATATTATGTTTGTGTGTTCCAATCAGGTGTGATAGCTCTAAGCCAAGTGTTAAGAAGTCGGGCTGTGGGTTTAAGATGCCTGTCTCTGTCCAGAGTGTCTATGTCTTTGAGAGGTACACGCGCGCACACACACACACACACACACACACACACACACACACACACACACACACACATATATACACAAACACCCCACACAAACAAGCAACACAGATTGTTCAAAATATGTGTCATATTTTATCTGCCGCTAATAAACTTCTGTGGTTCAATATTTTCCTCAGATTGCTCAGTGCTAGTTTTAGAATGCAGCAAGCTGCCTGCAGAATATGAACCTAAACCCAGGCAACCAGCCCAGTCATATTCCTTAGCACAGTGGTCTTCCACTGAGGTCCGCAACTCCGAGGCCCATTTTTTGAAATGTCAAAATAATTTATGTGTAAAATGTAAAATGTATTTTTGACAAAAAAATGATATTGAGTAAACCCCACCCATTAACCAAGTATAATGGCTACGTTTTTTTAAATCTCAGTAATCAGCTGAAAGGGAGCCGATTTGCAGCTTCTGATGTTATGGTGCATTCAAAACCCTATGATTTCTAAGTAATGTTCACAAACCTCAGAAACGTCAGCAACATACTGTCTCTGACAGAAATAACTGCTGCATGGCTGAACTTTAATAAAAACAGATGGTAAATCGTTTGTATTATTGCATTGATATTAAACAGCATATAAAATCCTATTTCAGATTTGTGAAAACTTGATTTTATTTGGGAAAACAGAGAAAAGGGGTATTTCACTGCACACAGGCCAGTCAGACTTGTCTACTAACGGAACTAAACAAATTAATAAAAAAATAAAAATCTTAAATAAAAACACACAGGAACCGTAAGCATCATTACTGAGTATATAAATAGGTTAATAAGGCTTAATAAGGCTACATTTTATTTAATAAAATCGATGGGGTCCATGCTCTGTTTCTCTATACCACGTTCCAAATTATCATGCAAATTATATTTTTCTCTGATTTTCCTAAATAGTCGATGCAAATGACAGTCAGTATAATTTTCAAGTCATCAATCGTTAGGGTATAATTCTAATGTTATTGAACAAACCTCCCAATGATAACAGTATTTTTTTCAAAAATAAAAAACTCAAAATGCACTGTTCCAAATTATTATGCACAACAGAGTTTCAAAACAATTTATAGGTTGTAAAGAACTGAAAATGGTCATTTGTAGAATTTGCAGCATTAGGAGGTTATATTTACTGAAATCAAAAGCTATTTCAGTCAAAAACATCTAACCAGGCCAAGTTACATGTTAACACAGGAGCCTCCTTGATATCACCTCACAATTCTTGCATCCATTGAACTTGTGAGTTTTTGGAGGGTTTCTGCTTGAATTTCTATGCAGGATTTCAGAATAGCCTCCCAGAGCTGCTGTTTTGATGTGAACTGCCTCCCACCCTCATAGGTCTTTTGCTTGAGGATGCTCCAAAGGTTCATAGCAGCCAATGACACAGAGGTATTCTTTGCAGCATGAGATGGTGCATTGTCATACATGAAGATGATTTTGCTACGGAAGACACAGTTCTTCTTTTTGTACCATGGAAGAAAGTGGTCAGTCAGAAACTCTATATACTTTGCCAAGGTCATTTAACACCTTCAGGGACCCTAAAGGGGCCTACCAGCTCTCTCCCAATGATTCCGGCCCAAAACATGACTCCACCACCTCCTTGCTGACGTCACAGCCTTGTTGGGACATGGTGGCCATCCACCAACCATCGACTACACAATCCATCTGGACCATCCAGGGTTGCATGGCTCTCATCAGTAAACAAGACTGTTTGAAAATTAGTCTTAATGTATTTCTGGGCCCACTGCAATCGTTTCTGCTTGTGAGCATTGGTTAGGTGTGGCTGAATAGTAGGTTTATGCACAACTGCAAGCCTCTGGAGGATCCTACACCTTGAGGTTCGCGGGACTCCAGAGGCACCAGCAGCTTCAAATACCTGTTTGCTGCTTTGTAATGGCATTTTAGCAGCTGCTCTCTTAATCCAATGAATTTGTCTGGCAGAAACCTTCCTCATTATGCCTTTATCTGCACGAACCCGTCTGTGCTCTGAATCAGCCACAAATCTCTTCACAGGACGATGATCATGCTTAAGTTTTTGTGAAATATCTAATGTTTTCATACCTTGTCCAAGGCATTGCACTATTTGACATTTTTGGCAGCGGAGAGATCCTTTTTCTTTCCCATATTGCTTGAAACCTGTGGCCTGCTTAATAATGTGGAACGTCCTTTTTCTTTTCCTTTAATTGGGCTCACCTGGCAAACTAATTATCACAGGTGTCTGAGATTAATTTTAGTGATCCAAAGAGCCCTGAGACACAATACCATCCATGAGTTTAGTTGAAAAAACAATAATTTGATGTTTATAACACTTAAATCCAATTTGCATAATAATTTGGAACGCGGTGTATACACCAAGGGCTCCTTGGGCTGTAAAAGGTTGAAGATCTTTGCCTTTGCACTCAAATACCGTACAGCAGGAACATTAAAAGGCAAAAAAGGATGATGAAACTTCCTCGACTGGTTATTAATATTTTTCAAGAGTGGAAAATTACATAGTTATTATTAAAAGCACACGGAGAACGTTGTAAACATTTCAAAACGGTTCCAGGGTCAGTTTAGTACATAGATGAATTTAGTGCTCAAAGTATCGATGATTATAGTTTTATCATGTCTGTCTGTCTGTCTGTCTGTCTGTCTTTCTTTCTTTACATCCATACATTTTCAGGTCTGTGCATCCTGTCACAGGCTTTGCGTGCCAATCAGCTGTTCTCTACCTCCCTGAGACACCAGGATCTTTCTGGAAATCCTGGCAGCCTGGCCACAGAGGAGGCCACGGTAACACTCTATCAGGAATCAGCCAATGAGAATAAAATGAAAAGCTGTAGTAAAAAAATGAAAAAAAATATCTGTGAAGCTTAAAACTTGCCTGTAGATTTGTGGATTATGCTCCAAATAAGATAAAGTAAGCACTGCACTCTTTTTCCTGACATGAAAGTCTGGATTTTTTTATTTTTTTAGGTGAATGACATTTTCATTGAAGCTTTTTACAAATTTTAATTTCCTTTTCCTCAATCACATCTGATCTTGCTGTGCCATTTAGACCTCAATCACACTGACTGCCCACTGGACACAGTAAGTCCGCTGTTTGGGATGAATGCATGCATTTCATGTCACTATTTTTGTTTTCCGAAATTATTCAGCATATTTTGCGACTGTATTCAATTTAAAGACACAGTCAGTATATAGAAACGACACTGACAGAGCCAAACGTGATTGTGTTGTTGTTTGTGTCCCTGTCTGTGGGAGGTTGTCCCAAACATTCCTATCTCAACTTGGCCAAGAACCCTTTAATCCACAGGTAAGTTTGAAACAAGACCTGTATTTATTGTTTGTTT
Organism: Zeus faber; assembly: GCF_960531495.2. Classification (NCBI taxonomy): domain Eukaryota; kingdom Metazoa; phylum Chordata; class Actinopteri; order Zeiformes; family Zeidae; genus Zeus; species Zeus faber. Next base: position 2,065,543 of record NC_137201.1, read on the forward strand.
TCAAAAGCCGGAATATTCAGCCCTATTTGATTTTTTCCTTGTCTTGTCTTGTCTTGTCTGACTTTTCCTGTTACGACCGGAGCTAGGAGGGACCCAAACACACAACACAGAGAGGCAGACAAAGGATGTTTATTAGACCACACGGTGAAGATGGCCGGGGGGACCCGGTCAGGTAGGGATGGAGCAGGGCAGGGATGATGATGACCGGGAAGGAGGGGTCCAGGATCCGGGTGGAGAGACAGGGAACCGGGCTGGATGGAGAGGGATGGACAGACTTGGTTGATGAAAGGAGACAAGCAGGGTAGGGGAAGATGAAACAAGGAGACAAAAACTAGGAACAGGAGCTAGAAGCTAGGAACTAGGAACTAGGCCAGTAGCAGTACAACTTGGGTAAGCTAGTTGACGGTCTGGCAATGAGTGACTGGGGAGCTGGAGAATAAATACTGTGTGGGTGATGAAGGTAATTGATCCCAGGTGTGTGAAATTCGCTTAAAGGAGGAGCCGCGGATGGGTCAAGATTGGCCTCTAGTGGTGCTGGGATGCCGTGGGCCTAACAGTACCCCCCCCTCTACGGACATCTGGAACCAGAAGGGCGAGTGCGGATGAAATCCTGGATGAGGGAGGCATCCAGGATCTGTTTCCGGGGCACCCAGGAGCGGTCCTCCGGACCGTACCCCCCCCCAGTCCACGAAGTACTGAAGGCCCCTCCCCCGGCGCCGCACGTCCAGCAGGTGCCGCACTGTGTAGGCCGGGTGATCGTTGATGGTGTGGGGGGGTGGTGGGGCCTTGGAGGGGAGGGAGAGGGGGCTGGAGACCACTGGCTTAAGCAGGGACACATGATACATTTACATTTACATTTAGTCATTTGGCAGACGCTTTTATCCAAAGCGACTTACAAGGGAGAATAACATTCAGCTACATTGCGACAGAGATTAGTGTAACAACAACATTGGTGTAACAATAAATACTGCAAGGTGGTGCAAAGTAATTGTAGATTAGGACAGGAGGTACTCACTGAAGAGCTGGGTCTTCAGGTGCTTCTTAAAGACAGAGAGGGAGGTCCCCGCTCTGGTCATTTTTGGCAGCTCGTTCCACCAACGTGGAACTACAAATGAGAATAACCTGGATTGCTGTGGCTGTATGGCCGGCAGAGCCAGGCGACGCTCATTTGACGAGCGCAGCATCCGGGGGGCAACATGTGCTCTTACAAGAGCATTTAAGTAGGCGGGAGCATTCCCAACAATCACTCTGTAGGCCAGCATAAGAGACTTGAACTTGATGCGGGCGGCTACAGGTAACCAGTGGAGCTCGATGAGCAGCGGAGTGACATGTGCCCTCTTTGGCTGGTTGAACACCAGTCGCGCCGCCACATTCTGTATCATCTGAAGTGGCTTCACCGCACAGGCCGGCAAGCCTGTTAAGAGGGCATTGCAGTAGTCGAGACGGGACATCACCAAGGTTTGTACCAGCAGTTGAGTGGCATATTGGGTCAGGTACGGCCTGACTTTTCGGATGTTGAGTAGTGCGAAGCGGCAGGACCGGGAGACTGCGGCAACATGGTCCGAGAATGTCAGTTGGTCATTACTAATGACACCAAGATTCCTTGCAGCCTTGGTAGGAACAAGAGATAGAGAGTCGATTTTAATATCAATGTCGTGATAAATACCTTGTTTGGCCGGGAAGACCAGCAGTTCCGTTTTCGCCAGATTTAGTTGAAGATGATAATCCTTCATCCATGTGGATATGTCAGTGAGACAATCCGAGATCCGCGTCGAGATAGTAGGGTCGTCTGGCGGGAAGGACAGATAGAGTTGAGTATCATCCGCATAGCAGTGATATGAAAAGCCATGTGAGCGGATGATCGGGCCCAGTGAGGTGGTGTATATGGCAAAGAGGAGGGGTCCTAGCACCGAGCCTTGGGGCACCCCTGTGGTGAGGTTGTGAGGCACAGACAGCTGGCCTCGCCATGTCACACTGAACGAGCGCCCAGTAAGGTAAGATTCGAACCAGGAAAGTGCACTGCCCGTTATGCCCATGCTTGAGAGTATGGACAGGAGTATGCAATGATTGACAGTGTCAAAAGCAGCTGATAAGTCTAGCAGAATGAGAACCGAGGATTTGGCAGCAGCTCTAGCAGTTTTTAAGGCCTCTGTCACAGACAACAGGGCTGTTTCAGTGGAGTGACCACTTTTGAAGCCAGATTGAAGTGTATCAAGAAGGTTGTTTCTTGACAGGTACTCTGTAACCTGTCTAGAGACCGCCCTCTCTACGGTTTTGGAAAGGAATGGGAGGAGAGAGACCGGCCGATAGTTTCCTACTTGATTGGGATCGAGTGAGGGTTTTTTGAGCAGTGGTGCGACCCGAGCCGCTTTGAAAGCGGAAGGGAAAGTGCCGGAAGTTAGGGAAGAATTAATCACATGTGTGATTGCCGGGGTGATAGTCGGTGATATGGCTTGAAGGAGGTTGGATGGGATCGGATCTAGCGGACAGGTAGTAGGACGGCTACATGTTAGTAGTTTAGACACCTCACTTTCAGCGAGGGGGGTGAAACCAGGGAACGATGAGCCTAGGGCTGGAGAAGACAGGTTGTGAGTAAGTTGTTTAGTGAATTGGCTGCTGATGGCTGCCACTTTGTTAGTAAAAAAGGAGGCAAGGCAGTCGGCAGTGAGGTTAGTAGCTGGGGGAGGTGGTGGAGGGTAAAGCAGAGACTTGAAGGTGGCGAATAACTTACGTGTGTCTGTGGCACCGTTGATCCTATCGTTGAAGAAGGCCTTCTTAGCAGCAGTGATGCTGGAGGAGAAGGAGGACAGCAGTGTCTGGTAGCTAGCCAGATCCTCAGTTGTTTTGGATTTGTGCCATTTCCTCTCGGCTGCTCTGAGGTCGGTGCGCGTTGGGTGTCAGTCAGCCAAGGGTGCGACTGGGTTGAACGAGCAGGTCTGGTGGATAGTGGACACAGGCTATCCAGACATGAGCTCAAGGTGGAGCAGAGGGAGTCAGTGGCATCATTAACCTGCAGAGAGGAGAAAGTGCCGTGGGGTGGAAGAGAAGAGGAGAGCACAGAGGAGAAGTGGGTGGGAGACAAGTTGCGGAGATTGCTGCGGATAGTAACCATGGGTGGGGAGGTGGGGGGTTGTTTTGGTAGCTGGACATTGAAGTGGATGAAGAAGTGGTCAGAGAGATGAAGAGGAGTGACCCATAGGTTGTCGGTGGTACAGCTCCGAGCAAGAATGAGATCAAGCTCTTTGCCAGCCTTGTGAGTCGGTGGAGTCGGGATCTGTCTTAGGTCGAACGAGCGAACCAAAGACAGGAAGTCAGCCGAGCTCGCACTGTCCAAGTGGATGTTCATGTCTCCGAGGACGAGCATGGGACACTCGTGCTCAGGGATTGATGACAGCAGGGTGTCAAGCTCATGTAGGAAGTCACCTAGTTGTCCTGGTGGACGGTAGATGACGACCACATAGGCTTTCACCGGAGCAGTCACCAAGACGGCGTGATATTCAAAGGAGGCAAAGTTGTTTAAAGGCAGCAGTGGATTAAATTTCCATGTGTTGGAAATTAGCAGGCCAGTCCCACCACCACGGCCAGATGGTCTGGATGTGTGGGAGAATGAGTAGTTAGTGGAGAGTGCAGCCGGGGTTGCGCTATCTTCCGGTTTAATCCATGTCTCAGTGAGAGCAAGGAGCTCTAAGGAGAGTTGGTTGGCATTACCAGAAATGAAGTCTGCCTTGTTAACTGCAGATCGACAATTCCACAAGCCAACAGAGAAGGAGGTCTTTGCAGAAGATGTTTGCTGCAGGGACCTGAGGTTACCCGGATTGCATCGGCGTATGGTATAACGAGGCTTTCTGGGTGACCTTGAAGTTGGAGGGATGCGGTAGTAGCACATTTTGTATGGAGTGAGAGAAAGAAGGCAGGTTTGCCTTGTTCGGTGTCCTTGCTTCGGTTGACGTGCAGAGGTAGACGTGCGTCTTTACACAGAGCGACTACAAATGGGCCAACGCTTGAAGCTAACGCTTCAAGGGCAGGACCATAAATAGGTGATAGAATACAGCTGCTCGTGTGATTAGGGTTGCACCTGGCTAAGAGCACGCCCACATAAGAGAGGACTTACCTGAATAGGGGGTGTGTCTGCAACACAAGCTTGTTGGCAGATCAGCAAATAGCAGTGAAATGTACAGAGTCAATCCAGTAGTCCAAGTTGCAATATTACAATACGAGCAGTGATACACTACACAGCAACCTCAGCACTAGAGCTCGGCTCGACGATGATAGGTTGGGTGGACACGGAGGGAGGGAGGCGGAGATGAACGGCACAGGGGTTGATGATGGATACAATGGGGAAGGGGCCAACATACTGGGGAGCGAGTTTTCGGAAGTCCACCTTGAGGGGCAAGTCCTTGGCGGAGAGCCATACCATTTGTCCGGGGACGTACGTGGGTGTGGGCCTACGGTGCCGTTTCGCCCGACGCTGGGACCCACCAGATGCCTGGAGTAGGGCAGAGTGGGCCCTCTTCCATGTCCTCCGGCAGCGACGGATGTGGGCTTGGAGCCCAGAGAGCAGTGGAAGGGCGACAGGAGGCGACAGGAGGCATTGACCATGGTGTTGTGGGCGTATTCAGTCCACGGCAGCTGGTCGCTCTAGGAGGAGGGGTTGGTGGTTGTCAGGCAGTGGAACATGGCCTCCACCTCCTGGTTTGCCCGCTCCGTCTGGCCCTTGGTCTGGGGGTGGAAGCCGGAGGAGAGACTGACCTGTGCCCCCAGGGCCGAGCAGAAGGCGCTCCAGACCTGGGAGATGAACTGGGGACCTCTGTTCGACACCACGTCTGCGGGGATGCTGTGGTGGCAGAACACCTCAGCCACAAGCAGGTCTGCGGTCTCCCTTGAGGGGCGAATGATCCCGGCGGAAAGAGAGTCGCGGATGTAGGCCTCCATGGACTCCTGTTCGGGCCGGGAGAGGTTATACAGGCGACTGCAGGGGAGGGGGGCGCCTGGCAGGAGGTTGATTGCGCAGTTGTAGGGGCGATGAGGTGGTATGGACAGCATGCCCTGCTTGCTGAAAACATGGGCCAGGTCAAGATATTGCGATGGAACATAGGACAGGTCGGGGCTCTCGGTCACCGCCGGCAGTGCATCCGGCCGCGGGGTAGAGGCCGAGCGGAGGCAGTGGGCGTGGCAGTGCGTGCTTCAGGCGCTCACGCTACCCGAGCGCCATTCCATCTGGGGGTTGTGGGTCCGGAGCCAGGGGTATCCCAGAACCAGGGGGTTCGGCGATCCGGTTAGGGGAAGATGACACAAGGAGTCATAAACTAGGAACAGGAGCTAGGAACTAGGAACTAGGAACCAGGCCAGTAGCAGTACAACTTGGGTAAACTAGTTGACGGTCTGGCAATGAGTGACTGCGGAGCTGGAGAATAAATACTGTGTGGGTGATGAAGGTAATTGATCCCAGTTGTGTGAAATTGGCCTAGTGCTGGAAGGCCGTGGGCCTAACATTTCCCCTTATACTTATTACTATCATGGTTGTTGCTGTCATTATTATTGTTATAATAATAGTAATTATAATAAGGATAATCATAACGTTGTTGTTATTATCATTAACATTGTTTAATTTTAATTTACTTAAATGAAATTGTAATGCACACACACAAAGACACACATAAAAAAACAAACAAAAACAAGACACTTTATGGGTCCCTCAGTTAAAATGTCTGTTCAACTTTTTACGTGCTTTATATATTTATTTGAAATCAAAATAAAAAACAACAACCATATGAACCACTCTCAATGCACATTATAACAGATGTTCTTCAGGGAGAAGGCTTGGACCGAATATCTTTCATGTGTAAAACGATACAATTTTCCTTTTACAAAAGAGTCACATTTACAATGGTGTGTGTGTGTGTGTGTGTGTGTGCGTGCGCGTGAGCGTATTAAGGAAGAGTGTCCGAGAATTCTTTAGTCAGTGCCAGGAGCTTAAATATGTGGGACTCTCCGCTACCAAAGTACCTCGGCAAGCTCTCACGTGCATAACATGAGCCAAGACATAATACGATATTTTGTTCTGAAATTAAACTCATTTTTAAGTTTGTCCTAATTTTTTGAGGGTCTATAATATTCATTTGTTAGAAGTTGTTTTTATTAATTTTATAATAATGATCATAATTTTAAAATGATTTAATGTTGTAAGGATTTTTCTGTCTGGAACAGGCCAATGATTTTGAATGATTTTGGGGTGTCAAACCACAGGCCAGGGGGCCACATCTGGCCCACGAGACAACTAAATGCGGCCCGCCCGTGCGGCCCGTGTTTATGATATATTGTTAAATCTGGCCCGCTAATTAATGAAAAAAATCACAATGTTTAATTAATCCACACAATATATTGTAATGTTTTCACATTATAAAACAGAATGAAATTGAATTCCATTACTTACATTTACATTACTGTGATGCAGTCTCTAAGACAGCATTAAACAATATCATGAGTACCAAAATTCCAGATGATATATTTTCTTATATCATCGTTATTGATGTTGTATCTCTCAGCCCTTATTATAAGGCAATTCAGCAATGCAAGGATTTGCCAAGAAAATATCATTTTATGTCTGCGACCTCTATGGGATCCATGGAGGTACTGCAGGGGGTCCGCCAATCTTTTTAAATGTCAAAATATATTTTGTGAAAAATGTAAATAAATTAAAAATATAATTAAAAAAAATAATATTGGGTAAACTCCAACCATTAACAGTAGAACAGCTGTGTTGTTTTATTCCAGTATTCAACTGAAATCCGCTGATATCCAGCAGCTTCCGACATTATTGTGCGTTCAAAAACCTCTGAATTTTCATTATTCCATTAATTAAATTTCAGTGTCTTTGACAGACATAAGTGGTGCATGGCTAAACTTCAATGAATACACATGGTAGATGGTTTGTATTATTGTATTGATTTTAAATGCATGTAAAACCCTATTTCGGATTCGTGAAAACATAGAAAAGGAGGACTTTTCCGTGTTTTCAATACCCGCCATTTATACCAGTTCTGGATAAAAAACTACAGTACTTATAGTCGTGAAACGTGTACTACATTGTAATAAAAAGCCTGAACAGCATTTCAAACCCTATTTCAGATTTGTGAAACCTGTATATTATTTGTGGAAAAAAAGAAACATTGATTTTACTGTATTTTTTTCCCACACAGACCAGTCACTAAACTAACGGAAAGAAATAAAAGTCTAAAATTAAAACACAGGAACAGTACGCATCGTAACTGAGTATATACAAAGGTTAATAAGACATTATAAATATGTCATAGGCTAGGCTTAAAAAGGAACACAACATTTGATGTAATAAAATCTAGAGGGTGGCAGCACTGTTTTTCTTGAAGACCCCTTCTATAATGGGACTCCAAAATGGTCCTTGCTCTCTTGCTCCCACACATGGTCCCTTTTTCCAAGGAATTCATAATTGTTATGGACATATGCAAAACCATGTGACATATCAAGCCTATATGTGCAGGTTAGTTTTGTTTTTGACAGAGATATAGACCGTTCATATACATTATCAGATTGTATAGTTAATATATGTATATGAGGGTCATGCAATATTTTTGCATGTAATACCAACTGTATAAAACGGTATATAATTGTAGAGATGATCATTGAACATGTGTAACGTGATTTCAATTCAACATATTAATTTATTTCAAATACAGGTTAGTGTTTCAAGGTCTGGCAACCAAAGCTCATCTGTTTGGGTTGGAACTGGACCTCAGTAGCTGAGGTAGACACACACACACACACACACACACACACACATACACACACACACACACACACACACACACACACACACACACACACACACACACACACACACACTCACATTTGATTACAAACATTTAGATTGAATTGTAAAGCCGCGCAAAGAACACAAAACAATAAAAAATAAGTAATATGCCTGTTAACATGCAAACAGTGTCTGTGTGTGTGTTTGTGTGTGTGTTTGTATAGTTTTTTCCTGGCATTACATTTTCAGTAAGTAATGTTTCCATGAAATATGAAAAACGTTTTGGTATTTCGGTGTGTAGTTACCATTGCACGGCTTCTATTTTTTCTACGCCTTGCTGGATATTGAGCGCATCACTTAGTCGCACTTTTCAATGTTTTCAAGGGATGCGCTGACGACATTTTAAAGATATTTAAAAAAAATGTTTTCATTAATCCGGCAAAGTAATGTGGACCACAGATTTAAAATATCAATCTAACAGATCTTCTGACTTCTACCAGATAAGAAGCTATATAAATACACACGTAAATCAATAGTTTGGTGACATCGAAAGACTACAGAGTGACCGAGTCCACGCTGCACACTGGACATGATCCAACTGGACATTCTCAATCGGAATCTGTACATTTAAATAATAATATGTAATAAATAATATGATGATGTCATAAAGTGTCTTCCTGTAAATCGTTCATTTTAGAATGAGACATATCAGTTAACCATGACTAACTGAATATTTTGGGTCAAATTAGTTAGTTTTTTTCACTCCATATGTGGATCCACTCGGATGAAATTTAAACCACGAGAACCCCGTGACATAATGGTTTAAACGATACCTCAACGGTGTTTGTAGCTTATTCTGAAGTATGTGTTCCAGATAGTTTTAGCCGCCATTTTTTCGGCGTCAGATGTTCAAGTTCAAGTTCAATAAATTATTTGTCAAATACATATACATACGGTCATACATATATGCAGTAAAATGTCATGATACCCGGTGATTATGCACAATAAGCTCTATAAGCTCTAGAAATACCAAAAAATACCAAAATGTGTGGCAGCCGCAAGGGGCGGCGCCACAATCCTGATTCCAGGTTCTATAGTTAAATAATAGAATTAATATACTGTGTTGTATTAAATAAACATAAAGTGCAACAACAAAAATATATCTTTCACCATCCTTATGCGTTGCATAATTTCAGTCATTCACAAAACGGCAAATGTACTGGCTCGTCTGTGTTAAAATTGCTCAAAATTTGGTCGGTTTTTTCGTTAATATCTGCTCCGTATGTTGATCGATTTGGATGAAACTCCAACCACAAGGTCTTTGTGACAGCGCAGTAAAAAAACAAAAACGTAAACCATGTGTTGTGCCAAAGTGGGTGTTCCAGATAGTTTTAGGTTTCAAAATTCAGAGAATGTTTTCTCAAACAATTACAATTAGGGTTATACAATTTTAAATGTATATATAATTATGGCTCTGTAGGCTGGATCCTGAATAAATATAGCTGCAGGCAGCAATACACATTGTCCAGCCAATTGTGTTAGATGCTTATTGCAGTTCTCCGGATTCTGTGCAATATAGCACGAATTACATTTACATTTACATTTAGTCATTTAGCTGACGCTTTTATACAAAGCGACTTACAGGGGAGAATAACATTCAAGCTACATTGCAATAGAAACATTAGTGTAACAATAAATACTGCTAAGTAGTGCTAAGTAATTGTAAGTTAGGAGAGGAGGTACTCTCTGAAGAGCTGAGTCTTCAAGTGCTTCTTAAAGACCGAGAGGGAGGCCCCTGCTCTGGTGGTTTTTGGCAGCTCGTTCCACCAACGTGGAACTACAACCACGGCCGTACAACCACGGCTCTGCCGGCCGTGGTTGTACGGCCGGGAAAGCCAGGCGACGCTCATTTGATGAGCGCAGCATCCGGGGGGGGGGGGGGGGGGGGGGGGTAACATGTGCTCTTACAAGAGCATTTAAGTAAGTGGGAGCATTCCCAACAATTATTTAGAATTACAAGTTACGTGGATTTATACAGCATTGGTTCATAATGTGACTGTGTATTACAATACAATGTAATGCCAATGTTCTTCAATTTCCAGTGAGTTTGTAAAGTTGTATCAATATTTCCTGATACAAATGTAGATCGGTGTGAATCAAACTTGGACGACAAAACGTATAAAACGTTCCCAAAATATTTTGCTTCATTGGCTTTGTGGTATCTTGGTATTTTGCCGTCAGGTAACAGAGACCAACTCCTGGTTTGTTCACCTTTTATTAACCGTCTTCAGCAACATGTGGCGCGGCCGTAACATGCCAGGCTGGCTATCAGTACAACAACTGACAGAGAGAGCGAAGGAGCATTCACTTAAGATAGAGTCCTTCTACTGGCCAAGTCATATAACTGCACTCTATCACAGGCTTTATCTCACAATAATCATACAGGGTTGTTCCCTTCTGCTGGTGCTCCAGACAAAATGTCATCCAAGTCCTGGTCTAATACTTCCTGTACAAATTGCTTCGACATCCGACTGTTTTAACATACGACCGTTCTTATAGAACCAATTACAGTCGTAAGTCGAGGTACCACTGTAGTGGCATGTGAGTCAAGCAGGACCAGCTGAATACTTGGGGTTTGGGTTCAATTCTCTCTGGTTCAATTTGTTCAGTTTTTCACTAGTATCTGCTCCGTATGTGGATCGATTTGGATGAAACTTCAACCACGAGATGTTTGTGACATAACGGTTCAAACAAGACTCAAACTGTGTTCTTTGCTTCTGCCGTTATTCTGTTTCAAATAGTTTTCCATTTCAGCGCAGAACTTTATTTTTATAGCACCTTTCATACAAGATTTGCAGCACAACAGACAGACATTTTGGAATTAATAATTTTTGGTAATTCATGATTTCAAGTGAATGAATAGTACATTTGAGGAGAAAAACAAAAAGCAAATATATACATTAAAATAAAAGATTAAAACAATTGTAAGAAGAATACTAGTCATACTAGTTAAATGTCAAAGTAAACATATATGTTTTCACTAGACCACAATATATTAAAAAGATAAATTGAAAAAAATCATAATTTGGCAAAAACATCTCTCTCTCAATCTGTGCGTCTTCATGCAGGTTTTGAGAGTGACATGGTGACCCTGGTTCATTCTCTGGGTCGATGCCACTCCCTCCGACAACTGGCGCTGGGCGGGAACTTTCCAAGGAAGTCGAGGTCCGAGGAATGTCAACTATTAGTACTAGTATTAGTAGTAGTAATTAAACTAGTATGTTTTTCATCATTGGTTGTAGTAGTAATGGTTATACAGCTTAGTAACTAATAGACACTATGCTGCTACTAATAGAAGTATTAGTAGATATAATAGTAATTGTTGTAGTAGTAATTGTTCTCTCTCTCTCTCTCTCTCTCTCTGTCTCTGTCTCCATTAGAGCTCTTATTGACATCATCCAGCGCATAGTTCAGCTCATTCAGGATGAGGAGTGTGTGAGTGACACCTTTGGGTTTCCACAGTATCAAAACAGGTTGTAAAGGTTGGATGATGGAGGGGAACGTAGGAAGTAAAATTGGCCAGAGGTGTGGCCTTGACTGGAAAACCAATTCATTGTAAATCCATGCAACCTGATCATAGTTGTGTCCGCTGTCACAGAGTTTAGCAAGCGAGGAATGAAGATCCACCCAGACTTTTCGTAAAACACCAATGGCTTTTCATGTCACTTTTTGAAATAATTTGAAAGGTGGTACAAGGACAGTCTCACAATTTTTTTCTTGAACATTTTTTAAACCCTAAGCGAGATATGTAGAAGGTGCCCCCCCTTAGGCCCCTCAGCGTGCACATGCCACAAAATTCATTACAGCTGCACGCCACCCTCCCATGCACACTGCATACCTCACCACCCAAACCGTACGCAACTTGCCTTCAGATGCTGCTACCTCACACCCACCTGGGGCGTCTAGTTCATTTGTGGGTTTTGTTGTGTTGGGGGAAGTGTCCAGAAATGACAGTAATTGGCCTATAGTAGGTGTTTAGGGGGTGGGTTCTGAGTTGTTCTGTGTGGGATTGTTAGGATGCGGAGGGAGAGCAGTGAGGGATGCAGAGGCGAGCCCTTGTTGCTAGTTCTAGCATGAAACAGCATGATAAAGAGAACATTTCTATAAAAGGGACATGGCACTGCTTGTTGTTTTCTGACTGGACAGCTCCTGCGGTGGTTGTGAGTTGCTCGGCAGGGAATAAACCAGGCTTCGGCTATCCAAGGAACTATGGCCTGTGTCTCATTCATGTAGTCCTGTGTGGTTATACCGCCAAACGTCACAATATTTTATGTTGTATCAGCCCAATTGTCAAGCAGCCGGGCAGGGGTTTTGGGGCGTCCCAAAACTATACTATTAAAATTAGTATTCTAAAAAATATATATTTTTCCAATAATTAATTTGATTTCTCTGTTATTGGCCTAGCGCCCCCTATGGATGATTGGCGCCCTAGGCGACTGCCTGTACGGCCAATGCTCAGGGCCCTGGCTGGCCCTGAGCTCATGGTCAACTGAAGTATGTGTGATAAATAATGTGTCCCGAACTCTATAGGTACATTGTTTTGAACACTTCCTCAAAGACGGTTGTATCGTAGACCATGTTTTGACTTTTCAACACAAAGACCATTTTTATTTAGATTTTTTTCACAGTGTATATTATCGCACAGCTACAGATGGAGGGACCAAAGCATATTGATTGGGGAACCCCCAGAACATTACAACTCTGTATAAGTAATTCTCCAACTCGATCTCTGAGGACCATTCAAAATTCAGAACATTCAGAATTCTCCAAATTCTCCAGTACGAGTCAAAACTACTTCTGCATTTTCGATACGGACACAGAAAATGAAAAAAGTTGTTATGAGTGATGCATTACATCTTTGATATGTTTGCCTTGTCTCCACGCGTTTGTTCATCT